>NW_017728918.1:59951911-59958741 GCF_001723895.1 Crocodylus porosus | reverse complement strand
TGGCAGCTCATGCAGACAGGCTGTGCCAAAAAAAAAAGTGGTGATGGGTCCAATCCTTTTTTTTATTTTTATTTATTTTATTTATTTATTTATTTTTTGGCAGAGCCTGCCTGCCTCTTCTACAACCAGAGGGTGAGCTGTCAGTGCATCCTGGCCCTTCCTTCCACTGCAAAATGAAAGACTGGGGCCCCCTGCAGCTCAGGGACTGCTCAGTCTGCTGGCAGCTTGCCTCCCTGCCACAGGAGACATGGACAGGCTCCACTGAGAGAAAAAAAGGGTTGGCCCCTCACTGTTTCTGCCTTCAGCCCACATCTCCTGCTGAGAAGGGGGAGCTGTCAACAATATTACAGTAAGCTACATTGAAAACTAAATGACATGTGAATGTGGTTTAGTTTGCAATGTAACACACTCATTTAAACTGTAAAAAAAACCCAACAACTCCACACTTGTATTGTGTGACATAATTAAACTGCAATAATGGCCAATTTTCATCATGTGTACAAATGTCCTAGTACTTGTTAAATAAATTTTGGGCTTAACTCCTAGAGTACTGCAGCAGAGTTAATCAGAGGCCCAATATCTGTGGAAAAATATGAATACTGTATTTCTTGTGTATCATTTAAAAGGCATTTTCTTCAAGAGAATTCAGATTTTCTTTATGCCAGTTAGTACTCACTGCACTCTGTAATGGATATAATGTAGCTTCCTAAGTGTGGCACTGGGTATGTGCCAATAAGCATTCCCAAGGAAGTGAGTTTATTGGCACACAGCCTGCTCTACACTAAGGTGACTACATTACAGCTTCATGAGACATAGTAGGTGCAGACAGAAGTTACATTTGTTGTGCAGTTGGCTCCCTGAAAGCACTCTACAGCTGTGCCATGACACACAGGTACAGCTGCAGAGCACTTTACAAGTGACCAATCATGCAACAAATATAATAGGACAAATGTAACAGATTACCCAACAATCACTGTAGCTTACTTTCTATACTAAGTTCAGGACAGAAATTATTTAGAAGGATGTAGAAGAACTTGTAAGGACTTCACATAACTTAAATAAATGGACAGAACAGAGACCAACCAGCAGTGAGATAAAGAAATTATTGCATACTACACTTTATACCAGATGTGTTTTCCCACACTCACTGTGCCTAGAAAGACTTGAAACCATGCTAGTAAGATGGTTATATTCAACTCCTTTGTTTTAGAAGCACATAATACATCATACATCTGCCTGTCATCATTGTCAATCCCTCACAGTTGAGGTTGATTATCTTCCATCATCATCTTATCTGTGGGTCTGAAGATGGTTAACAAGGCCAATCAGGGATCGACAGGTTCTATTGCAACTAGGGCACATGCTTCCTTCTGGGATGGATGGCTCTGGATTCCTGATTCAATCTGCAACATGATATTTCTGCCAGTCCCATTTTTCTGTCTCCTGTTTTGTTGTGTGGTTTCAAAGTACTGAGATTCTTGCCGCAGACTCTTCTTTCATTTGGGGCAGTACATGAGTCAATGTTGATGTTACATTTTTTTAAGTTGGCCTTGAGTCCTTGAAGTGCTTTTCTTGCCCTCCTCTTCAGCGTATGCCTTGACTGAGTTGGGAGAATAAAATTTGCTTCATGAGTCAGACATTTGGATGATGTGGACAGCCTAGTGAAGCTGATACTGAATGATCATCACCTTGATGCTCATAGTGTTTGCTTGTAAGAGGCCGCTAATGTTGGTGTGTCTGTCTTCCCACTGGATTTGAAGGATCTTCCACAGGCAGCCTTGATGATATTTCTTGAGCAACTTGTGTCCTGTATGTTATCTGTGTCTCAGCTCTGTACAGTCAAGTAGGGATCACGAGTGCTTCATAAACCTTGAACTTCGTTTTGAATCTTATGTTGTGATCTTCAAATGCCCATTTCCTCGGGCATCTGAAGGCTGCACTTGCGCGTTTGAGGTGGTATTGGATTTCTTCGTTAATGTTGACTTTTCACTAGAGGTGGCTTCTAAGGCATGGGAAATAGCGTTCTTCAGAGTCTCACCATAAATTTGAATTATTGGAGCTGAGGACTGCTCGTTAAAAGCTTGTTGATGGAGTACATTAGTCTTCTGAATGTTAAGCATCAGTCCCATTTTCCTGTTTGTGTCCAGTAAAGATGTTGACGATTGCCTGAAGATCTGCTTCCAAGTGAGCATACAGCATCATCTGTGTACTGGAGCTCAGTGACTGAGGTTGGGGTAGTTTTGGTTTTGGCTCAGAGTCAGCTGAGACTAAACAGCCTACCATCCATTCAGTAGTTTAGCTCCACTCCCACTAGAAGCTTGTTGGTGGTCAGATGTAGCATCGTAGTAAGGAGTATTAAAAAGAATGTTGGAGCAATGACGCAGCCTTGCTTAGCTCCTGTCTTAACCTCAAAGGGATCTGTGATCGGTCCGTTATGGAGAAATACTGCTCACATACCATTGTGGAGCAGGCAAAGAATGGTGATGAATTTCACTGGGCATCCATACCACAGAAAGATCCTCCACAGTGCTTCTCAGTTGACAGAGGAGAAGGCTTTTGTGAGGTCAAAGAAGGCCATGTAGAGAGGTTTACATTGTTCCTTGAATTTTTCCTGCAGTTGATGATCTGTGAAGATGATGTCAGTTGTGTCTCTTGATGCCCTAAATCAAGGGTGGGCAATTATTTGGGTCTGCAGGCCACACAGGCAGTTCTGGGGATCTGTTGCAGGCCAGGTGGAACCACCCCCCACCCCCGCAACAGCCTGGAGTCTGAGTGCCCTGCAGCTCCTCCCTGTCATCACCACCAGCACCTACCAGCAGCTGAGAGCACAGCCTGCCCCGTGGTCCAGACTCAACCCAACGAGAGTGGACCAGTTCCAGACCATTCAGAACCTGTGCATGTAGCCTCAACCCCAGCCTGCCCTGGGCCTGTTTTGGACCACCTGCCCATGCTGAGCAGTGGCAGCAGCCAGACAGAAGCTGTTGCTGGGCATGGGGGAAAAGCGGCTGTCTCTTCCTTGCTGCTGCCAGGCCCTTCTTGCTCAGCTACCCGGAGCCCATGCCCAGGCTGCCCTGCAGCTCCTTTCCACTGCCATCACTGCTGCCCCACTGGGAGGCTCAGAAGCCCTAAACCCACACTGAGATTTTAGTAGGAGCTCTTCAGTAAGTGGAAGGAGACAGTTCAGGAGGGTTTTTGTAACGATCTTTCCTGTGGTGGACATTAAAATGATCCCTCTAATTTCCAGAGTCAGACCCATCTTCTTTCTTGAAGATTGGCATGATCATGGTGTTCCTAAAGTCAATTGGGATTTCCTCATCATTCCAGATCCTTAAGGTGAAGTCATGGAGCTGTGATGCAAGCTCCTCTCCTCCTTAAAGATTTCAACAGGGATTGCATTCTTTACACTAAGGGGTCTTTGCCATGCAGTCCTTGTGTGGCAGTTTGGACCATAGTGGGTGTCGTGATGGTAGACTGCAGCAGGTGGATTTAAGAGATCATTGTACAGTGGCAGGCTTGGATTGGCATAAATCTTGAGGAATTTTAGACCCATGGCTGGGTCTGGACAGGCTTATTATGGTGAGGACAGGTTGCTACTATATCACAGCACCGTCAGAGGATATATGTAGCTTTTCAAGAAGAAGAGCACTGCCAGCTGCTGTTCCCACCACATCCTGGTGGTGCTGCTGCTGGTTAGTCCATGATTGTTTATTTATCAGCATTAACCCTGCTTATTTTGCAGCTACCTTTCCCTGAAGGTCATTCCACTATACCTGCTAGTAAGATATCTAATGCAAGAAAAATTAGACTGGTTTGTTGTCTCCCCCCACCACCCCACCTTCCACTCACTGGGATTAAATCCTTCCCTGGATGATGTATTACGTTGTATGGTAGACAAAGGAAGATGTGTATACTAAAATTCATTCCCAACTGATTTTCATTTTAACTTTTCCTGTTCTAATCACTAATTAGTTGACAGCAGCTGGAATTAATGTTTTATAGAAAATACTTTCCAACAGATTTTAATAGATGCAACTCCCCTGCTATTTGTAAAATAGCAGTAGTTTATGGTTTTAGTGCCCAAAAAATACAGAAAGACTCTTTTAGTATGGAAAGATAAGGACATAACAGGTTCTGAAGCAATTAGTACTCTTTATATTTCCTGGTTTGGTTTTTTGTTTTTTTGTTTATTACTATTTAACTTCTCCCCTCCTCCCAAATTCTTTCCTGAAAATTATGCATTTTCAGTACTGTGTTCCATAAAACACTGTTTTAAGAGGAACTTGTTTTGAAGGTCCTTTTCACTTTTTTAAATGGCACTGACAAGTCATACATGTGCTTGCAAGTGGAAGGAATAGGCATATGTGGATTCCTCTCCATGCACCACCTAAAATATGTAAAAAGGTGCTGCTGCTGCTGCTGATATTGTAGGATCAGGAAAACAGAGGCCCCAATATCTGTAGAATAGATGTACAGGCTGAGGGGCTGATCTAGATTTTTTTTCTTTTTTAAACATATTGAATTTCCCTGTATTCTTCAAGTATTCTTGAATTTACAGAGGCCAAATTATGGCCCAGTGCTTCCAAAGACATGAATATGAGCCTGTATTACTTTTTCCTTCTTTATGTACACAATTGTCCCTCCCCCCAGTCAATACACATAGACTGTTCTTGCAAAAGCATAAGTGGTTTATGCAGAGGTATAGGCATGAAGTCCATTGTCTGGCATAGAGGCAGTTGTATGTAAGATATGGGAATTAAACTGTTTTTTGAACCTGGACTGACTCTTCTTTAGGGCATCATGTCATGAAATTTCCAGGGGAGCCAAGAAGAGTGAGGACAATTTTTGCTGCAATTGCTAGTTTTTTTTCAGGCTGGTGTTTATGATAAAGTTAACCGGCAACTGTTTTAACAGGTTTGGTGTTGCACAGAATGGTCTGATGCCCCTTGGTAGTCAGTCTCAGCCTGACTCCCACTCTGGCTGCCCTGGTGGCCTCCCTGGTCTTGCCTCTCATGTCTCTGTTCTTATATTGGGATTCAGCCCTCAGTTCAGTCAGGGTTGTCCTCAGCCCAGTGATGAGCACTGAGGGGCGAGGGCTCAAGTCTAGCTCACCTGAGATCACTGAGTTGCAAACTGCTGGTAACCTAAATAACTACTGTTTAGTTTCTCAAAATATTTAGTCATCCAGTCAGGCTCATCAGCTCCCCCAGCTCACTTCAAGTTATCTATCATAATCCAGTTCATCAGACCTTTAAAATCCCTGCTCAAGTTGCTATTTTAATTCTGGGCTGGTAGCCTTCAATTAGCTGTAGTGAGAAGGTCAGTGTAGTATACTGCAGGCCTGGGCACCTGCTGACCAGTACCATTCTTCTCTCCTCCACTCTAGGCCTACTTAGAATAATTCCACCATCTGCCTCTCCAGTAGTTTCAACAGGGTTTGCAGATCTTAATGAGTTTTCAACAGTCCACAAAATGCATCAGGGATTGCATTCCTTCCCTTATGTCTTCAGTGGCCTCGCTACTCCTAACAAGCTGTCCCAAGCCTCATGGTAAGGCTTCTACTTGCAGAACATGCCTTTCCCAAAATAATAAAAAAACAAGATACAAACAAATCCCAAATGAAGAAAACCCATTTTTACAGGGATGGCTTTCCCTTGCTTGCTGGCCACAACCTTAACCCTTCTGGCCTTATACACTGTTTGCCCCTGGGTAGCAAAATTTGTCCAGAGAGAGCTCCTTCTCCCTTTCTGCCCTGAGCTACTATGGCATGCTCTGCTGAGGGGTGGAATTTATAGAGCCCAGTGCTCCACTCTTCCAGGCCATAGAAGTCTAGCTCTCAGAAGGACTTCTTCCTTTACCTTGGTCTTTCTTTCTTTTATTAGTAGCACGGCTAGAATTCCCTGTTACAGTAATTCATAGAAGATTCAACATTTCTCCTCCATAGGTGGAATCATTCTTCAGCCACATGTGGCACAATGCAGTGCTGTGTGGATACATCCAAGGGCATCTTTATATGTGCTCCAGGGTGGGGGGAGGGAGCTTTAATTAGAGTGGATCTTGGGAGCTGCTCTAATTAAAGTGCCCACAGTGCCTCGTCTATTTAGCATTCCTTTGCTTCAAAATGGTGGTAGAAGTGCTTTAACTAAAGCTTGCTGAAAAAGCTATAGTTAAAGCTCTTCTGCTGCCATTTGAAGCATGGGGACACTGAATACATGTTATGCTGAGGCTGCTGGAGATGATTAGCACACTTCAGCAGACTCCATTAATCAAGTCTGCTCCTGTGTGCGCTAATTAGCAGGGATCCTGATTTTCATATATTTACAATGTTAAAGCAATTTGGAAGCCTACAAGTGCCTCAATCACTATAATAAAATAAATTATAAATACCTATAAATATTGGCATTTGATTTTGGGTGTTTTATCATGGAAAATCAGAGCTCCCCCTGTCCCCTTTGCTCACCAGAATACAGGTCCAGGCCCCTCACTCCCAAGCCACAGCCCCCTGGGCCCTGCTGGTGACCTTGCCCCCTGCTCCCTCTAGCCCTGTCAGAGGGGGCCTCCAGCAGCTGCCAGGACTACAGGGCCAGCAGCCTCCTGCAGCAGCACCTGAGCCCCAGCTGCTGTCCATGAGGTGGCAGCTGCTATGGCCTGAGTGGGGAGCACAACTGTTACTAGATTTGCCCACTACTTTGGGGTGTGCTCATTTATTAGGGCTAGGGTTTTGGTAATTCTATCAATGTGCTGCTTGTGTTACTTGTGTTTCTATTATGGAGCTGTATCTCTCCCTTCTGCAAGCCCTCACCCCCAATGGAGCTATCTTGCAGGACTCAGTT
>NW_017728918.1:59922536-59951811 GCF_001723895.1 Crocodylus porosus | reverse complement strand
AAAAGTCCTTTGTAAATCCAGATTAGAACTGGGCTGATAAATGCTGAGCTGGGTGTGGGGGTTGATTAGCATTTGGAACACAGCTTCCCCCTCATGCAGTGCTCCCCTGCTTTGCTGATCCCAGAATTCACTGCAGTCTCTGCTTCAGGTTTTCTATTCTCCGTCTCTCATGTAAATGAATGGTCATCTGTTCCCATCTCACATGCAAATGAGACCTAGGGCACTTGTTGCACTTTTGTCACCCTTATCTGGAGGGTTTTAGATGTGTTTCTCACTGCATCTTAATCAGTTTCTGTTTAGGTTGGGGGGGGGCGATTCTTTGTGAGTCAGACAGTCTGTGTCCTGTGTCAGGGTTCCCCAAGAACATGGAGCTGACAGGTAACAACGCAGAGCCCAGCTGCCACTCCCCAGTGGGTGGCATGGCTGGAGCAGAGCCTGTGAGGAGGGTGGGTGCAGGCTGCCCACGGCAGGTCTGGGCTCCCCACCCTGTTGCCCTCCCTGCAGGGCCTTCACAGCTCAGTGGGTGGGACTTGGTGTGCCAAGGCAGCTTAGGGCTGGGTAGAGAAGCTCTTTGCGACTGCAAGCTCTGCACCACCCTCATGAGGTCCCCCCTGCCTGCCTGGCGGTGGCAGGGCCAGCAGCATGTAGTTTGTGCCCCTCACTGCTGCTGGGTGATCAGTGGACACCTTGCCAGGGAAGTGCAGGGCTTGCAGCAGAAAGGAGCTTCCCTGCCTGACCCCACTCTGCCCTGCCATGCTGGGTCCCACCTGCTGGGCTGCTGCAGGGCCCTAGGGGATGGCAGCAGGATGGGGAGCTCTGAGCCCACAGAGGCAGCCTGCTCCCCCCCCCACACCTTGCACAGAGAACTGGGGGGGCATATGCCACCCCTGCCTCCTCCCAGGAGCGCGTGCAGCACTGAGGATCCAACCCCTGCCTGCCCCCTTGACGAACTGCCCACAGCACCGTCCTACTGCCGCACATTCCAGCCCCAGGCCCCATGCACAGCTCAGCTAGGCAACAGCCCCAGCCCTGCCCAACTCCCTTTCTTCTTCCCTCCCTCCTTCCTTATGGGGGCCTCAATCCCCCCCCCCCAAACTTATCTGCGAGAGATGCTCTCCAGGCTGACTGTTGGCTATGTGCATATACATGCACATGGTCACCCCTGCCTGACTGCCCTCCGCCCACTCCCCAGCCCCTTGCAGCCTGGAACTCTGCCAGCCTGCAGAGAGCTATTTGCAAAAGTGGAAAATCCATGTGCTTCTCTGTTAAAATGTTAAATCCACATTTTTCTCAGGTAAAAGGGAAAGTCTGTGGTTTTTCCATGGGAAACAGAAAACCCGGATCCTTGCCAATTAGCACATGTTGGAACACATGTTGGATATGTGTATAGGTGCCCCAAGTTTCTAAGTTAATTTGTTCAGAGCTACCTTTTGAGTACTGGAAGCCATATAGCCATTTTAGTGCAGTGCTCTGTCTGCAATAGTATACTTTTCGTCTCAGCAAAACTAACAAGCCCCAACAGAATGTTTCTGATGCCAAAACTAATTCCCTCCGAGCTAGCTAGCATATCTGTAGGGGACACTGCATTGTATTGTGTAGGCATATAGGTTGTGCTACAGTGAATTTTGGCTTCATCCAGCAAAATCTATTATGCAGTAATGCTATGAGACTGTGAGTGTTGTTGTATCTGTGATAATCCAAGAAATTTCCAAGAGGCAAGAATTTTATTGAATCGTCTGTAGGGTTGGGAGAGCTGTTGGACAGGTTTTTGGGCATTGAATGGTCATCTTAGATTCATAGATGTTAGGGGCTGGAAGGGACATTACAGGATCGTTGGTTACGGCTCCCTTGCACTTGGGCAGGAAAGACTGCTTGGGTCAGATGACCCCAACAAGGTGGGTGTCAAGATATTTTTTGAAGATTGCCAGAGTAGGTGACTGTACCACTTCTGGGGGGAGTCTGTTCCAGACCCTCGGCACTCAAATTGTGTAAAAGTTTTGCCTTATGTCCACTCTGAAGTGATCCTCAATCAGTTTGTCCCCATTGTTTCTTATTTTTCCTTAGGGTTTCTTGGTGAGCAGATGCTCCCCTAGGCCCTGATGTATGTCCTTAATATACTTATAGGCTGCCACCAAGTCCCCTCTTCTCCAGGTTGGGGACTGAAATCCAGAGTCTGAAATCAAGCTGGGGTACTAACCAGGGACCCAAGGTTTAGGAAGCAAGCAGAGTTCAAACCAAAGTCCAAACACTAAACTGGAAGGTTAATCAGGAATCACAGGTTGGGAAGCAAGTCAAGTTCAAACCACAATCCAAACATCAAGCTGGAGGGTTAACCAGGAATTGGAGGTCAGGAAAGTGAAGGAATTACTGGGACAAGAGCTGTGCAAGGACTAGAGACCAATAAGTTGTGCAGCACAGCTCAAGTGCTGGAAGGGTTCCTTAGGATCTGACTCAGAAGCAATCAGAGGGAAGAGGCTAGGTTTCAGCTGGAGCTGGTTAGGCTCAGTTATTGTTCCTGCAGGGCAGACTCCATACTTAGTCTTGCCCCTGCAGGCTAGGACTCAGCTGGCCCTGGTTAGTCATTGGATCCAGCTGACCCAGTTAATCAGGCTGTGGGTCATGAGCCTCACTTAGCGTAGTCCTGACAGTGATCTTTCCTGCAACCCCCTGGCCAGCATGCCACAGTCTCCCCTACAATCCCCTCTCTGTGTGCTGCCTCTCCCTCAGCATGAGCATCCTTGAGCCACTCCAGCCCTGGTCAGGCAACAGGGACAGCTCAGGCTCCAGCTTCTGTACTTGAATCCAAGATGAGGCTTCCCTCCCCCATGTTGAATGAGGGGAAAAACCTCAACTTGAAGTTGAGAAAATATGGTATTTCATAGATTTCATAGATGTTTAGGGTTGGAAGGGACCTTAGTAAATCATCGAGTCTGACCCCCTGCCTTGGAAAGGAAAGAGAGCTAGAGTCAGGTGACCTCAGCCAGGTGCTTGTTCAGTCTCTTCTTAAAGACCTCCAAGGTAGGGGAGACCACCACCTCCCTTGGAAGCCCATTCCAGATTCTGGTAACCCTTACTGTAAAGTTCTTCCTGATGTTTAATCTAAATCTGCTCTCTGTCAGTTTGTGGCTGTTGTTTCTAGTAACTCCAAGGAGTGCCACAGTAAACAGAGCATCTCCTATTCCTTGCTGTCCCCCCGATGAATTTGCAGACAGCCACTAGATCCCCTCTCAGCATTGTTGTGTGGGAGCTGAAGAGATCCAGGTCCCTCAGTCTCTCTTCATAGGATCTTACCTGCAGGCCTCTAACCATCTAAGTAGCCCTCCTCTCGACTCTCTCAAGGTTTTTCATTTCCCTCTTGAAGTGTGGCACCCAAAACTGAATGCAGTACTCCACCTGCAGCCTTACCAATGCTGCATAGAGTGGAAGTATCACTGCCCTAGACTTGTTCATGAGGCACCTGCTAATGCATGATAGAGTGCGTCCGTGGCCAAGGTGTATGTATTAGGGCTGTCAATTAATCTCAGTTAACCTGTGCAATTAATACATTAATCGGTTCTTGAGTTAATTTTTTTAATGTGTTAATCCTGCATGTGGTTTTCGGGCCCACACGCAGGCTCCGCTCCCCTGCCTCTGCCCCACAACCCACCCTGGCCCCAGGTCCCATTCACGCCAGTGCCTGCCCCTGCTCCACTTCCTCCCTCACTGGGGGGGGCCTCGATCTGCATCCCCCTGTCCCTTCCCCTTCACCAACTTACCGACACAGTATTGTCTTTGTCTGTGTCTGCCCCTCACTCCCAAGTCACAGACCCTCCCCGCTAACCCTGCTGCTGCCCCTCACTCTTGACCCACAGTATCTCTGCATCCTTCCAGGGTGTGCGGGGACCCCCAGGATCTAAACCCCACACACACTCTCCACACCCCCCCCAACTATACAAAGTATCTGCATCATTTTGAGATTTTCTGCAAATCATTTTGAGTTTTTAGCTGTGCAGTTAAAATCACAATTAATTGCAACTAATTTTTTTAATTGTGAGACTAATCATGATCAAATTTTTAATCGTTTGACAGGCCTAATATGTATCATTCTTCTATCTGACTTATTACTTAACAAATACCCCAACCTATAGATAGGTCACACTGTGCTATTGGAGGTTCTGTCTTTTGAATAAGATATAGAGGCAATGGCCTGATCCCTTGTAGACTTCATAGATATTCCTTAATAAGACATGCAAAAAACAGCAAAGACAAAACTGCACTAAGTATTACTGACATCATTTTGAATTTCTTACATAGGAACACTGTAAGTTTGTGATTGTTGTGTTACTTCACTGATTTCCAGATTTTAATTGACATATAGGTGACTAGTAACCTAGGATTAACAGGATACATTTACAAATGTTAGAATACAAAGGGATAGATGCTGAAATGCAAGGAATAAAGTTACTTAGCAGAGTTGATGAAAGGTAATGTTTTCATTTTATTCTTCGTTCCTAGAAAAAATAATTCACATAAAATAGAAAAATATTTACATTGTGTACTCATATGTTTTTATGAACTTGGCAGGATTATGCAGTAGGCAACTAAATTAATTCTCTGAAATGAAGCAAAAATATGTTTCATTTTTGATAGTGGGACATTAAGTGTTCAGGTGGGCTGGGTATATGATGGATCCAATATCTAAAAACCTACTTTAACTTTTATGAGCTGACAGTAGTACCGTGAAAAGTGAAAAAAGCTATCAGCACTCTCAAAAAATAGAACTGATGAGTAGAAGCCAAGATGAGATTAACTCAAACATGACTTTAAATCATTATTTACTGGAAGACAGCAAGAAACAGCATATAAAGAAGCAAAGAGAAAGCCAAAAGTGGTAGCAGCACCTACAATAACAACGTAGCTTTTATGACAGTGAGCAATAGAGCTCATAGAAATAAGGAGTAGAAGGCCCCCAATGTATAATTTCTTATTCAGACTAAAATTAACTTATGGAAACAACAAAATGTTAACCAAGCCTTGCCTTCCTATAAAACAAAAGTGCCACAAAAGCTCATTCAACATAGTCTCATTGACAAAGCCCCATGAAGATATACACATGCACAGACAAATATGAATGGAACTGTTTTTAATATATCACTTTAGTTAATTCTGATGCAAAGTAGCCAAACATTTAAATAGTAACAAAGAAAAAAAAAGACTACATCCTTTGCTAGCATGATGCTAGTACTTAAAAAAAATAAGATATGATTAGATATCACATTGGGGAATGTCATAGTAAGATTGTTGCCCTGTGGGGCCAGAACAGCTCTCAGGATCTCAATATGGCACTGTTAGACAGGAGGGTGTGACCCAATTGCACATATACAAACACACAAATCAATTAGGTACACACACACACAACCAACTCAGGCTACACATCCCAACCAGCTAGGAACATGCATACCCATCACCAATTCAAGCACATACACTATATACCCCAAAAGTTAGACACAGATCACTAATTTATATATCATGCACACAATGTCATACACACACACACACACACACACACACACACACACACTCACCAGTTCACACACATACAACCCACCTAAATATACATACAGGTAAGTTCCTAACTTGGATGGTACAGTGTATATATATGTGCTTGGGGTATCTGGGGAAAGGTTCAGGTGAGAGAGAGAGTTAAAATTGCCAGAACCAGGATTAGAACCGGTGGACTACAGAGAAGCTGGCTGAGGAACTGAGGCTTGGGTTTACTTAAGGTAGACTGGGGCTGGAAACTGAGGCATACTGCTGAGATATTGGGGGTGGGGGGGCAGATAAGTGGTGACAAGGAGGAGATAGCCAGGAAAGAAACTGAGGCAGAAACCTGGTTGCTCAGGGGAAAAGGAAAAGGCAACGGGGATAAGACAGTAGCAAAGAAACGGGGTTTGGAGGCAGAGAGGAGCTCAGGACAGGTGCTGGGGGTGGTGGTGAGCCAGAATCAGGAGAGGGAGAAGCTAGAGGGACGAGGAGCAGAGATTGGAGCAAACCACAGTAAAGCAAAACCCAACTTAGGGGTCCAAATAACGGTTTTGTTACACAGACAACACACTAAACAGACCCATGAAGTTATTGGTTTTCACACACGCACACACACACACACGCACAATCACTCACAATCACTCACAATGGCAGCAGGAGAAAGACTCAGTGGAAGGACTAGAGTTCAGGTAGGGAACAGAAGCAAAGTCCAAGTCCTTGGTTGAAGAGGGGGTGGGGGGTGATAGCTACCTAGTCCAGTAGGTGTTGTCCAGAGGGGGGTTGCCAGCAGGGCCTCTGGGTGGATAAGTGGTGTGGCATGGTGCTGGGCCAGATGGAGAGGGTGTCCCACTGAGTCTGGCTTCACTGCCCCTTTTTATAGGGGCAGACCTTGTGTGACCCTAGTGACAGGAGGCATGCCCAGGCAAGGGTCAGCCCCTGGTGTACTGAGCATGTGTGCTTCATGCAGGGATGTGCAGTTTTGGGTGTCTGTAATGGTGGGATACAATGGTAGAGTTGCTGGTTCTGCAGGGTCTTTTGTCTTTCAAATGCTGGGTCATTGTCTCTGTTCCTGGGTGAGGTCCATGGTTCTTGGATGAATCAATGCAAGGTGATGGCCCAGTCCTTACAGGCCATTCAGTAGAAGCCTGCTGCCATTTTATTTCAATCATTCCCAATCATTCTCATTCATCTGGGAACCAATTTACATGGGAGGGGTAAGTGACTCATATAGTTGCAACATGGGATGCCCAGGCAGAGGACACAAGGTGGAGGCTTGACATATAAAATGGAAACTTGACATACTTTGTTTCACTTACAAACACAGGCCTAAACCATACAATATCCATATGAAACAATAAAATTCAATACAAAAATGATAATAATACAATATACAAGTAAAAATCAATACAAACCTAATAATTATACAACATAAAACAGTGGATATTCAAAACCAAAAACTTGCTACCAAAATAAAAATGTTAAAGCTTATCCTAAGTTCGAGCTTGCTTATGGTTGTCTATAGGGAATAGAGAGGAAGAGAAAGAAAAGTCAGAAATAATTGGGGAAAGGAAGGGAATGTATAGCTGTCATATATATATATAAGTGTGTGTGTATATATATGTATGTATTTAAAAAGAAAAACTGAGGGTTTTGCTACAAGATGACATCCCCTATTCTAAAGCCTGCCTCCAAGAAGAAACTTGCATATATTTTAAAGCTAGAAGAGACATTTAGTTTGACCTCCTGCATAAAACAAGCCATGCACTCTTGCAGTAATTTCCATGTGCCCACCTACTCTCAATGGTTCGCTCTCACGCTGCCTTTGCCCAAGCTGCTGACCTTGCTCACCAGGGACCTTCGTGCAGACCCCAGAGGATGCCTTGGTTACCTTCAGGGTGACCCCCAAACTCACCTGCCACAATTTTAAATGTTCCTTTAGTGGAGGGGGTCCCCCTTGAAGATGCCTCTAGAGCTGTCACGCGTCACGGCGGTCACTCATGGCGCTCCAACCTCCCCTACACCCTGGCCATGCGCCAACCTTTGAGACGGGCCTCCAGACCTTTTGTGGCAATCCCCAGCTGATATCTTTCCTGGTCTCTGTGATTCCTCCTGCCGATGAGTACCCTGGGCCCTGGCTGGACCTGGAGGGCCTGGTGACTCCCCACTTCTGGGCTAGTCTTCTTTGATGCCCTGAGCCATCTAAGTCTGAAGCCATAGGCCCTCACTGCCTTCTCACGTGGTCCCTTTCCCACTGTTGGACGAAGTCCCGGCTACCTTGGCCTGGTGCTAAGAGCTCCTGCTAATCTGCTCTCTCCAGAGAACAAAAGTAGATAAACCCTAAAAAAGGGGAACACAATCCATACCCTCACCACAAACCCCTCACCCTAAGGTGACCAGATACGAAACAAAATAAGGAAACTAACAATGTGGCTGCTGGGGGAGCATGACAAAAAGGGGAAGAAACAGGAAGGAGAGCACCCACGGGGAGAGTCCTGTATCCTACTGGCTCCTAATGCCCTTAGGCTAGCATGTCCTCTGGGTCGGGATTCATGTCTTCACCCCAGCTGGGGTTTCTCTCCCCTTCCCTCCAGGATCCACCTCCACCTTGGAGCTGCAACACCTGTTGCCTTTGAAGATGGTTCCCACGCTGGCTATCGCTGCGGTTGCTGCTGACTTCTCCCATCTGGGATCCTTTGCAGTTCCTGCTGCCTCAGCCTCTGCCGGCCTCCTTTCCAGCTCTCTGGGTCCCCATCTGTCTTCTCTGGCTCTGGGATCTCCCACGGCTCTGGCTGCCACCGCCACCACTGCCACTGCCACTCTCCCTGCCAGCTCTTCTGATCCCTGCCAGGCTTCTCTGGCTCAGGGATCTTTCGCAGCTCTGATTGTTACTGCCGTTGCTGCTGCTGCCGCCACCACCACTGACAGTTGCAGCGGCTGGACGCTCTCTGCCCTGTGGTCTCCCACTGCTCCTCCACTCCTCGGCATCCTCCTTCCCATGCTTTCCCAGCTGCCTTTCATCTCCACTGGGTAGCGTCTTGTCATGATGTCACCCGGCCCCAGCTGGATATGGACGTGGCTCACAAACTGCGTGGGTGGTTTCCTGCCATGCGTTTCCTTGCTCCTCCCAGCCCCTGCAACAGGTATGTTGTTTTCTTTTCTTTTTACTTTGGTTTGGGGTTTGCCTCTGATCAAGGCTTCCCCCTTTTCTGGTCCTGTGCCCCTGGGACATTCCGCATAAGACACCATAGTTTCTGTGTACAGGGGTAGATCCAGAGTGCAGTGATACAGCTACACTCCCACCCTTTCCCCCTGCCCCACACACTTTTTGACCATGTGGCAGGAGCAGCAGTCAGAGACTTTAAGTCCCAAAGAAGGTAAGAATTCCCACTTCCCCCCGCCCCTTCCCATCTGTGCTCAAAGGCACATCCTGTCTCCCCTCCCTTTATAGAATCAGAGAAGTAGGGCTGGAAGAGATCTTCAGAGTTCATGTAGTCCAAACTCCTGCCTGAGGCAGGACCATCCCTATCCAAACCATCCTATACAAATCATAATCTAAACTGTAATGAGACTATTGTCAACCTTGATACAACACAAACCTAACACCCTAACCTGCCACCAGTAAAGCAGGGGAACCATGACAGCCAATGTTGTCAATATATGCTCAAGAGGTCTTGGGTAGAGGGCTAACCCCCCACTACAGAGGAAGACAAAACTCCCCATAGTCTGCACCAATTTGACCATGGGGTAAAATTTCTTCCTGACCCCAAATATGGCAATTTGGTCTGACCCTGAGTAAAGGGGTAAGATCACCTAGCCAGAAACCTGTGGCTTTAGTTCCAGCAGGAGCATTGGCCCATCCCAGTCAAAGGCCCCAGCTTTGGCTGTAGCCAGTAGCCAATGCCTCTGAGGAATGCTTAAAAACATGCTGACACATGTAGCAGAAATCTGGAGAGGTGGGAGGGACAGGGGCAACCAGTTAAACCCAGAAGTGTGGAAAGTATCCATAGCAGAACATAGGCTTAGATCATCTCTGACCAATGGCCAACCTTTTCCCTTCCCCCACCTGCTGCTGCTGGTGTCCCTGCTGTTTCCTGGTGAAACAGGAGCTTGTGTCCTGCTCCAAATGGACTGCACAGGACAGGCAGATTCCCCCTCTCCACACCTGCTCCCAGGCTGCCCAGACAGCTGGGGGGAACAGGCATGGGAAGGGGGAATTTGCCCACCACTGCTGTCTGTGCCCTAGGCTGAGACCAGCTCCTTTGCAGCTTAGCTGGAGTTGGACATGAGCTTCCCCAGAACTGTGGGGACACTGACAGTGGAAGGCAAAACTTTCTTTTGAGCTAAAGTAAATTGAGTGGCTTTCATCTCTCACTACCAGGCAGGTTTTCCAGACCACAAATCATTCTTGCAGCAGTTTTCTGAACCCTTTTCAGCTTTTTCAATGGGCGTTTTGAAGCAGGGACACCATTTTGTCTTCATCTTGTACTAGGATACAGAGAAAAGAGTGAAGCCATTAATGTTTTCTGCCTCTAAAGCTGGAACTACCTAGAATCCAATTAGATGCTGTACTTTCACTAAAAGAATTTAGGTTCTTGAAAAAGACCTATGAAATCTCCCATATCTAGATATGTCAAGGGAACTGTTACTGCCATTCCAGGACACTAGCAGAAATCATATCATCCATCATTTGACTCTTGTAGAATATATTTAAATCATTCTTGTATGTCTGCTAATAACATTACATTCAAAGGTGGTGGCTGCTGCTGCTGATAGTTTTTCTCTTTTCAGTCATATAGGGCCACATTCTGTCACCCTTCCTTCACATTGAGTAGTACTGTTTTCTACATATAGTCCCACTGAAATAAAATACTTACAGGATAAAGTGTTACCCAGCCTCAGAATGGGTAGAAGAATCTGACACATAATGACCTTCATAGATGCGGATAGATAGGAAGAAAAGGACAGATTCCCCAGGGAATTATATTTGACTAAACAGCACTGGTCAGTGGGTGGAAGGAAAAACGATGCAGCAAGTATAGTTGGTTATGCAGCATTGCTCTGGGCTTTACTGCTGTCTTTATAATAATTCTTAGACCATCAACTGCCACTGCAAGCATCACAGTGGTGCTTCTCTTGTTTCATACTCTACACCATTCTCAGAGGAAAAAGTTTCTGGAAAGTATTGTACAGGCAGTCCTCAACTTACATTTCCAGTTACAATGTTTCGCACTTATAAGGTTTATAAATTGACACCCTGTTTCAACTTTCTGACATCAATTTCATCAATTTTTGACGTCAACTTTACAACGCTTGATCCGATGCCACACCATGCCAGTGAACAAGTTTGCTGTGTTGCCCATCTCTCTGAAGAACATCTGTTCAAACTTCCTTGGACGCTTTGTTTAAGAAAGCAGACAAGACTCCAGAAAAACCTGCAGCCAAGACTCCTGAGAAGACTTCAGCCAAGAACCCTTCAAAAAGTCCAACCAGGAGCCCTTCAAAAAGTCCAGCAAAGTCACCTCAGAGAAGTCCTTCCAAATCAATATGATTGCTATTTACAATATAAATACATTAACATAGCTATATTACTCATTTATAGTTGATTGTGTACAAAATTCTCGGTTATTTTTGGTGAAAATAGGGTATTGGTACCTGGTTCAGGAACCAATCCCCCATTAATAACATTGTTTCCTATGGGAAAATTGGTTCTGAGTTGCAACGTTTTGACTAAAGATGTGGTTTTCAGGAACCAATTGTGTCATAAGTCCAAGGACTACTTGTAATTCCTAGTTAGTAAATACTACTCCTTCTAGATGAGGTTGCACTAATACAGGGCTGTCCAACTTCTAAGTGGTTGGGGCCGCAGGCCCCTCAACCACACATCGCATGGGCCATACACTTTTCTGTAGAGAGCCATCTACCACACCACAGCTCCCCCTCTACCTAGCTCCATTGTGCCATGAAGCAGGAAACCTCTGCCGTACTATGCAGGACTCCCAAAGACTTCCATGGGCTCCCTCAGCCTTGCAGGCTACACTAGTCTGCCCAAATGGTCAAGGGCAGGGTCAGAAAGAAGAAGCTGGAGGATGGAGTGGGAGCCCAGAGACTCTGGTGGCAGCAGCAGGAGAACAATGAGGACTGACTCTTGGACTGGGAGCCCAGGGGCTAGAGGTTAAGCCCTCAAGGGCTGCATGCAGCCCCCAGACAGCTAGTTGGACAGTCCTGCACTAATAGATGAGGCGAGGCTTAAAAGTCCTCTTCATTATCATCTGTGATCTCCAGTTTCCCCTTTTCATCCATTTATAAACAATTTTCCCCATAAAACAAACAGAGGAAATATTTGAACACAAAATAGTTTCCACATGGTATGAAGTTATGTCTGGCAACTCTACAGATGCAAATAAATACTGTTCTTATATTCCTGGGCACCTCTGACAGAGGTTTTTAACTTTTGTTTCATACCCTGATCCCAAACTATGATCTTGTCACTGGCACCTCATCTCCTTCAGACTCCTTTAATCAATTTCCTGCAGTACGACAAGCATCAGTATCTTATAGTTTGTATGATAGAGTTGCAGGTGTTCAACCTGCTTCATCAGATTGTTACATCAGCCCCACGGGTTTAATTAGGCAGCACAGGTTGTAAGCCTTTTCAAGACCCAGCTAGATAAAACCTTAGTTGGGGATGGTCCTACTTTAAGCAGGAGGTTGGACTCAATGACCTCCTGAGGTCTCTTCCCACCAGAGGTGACCCAAGCAGGGTACAGGGCCTGGGACAAATCAGCCTGTGCAGGGCCAAGCCCCTGGATGCAAGGAAGCCAGAAGAGGATTTGATGGTGAGGAGGGTTGGGTGCCAAGTGCCCGGACATGAAGCTGGCAGCAGCACGGAGTTACCATGGTCACCCCAATTCACCCCCTGCCCAAGGACAGCCCTGCTTCCCAACCTTAATTTTCTATGATTTCTATAATTCATCGCAAGGAGCTGATCTAGTTTTCACATCAATGGCTGATCTCCTATGTACTACTAACTTGGCTGTGACTTAAGGATATATTTTCTTCCTCTGGATTTTGAGAGTCTAAGCATATGCTTTGTTTGCTCAAGCTTTCTTCTTTTGTAGTTTAACAGATATACTATTACTACTGGTACTGTATGAACACGAAAGTTGAGGGTCAAACCTTCAAAGTAGTATCCACTACTTTCTCATACCTGCACTAATTGCCAGAATTTTTGTGGATTACATTAATACATGACCCAAATGGCATATGCTACCATAAATAAAGATACAGCCGTAATTTTATCCTCCTCCTCATCTCATTACTTAAAAATATGCCAGATTGTTAATGGGGAAAGTCACTGGATTTTGAATTGTGTTCTGAAAACAAGCTGTGCTCCATAAATACTCCTGTGATGAAGAATTTTACTGCAAGGGCCATTTGTAGAGAATATTCTGACTCGAGTCCTGGAGAACTTTGCTCTAGACTCCATCAACTGCAATGTTACTGGAAAGTAAGCTTGTCTCAGTGGTTTCAGACTGGGAAGCAGTCTAAGGCTGCTAGGCTTCAATTTGTTAAGGGCTTTGGAGATCTGGTAATAGGATAGCAAATTATATCCAGAGGCAAATGCAAATACAACAACGTGTGCAGATCACTAACATGAGTGGTAGGTACAGACAGTCAAAAAGCCTCAGGCTGAATTGATTCAGTCTTCTCAGCTTAGTCTAAACTGCATAAATTGAACTGATAAGCAAGTGAATAGACTTTCACATTTGATTCTGGAAATACAGCCACATGCCTGCATTGGCCCAAGCCAGAAGCTGGGGGTGCTAGAGCATGCCTCCCTGCTCAGCTAAAGCAGACAGTTTGGGCCCAAGCTAGCCCATCTACCCTGCGAAAGGAGCCTACGAGGAAGGTGCAAAGCATCCTTGGGTGCTGGGAGACTGTGAGTTAACTTGAATCTGGAGGAAATCTGGGACAGAAGTTCTATAAACTGATTTAACCTAAATCAGTTAAGTCTGATACTACATCCATCCAGGTTTATCTTAAACCAGTTTCAGCCATTTTGAAAGCAGTTTATGTGCACTGAACTTCCGCTGTGTTACAGATTTGAATTGGTTTCTGATCACTTATACCAGTTTATGTGTTACTTCTGTCCCTAGCCAAGGTGTATCTAATGGCCTTTCTTGCTCGTGGTATATTGCATGACCTGGAATTTGGCCTTCACTTTTATCCCTGGTGAGAAATTGTGTTGAATATGGCAACAATAAGGTGATGCTCTTTGTCTGGGAGCAAAGGGTTGGCATTATCTTATTCACAATAAACTTTAAAACATTTCCAGCTGAAGCCTTTCATTATATCTCTGTGCCAGCTTGACATATGTGAATGGTGCAAACAAGAAAGCTTATTTTGATTTTCACTCAAAATAAACATCTTTTGAAAAGTTGCTCAAATGTGTGATTTTTTTCCTGTGAGTGTATGCCTTTCAAATGATAAACTTCCTATATATGTTTTATGCAAATTCTTACTTTATCAATAATTGAACTCATCTGGTACAAACATGAGTACCCAAATACACAATGTGTACTAAAGTACTAAGTGCTTTAAATAGTAATTACTCCAGTAAAGTCACTGGAAGCCCCTAAAAGGATTTGACAGTTTCTCCACTCTCTTTCAGTGAATGTAGTAGCCATGCTATGCAGTTCGACATCCACTGATAACTCAGCAGCTGAGGAACTCAGTAAAGACTGCTCCAAACTTCTCAGCTGTTGACAGGCTTGACTTGCTGAGAACACTGGTTAAATATAGCACAAGTGAGCTGAGCTCAACAGTCATTGCTGTAACAGTGTGTGAAGAGACCAGAAGAGGGGAAATACAATCTGAGAACTAAACTGCCAAAGCCTAACACCACCTAGCAACAGTTGAAGAAACTTTTAAACAAAGTCTGAGTGAAACACAGAGAAAGCATACCTCTTATTTCTCCTGACTGGGATTTCTCAGGGAAGAAACTACGTTCCTCTTCTGCTCTCTACCCTATTTCCTGCATTACTTCAGCTGCTGGTAGACCTTGAAAAGTGGAAAAAGCTTATCTCTCTGGTTCTTTTGGGCTGGATGTGAAAACTGCCTGGGAACTGTGTAGTACTGTGGGGCAAGCTACTGTGATCTTCTAGGAGTAAACTGTCACTATAAAGGATATAATCCAAGGTACTTACTGCTGTCAGGTAAGACTGAATGATCTACTCCAAATGTGTTCTTTTCACAAGAAGTGATTTTTTTTGCTGGTCAATGTGGTTGGTACTTCTTTTTTCCTTTTGTGATTTATCTTCTGCATTATTTGAGAACTTCAGTAAAGAAAAGCTAGAATAAAAGAAAAAGGCTGAAGTATATTCTGTTACCTTTTTAGCAGAGGAAAAACATTGCTCAAACCATTTTGCAGCATGTACAATAAGATTACTAATAGTAGTTAGTAATCCAACGGAAAAAAGACTAGGAGATTCACAAAACCTCATTAGCATTGTCACAGTCTGACAGAAGAGACACCAAGATTTAATAACAAAATGGGTAACATTCAAACAGCTCTGGTTTTGTAGCGAGCATTCAAACAGCTATAAAAAAACCTGATAACAGTTTGTCTGGTACATCAGAGGAAATAGCTATACAGTGACTGCATTATCTATGTACTTTGTGACCTAATTGCTTTCTTCCTTTGTGTTTGAAGCATAACTTTAAGCACTTTGGTACACCTGGTACATTTTGTTCTGCTCCTTCTACAACAGCCTTCAGTTCTTTTGCTTGTATAGTTTGTATGAAAGCACTTTTTTAATGGTTTTGCTGTAGAATATCAGCTTCCTAAGGGATGTCATTATGTTTATTATATTTAAGTGTTGTCAGAATATCAATAACTGTCTCTTTTAAAAAGGGGAAAAAATCAAAAGACAATTTTTAAATATTCTCCCCCAACAATCCACACAGTAGAAAATATTATCTCTTTGAAAAGAATCTCTTTCGGCTTCATTAGCTGCCATGCAATTTAAGCAGGACTTGTTTAGCATGCTTAGTTTAGTTTATGCCAAAACTGACAAAAGCTTTTTGGTCAAATGGAGAAATAATTATTGCTGCCTCCTACCCTCCTAAGACATCTTTATTTTATATAAAATGTACATACCCATAAATAATAATAAATTGTGTGGTGATTACAAATACTCTTCTCTTTATGATATCAATAAATAGATGAAGGCAAAGATTGGGAGGGCGGCAATAGGAATTCACAGTGTCTACAGTGAAAAAAATTTGCTTAAAACTAGTAATGAACTAATTGAGTCATCTTGTTTGATGCCCAGTGTCTAGACTTAGTGAGAGTTGCAGGAAGACTAGTATTTCTTGATTTTAAGTAAAAGCATACTGGATTCATCCCTACATACTAGATAAGTTACATCAGTGCCATAATTTAACTGTGACATGTTTACAAATTGGAAAAAAGTAACAATACTCTGAAAAAGCTCTGACTTGGCAGTGACAGGAGATGTAACTGTCCACAAACAAGTGGAAGAGACAAAATACTGGAAATGGGAATAATTTGGAAAAGGCATTTAAAAAAATTGCATTTTTAGAAATATATTTTCTAAAAGAGGGCATATTACTTACTTAGAACTGCACTTAACAGAAACTGTTTTGCATAGGCTGCTGATTAGTGATGTCATAAGTTAATATTATAATTATTACACCATTACCATCATATCTTTTGAGATCTTGAGTAGGAACTCAACTTCTTTTCTTAACATATACATGTCTTGAGAAAGTCAGTTGTTTTTTTGGAGAAAAGTATAGGGTGGAAAACAAAGAGTGCAGCAGTTCATTGTGTAATATTTATCTGGTCCCTCTGATGTGAGAGGAGATTTACTTTACCCTTTCCTTCCCTGAAAATGTTGACAGAAAATGTGCTAAAAGTGGTTGTGAAGAAACAGCAAATACATGAATAACAATAAAACCTGAGGGAGGGGGTAGAGGGAAAGGGGGAAGTATGCCACACTAAGTTTTTGCTGCTTTTTAGTTTTTTTTTGTCATGTAATATAGTATTGATAGATTGTATTCTACTTTTTCTCCAAAATCTCCTTTTAGCAACTTCATTTAAAAAATAAAAATGCATTTTAGTGATTTCATTTGACCATATGTGAATGACTTTCAAATGGCTTGATGACAGCCTCCATCTAAGTTGTGACTTTCTACATCTATCTTCCTTCCCTTTCCACTTTATAATGGACAGGCAAGCTAAAATTATCCTTCTCAACAGGTGTCCACAAAGAAGCTCTTGGATTTTCCAATCAAATCTATGAACTATGTAACATGGTCATTCAACAGATGGTTTCACTTCTGAAGAATAGTCAAAGCTATTAACAATCAGAATGAAACCAAGTTCAATTTTATATTAAATCAAAAAGTAATTTAGTTTGTAGCAGTATTTTCCTTATACATATTCTCTAAGGAGACATGGATATAAGCATGACCATTAGTTTTCTCAGTTACCTCTTTAAAAATATTTATATTACAGGGTCCTTATTTGAGCCACTATAGTTCATGACCTTTGGGATATAAGTGATGTTGTAATTGGTGCTGAAAACCATGTTGGACCTCTTTCCTTCCCTGTCATTGCTAAAACCCTAGTTCATGACTCAGTTTTATCATTTTATCTATACAAACTTTCTTTTTTAAAACATCCCATCTTCAATGAATCTAAAGTTGGAAATCTTTGTTTTAGCTGACTATTCTGACATTGCCCCTCTCCTTCAACCACACTGTAGGATCTGTTTCTTTTCACACCAAGTTCAAAGACCTTGAATTCATCTTCAAAGCTCAACATAGTTCTTCACCTGGCTACATTGGTTGTCATTTTCTTTCTTCCTCTTTGTATCCTGTGTGGGTCATTAATCTCATCTTTGGTATTATCTGGTCCATCTTTTACTCCAGATGTTATATTAAAATAGTAATCTAATCTAGCAAGTTTTGAGTCTTCTACAGAACACATCAGTGTAGAAGCCAAGGCTCTCATTCTGCAGGGATTAAACCATAGGTAACAGACCTCTAACACACTAGCTATATCTATCGGAGATGAGATCCCTGACCAGTATAGCTGTGCTGACAGGAGCCCCATAGCATAAACACAGTTATGCTGAAAAACTATTCTTTTACCAATATAACTTGTTTTGCTTAGGGAGAAGTGAGGATGGAGAGTTTATTGTACTAAACCAAGTGCAACTTTGTCAGTATAGCTGTTTCAAAACTATACCAGTATTCCTGTACCAGCAAAAGACTACTAATGTAAATACAGACTTCACTGTAAAATTGTTGGTATTATTTAACTCAATTGAGATACTCAAAGGCTTAAATTAAGCACATAAAATCTTATGCTAAATCAGACGGCAGTCCTATGCCTGTGAAGCCAATGAAAGTAGGCCTACTGGATGGATAATTAACACACAACTATCCATTCATCTACCAGAACGTTAAACAAAAATAGATTTGTATTTTTTTCAAATAAAACTTCTCTTGGGAAAAGATTACCTTTCCTCTAATTTCCTGTTTCCCCCCTTTCTTTCTCATGTTAATTAAAACTTGTAGACTCTCTTTGGGGCAAGAGGTTTGTCTTTCTACATGTCTAAAACACCATTCACAGTAACAAAGTACAGACACACTATGAAACACCACCACAAGGGAGTGATTTTACTTAAATGAAAAATATTTTCTATTTCATCAGCCATATTTTGTATCTCTAAAACTAGGATAAAAATGAAAAACTAGAAACATATAATTAGTTATATGATGATACAATTTCACTTTGTTTTTAAAAATGTTCTCAGAACATTTTTAACCTTCCTTTTATATGAAGCATAAATTCAGGTAGTTTTCAGTTCCATAAAGCTATTCTTGATGTGTTAACAAGGATATTTTCCATGGGGATATTTCCTTTGATCTGTTTCTCACTGTCTTCTACTGAAAATATTTTCCCTCTTCTATATGTATTTTTGATACACTTCCGAGTCTGCTCATTACATAAAACTGACAGTAGAATACACTGATTTTTCAGAATTCAGTGTGGAGTGCAGTGTGTGCTGGGTATGTTTGTGAGACAACTGGATTGGAAACCAGTTATTTGGTAAAGGATTAGTTTTTCTCTCAGTCAGCAGCTGGTCTGCTTACAAGGCTAGAGATGCTGAAAAATAAACCATTATTAATAACATTGGATGTTTACAGCAGCTGTGTGTGAATGGTGGTAGAGTTTTTGTATGAAATATATAAAGACATGTTGCTACTTCAACATATGCAAGGGGACTTTTCTATTCATTTTACTGGAAGCAGAAATGAGCCCGGTAACGGTAACAGAAGACTGTAAGTGGGAATCCAGTTCCCCATGGAAAGCATAAATTATTAGATCAAGAATTTTTCACACTCCTCTCCCACCCCCAAATACTTTGTACTTTGACTTGTGTTATATTTGTTACCAGGTTTGCAAAACAAAATAGTCAAATAAATGCATGCAGAAAGCCTTACTAATTGGGAATGAAGGCTTTTTTCCATCTAGGACATTTTATCTTTTAAGCGGTCACTGCTTTGGTTGGAGCACCTCTTCAAATCTTTTCCAGAAAATGTAAAACCACAAGCGCTAGATCCAATGATGACTTGCAGAATTACAGAGGTTGCAGTAGCCATCAAAGCTGGCTAGGTACTTTCCAAACACAGATGGGACAGTTCTGGTACTGAGGAGTATACAGCCTAAAGCACTACTATAATACCATTTAATACTGTTTTTGGCAGCATTTCTACAATACTACAATACTTTTTAATGCTGTTTTCAGACCTTATCTATTAAAACAATGAAGGACTGAATTAATATGATAAGTTTGGAGATCAGTCATCTGGAGCAATAAAACAACAATGCTTATTTGCTTTTCTCAATTAACAGAAAATTGCTATCTATAGTGCTGCAGAATTGAAAGGCAAAGGAGAAAACAGGATTCTCTAATGGAAACCTCAGATCTGCAGATGCACCATTAGCAGCTAAAAGTTAATGACAAATGTGCGTGTGTGTTTAAAAGAAAAAATGCTTTCTGGCATTGCAGAATGCATTGCTGAGAGAGTGGGGTGAAAATATACACAGTTCAAGGAAATAGGCTGGAGCTTGTACTTTTTCCCTTAAATGGGCACTCTTGCAGTTTAGCTGACATGAGCAAACCAGAATTTGGGTGGGGGGGAATGTGAATTTTAAAGACTTCTGTATAGGAAGTGAATGAGTTTGTTTTTCAAAATTATTGTACGGTAAAAACATTGAAAACTTCGATAGTACTTGAAGTTACCTGTCCCATCCATGTATAAACCAATGGGATCTTTGAGTAAAAGAAAAAAGACCTCTGTGTAGTTGCAGTACACCTTCTGAGCTAGACATATTCCAGCAGCACTTTAGTACAGTAAGGGCTACTTTGATTCCTTTTCCTTTTTCGGGAAATTATGTCAAAATGTGTAATGTTGTGTGATTTATGTTGTTCTCAAGTTTGTACTAGTGAAAGACTAAAAGTAATATTTTGGAAGCAGAATCAGGTTCTTATCTGAAGCTAATTCACTTCTACAAAGACCATTAGATTTCAGGGTTTGCAGCTTTTTCTTTTATCCTTCCATCATCTCAGCTAGTCAGTGCAATGTGGATGAGAATGGGATCACAGCTTCATAAACTAGCAATCTTAATTGAAAAAGCGGACTATACTGCTATAACAATTACCACAGTTGCAAACTGAAACTTTTTAGAAACTTGTACTAAACTGCTGTTTTTCAAAAAAACTATCATTGAAACTGAAAGGTGTCCCTTAGCTTGGGAATTTCCATTAAGTTCAATATACTGTATGTTTTTAGAAAAAGTAAACCAAAGTAATACGACTGAAAGCAGTAGACTTCTAACATCAGTACAGTCGAATGGCTGCCAACTTGCCTTGTTTATCCAAGAGAGCTTTGTGAAAATAAGGTCTTTCCCACACACACATGAGTCATAGGATGTAATGGGGATAAGTAGTCTTTCTTTTTTCTTTTTCAGTTTTCTAATGTACTCACTCCTTAAGTAACCTGTTTTAGTCTATGTTTCTGTAATGAAATGAGATACAGGTTAACAACAGGAAAGGAGAAGTGGTGGTGAGTTCATGATGCTATTTTAATGTACCAACCTGGGTGTTTAAGGAAATTATGCAATTTCCATTTATTGGCAACTTCTCAGTTACTGTGACGACAAACATACACTAAAGAAAAACACACATGATCCATTCACCAGTTTGGCTTTTGCATAGACAGGACACACTTAAGACCCTGGACTACCTAGCAGTGTGACACAAGTGACACTCTTACGACTTTTCTAGGGTATAATTTAAAGTTTAGACTGTTCTGTTACAAAACTGTGCCTTTAAAAGATGCAAACAAGGGCATAAATGAAAGGGTAGCAAAGTCCATGTGGTTAGCCATGACTGGTTCACTGCTGTGCTGATCAGAGCATAACCATTTCAAGGCAGAGATCTGTCATTTTGAGTATACTCAAGTCCTGTTTATCTGAACCTCAGTTATTTAGAAATTTCATTCTATAAAACCCAAAAACTTGAATAAAATTTACTTGAATAGATGACCCTGATTATAAGATGACCCCCCCAGTAATAAGATTCTATATATGAAAAGAGTATACATTTGTTATAATTTACTAGATGTAGAATCAAATTCATTGGAGATATGCTTTGAATTTGTCCCCCTTCCATTGCTACAACATGGAAAAAAATAGGGAGGGGGTCAAGTAATCACTTTGCCCTCTGTTTTCTTCCAGCTTTTTTCCTGGCAGTCCCTTCCCCCTTTCCTTGCCATCAGACCCTACTCTTCCTGAGTACATGAAAATGAAGAGCAAATTTGAAAACAGGGCTGTAGCAATTTGTATACAGTACCCATACATATAGTTAATTCAGAAATGATGCATGTCACCTTTCTGTAAAACTACTACCAGTTTTAGTATAGGTACTTAATAAACACAATTCTGAGCAGCAGTTTAATACTTAAATGTACTACAAACAATATTTTTGAAAAATATATATTCCTAAATAAATACATATATCACAATACGTTTACTAACCTGTCCCATGGCTGCTATGGCTTACTTGACAGTTCAAAGCCCATCGTTACGATTATACTGTACACAATCCTGTCACAATATCCACATTGTGCACTTGAATGACTGCATTTCTATCACCATCACCCTTGCCTATCACAAAGATTCAACCTCTCCCCTAGCCCCCACCCATTCCTGTCTATATCTCAATCCTTTCAGTCACTGTAATCATCATCATTTTTTCTCTTGTCAGTTCCACTGCTGTTGCTGTCATCATCATTCTTGTCTTCATCATCGCTGTCTTCAGGGATCCCACTTCTGAACAGTCCATGACAGTCCATCTTCTTCCATATTCCCACCACTTCTTCCCCAATATCTTAGCCCAAAACCAAAGGCTCATGATAGAGTTCATTAGGCTAGGCCCCACTAGAGTCAACAGGATTTCAAGCTCAGCACTGCTCGGTATGTATGTACTCCAGTTCTACCCCCAACACCCCACAAAGGTTCTATGTTCCAAATAGTCCCCCATTCATGACTGGAACCTAGGCATTCTTGTCATGAAAAACTTACGCACAGTTGGGGCACAGGGCAACCTGCTCTGGTTTCATCTCATGGAGGGGCAGGGCCAGGCTGAGAGAGGGGATGACAGGGATTCTGGGTGAACTATTTGGGGTCCTGTTTTGTAGTATTTGCCAAGCATTTAAGGTTGGTGCAAAAACAGGAGTCATTGGAAACAGGAAAGAAAAGCACAGCTCAGCTGTGTAAGTGAAAGGAAGTAAAAATGTATCCAATTTAGTGGGTCACCATGACTTGAAAGAGTTGATGCTGAGGGGGGCTGCAGTCAGTGAACACTACCATATGCTCTATTCAGATGTGCTGCACTAATTTATCTTTGTAGTAGCAGACCGTGTGTTTTATAATCCTTCTCAGTGTTGACTGCATTTAATCAACTTCATAGTTGGTTTCCATTACTGAGCACACACTGCTTTTGGCAGGGGTTTAATGATAGATAATGTTTTTAATGAGGGTTCCTTGCAAGTGATTATAAGATCAGGGGCTTTTCCCCATGCCCATTGGGTAAAAAATCATCTTGTATTTGAATAAATATGTGTATTGAACATACTGAAAATTTGCTGCTTGTCTAAAGGAAGTTAACTGTACTCATCATACCTCTGAGAGACTCTCAGGCATAACTATGGTTTTTTATGTGACCCCTCTCTTTTTATTCCTTTAATTTCTCTGCCAGAGGGGAAACTTTTACAGGAACCATGTAGCTAAAGGAGGCTTAAATAATATTTACTTTACATGGGTTAGGAGTTCAATCCTCATCTTGGGTAATACCCCTTGAAACAAAATAAAACACTAATTTTAGCCCCTGGGAGGTAAAATTTCATGTCAGGAGTTCCCTGAGTAATGCCAATAGTAGGAGAGGGGCTTGAAAGCCAAATAAGATGCCTTCTGTATACAGAACCAGACAGCAACAGAGCTGTTTAGGGCTGAGGTCTCCAGGCATTCTGCACATTCCTCAAGTGCAAGGCAGCTGGCAGTGTGAACCAGTGCCAGTTTGGGTGACAGAAGCCAGAAAAGAGAACAAGTCATAAGAATAGTCATGATGCTAGTAGAAAAAGCTAGTATCACTTTAGAGCAACAACACTGCCATGTAAAACACAACCTTATCCAAAAGCCCATTTATCTAAAATACTATCAAATCTTCTATCTTATTTGGATGAAAAAGGCTGGAATGCAGGAAGTCATGAAATACTCCTTGGTGGTATCAGTATGTTGGTTGAGCTCCATTCTTTACACCGGACTGTAAGGATAAAGTGCAGAATCAGAGGTGTGTTTTCTATCAACATTGTCCATAGGAATGATGGAATAATTTTAATAAGATGTTTAATAAAAACAGCAGGTGAAGTTTTAGTTTTCTTCTTCTCTGGTACTCTGATAATTTTGCTTTCCTAGTTCATTTACATAGTTTTCTTTTTTTAAGGAGGTTTGCTTGTGGTAATCAGATATGCCTGAGTCTCTGTCTTCTTCAGTCCTGCTGGATGGGAGAAGAAACATCTAGAATCATGGTGCTATCTACCATAAAAAGAGGCAAAGGAGAGCAAAAGCCAGAAAATATATGTAAGCATAGTCCAAAAACCAAATAGTCCAGATAGGCCAAAAACTTAGAAATGGAAGAGGAGAGAGAACAAGTAGGGATAGAAAAAAGAAACTCTGAGAAATCCTTCCCTGATGATTTAAATTTCCATATTGAACATCCTTTTTTATTCCTATCTTGCTGAAGAACACTTATCACATGTGGCAAACAGTATCCCCAGAGGAGAGTTTGGTTAACCTGAGAAGCCCCTTAGGTTCTTCTGTGCTTGTGGAATGATCTAGAGCAGGGGTGGGCAAAATGCGGCCCAGGGGCCAGATGTGGCCCACCAGGCCATTCTATCCAGCCCGCAGGGCCCCTAAAAAATTTAGGAAATTAATATTTATCTGCCCTGGGCTGCCTGTCATGTGGCCCTCTATGGCTTGCCAAAACTCAGTAAGCGGCATTCTGCCCAAAATAATTGCATGCCCCGATGTAGAGTTACTTAGTGGCTAGTAAGAGTGTAAAGCAAAGACCAAAATGTGGCCATATAGAACTCAAAGGGATGTGGTCAACGTTCCTTCAACCCAGGAAGTGATTTACCAGAAGGTTTACCAAGCAGCTGACAAGCCATACAAACAAGAACTGTTTTCAGAAATCAAGTGGGGAAAGGGAGTGGAAGGAATTCAGTTTGGGTTCTTTTCAGCCTCCACTGGAGGATGGCATGGGTGGGGGGCTCCAATTCACCCACCCAACCCTCCAGCGGGGGCTGGGGAACCCCTAGAATGAGCTCCCTCTATTCCCTTTCCCCCCTCCCATTCTGAAAACTTTGCAGCTTTGCAGGAGCCATTGCTAGGGTAAACCAGCTGCAAGTGGACAGCCAGCAGCTAGATTCTCCTGCCCCTGGAACCAACAGTGAACTTCTGTTTGCTCCAGGGGGACACTGCAACTCAGAACCCTTCCTGCAAAGTGTTCTCAATTACAGCAGGGAGCTGCACTTCCGTCTGTATCCTAAGTTTGCTCTTAAATATGGTCTTAGGAATGAGGAGTCTCTTTTTTTTTCACTTTAGATAAGTGGTGCTTAACATCTAGCCCACAGATCTGTCTTCTGGACTTCAGGGTTTGCCATTGGTCTGGAAATTTTGCAACGGGGAGTGGTGGCAATTAGCAGTCCCTGCTCCCTTGCCACCAAATTCCTAAGCCCCACAGCCACATGACATGGCCCCATGTTCTGGATTGGGCCAGCAAGCAGGGCCAGTTTGGTGGGCCCAATCCAGCACAGTTGGGGTTATGTCTGGGGCCCAATCTGGCATACATGGGGCTAGGGTAGCAGGCCTAATCTGGTGTACGTAAGCAGAGATGACTGTAGGAAGGTGTGGGGCTTGAGGCAAATCGGCCTATGCAAGGCCCCTTTAACACTGTGAGGGGTGGGGCTGCTGCTGCTCTGCCCAGCTCCTGTCCTGTCATGCTGAGTCCCCCAAAGAGTGGGGCCTGGGACGGTTGCCCTGTATCGCTTCCCTCCCAAAGGATGTCCCTGTATGTGAGGCTGGGACCTGTTGCAGCTCAAACAGGTCTGGGGGATGGAGCTTTTACCAACAAAATGTAGAGGGGAACTTTTTGTGTAAACACTGTATCACAGATGTCACAGACCACATAGAGATGGTGTAACAGAAAGCTGGAGCCTCCTGTTACTTTAAGAGTGAAGAAGCAGGAGGGAGAGACCCAGGAGGGGGAAAGCTGCTACTTTTGAGTGGCCAGGGAACAAATATCTGGGTGTTTACCTACTTCAGGTGATTATTACAGCAGAGGCCAACAGCACTAAGTTTCCCTGGGTTGAGTTGGCAAGCTAAATCAGGAATCACCTGCAACAGCTCAGGGAATTGCATGGGTAAAATGGGGCATGGCTTCCAGCCCTATAAACCCAGAGCTTGAGTCAGAGCAATTAGTCTGGCTCTGGGAGCTGCTGAGGGAAAAACTTCAGGGTAGGAGAGCTACAGCAGAGCTTTTGGATGATGCCTGGACTACCCTGGAAAAATACAAGCAGAAGGGTGCTGACTTGCAGGGTAGGAGGGAACTGAGTGATACAGCATAAGAGCTGGGAGTCTGTGCTTAGACCCAGTTGGGAAGGTGTGTTATAGCTGGAGGTCTTACTTTGGGTTAGAGAGTTACACTGGTGGTTTGGGTGAGACTAGAAAGGGGTGCTTTGGAGATCCCATTAAAGGCTGGGGTGAGCATGTGTTCACCTAAAACTCTGCAAGCAGTCAGGCTCAGACAAGGGGGCCAGCATTATCTGAGAAGGGTAGAGACAGCACAGAGGAGAGCAGAGCTTGAGGCCAGAGGACCTGGAGTCTGAGAAGGGCAGGTGGCTAAAAGCCTGTGAGAGGCAAATGGGATCAGGGAGCTCAGAGCCTGGGTAGGGCAGAGATAGAGGCCCTGGAGGATCGGATAAGGGGCTAGAGCCTGGAATAGTGGGCCTTGGCTAAGGGACCAGCTAGAGTAGAGGAGAGGAAGCTGGGAAGGCTGAAATCCCTAAGAGAGAGTAAAGGCCTGATTTGGCCTTGTGGCTTGGGGACAAGTGTCCCACTGGATATGTGACATCTGCAAGGCATGGGCATGGTAGTAGGGGAAGTAGAGAGGCCATGATTAACTTATATGGTGATGGATGCCTTGGGGCACATGCAGGCCATGAGGATCCTCTTAATGAGAGAGACTGGTGTGACCAGAGGAGCCAGAGAAAGAGGATCCACTGGTGGGAATTGACTAGGACTTGCTCTAAGACCCATGGACAGCTTCCTTTTTTCAGTCTCTTAATAAGAACAAGGCATGGCACTCAAGGAATAAAGGGAGGGTAACTTAGAGATTGTGCCGGGCAGGAACCATATGGCCACCAGGGGGCATAGTGGCCACCTCTGGGGCCCAATCCTTTTCTGTGGAAGACAACTGTGAAAATATGGATGTACAAAAACTTAATCTTGGAAAGCTAAACTTGATGAATCTCATCTATGAGCAGGGGTGCAGGTTGTTCATCTATGAGCAGGGAGCTCAGCTATACCAGGCTAACATGATGTTTGGTACATAAGAACAAGAGCGCTCCAGTGCTCGTCCATATTTGCAATAAAACTCCTTGGTTGAGAATCCACTGCTCTTTAATCAATGTCTTTGCCACTGTGAGAGGTAAGTCAGTGAGCTTTAGGAAAATTACATTTAAAAAGGAAGAGGTAGTTTATCCATGTTAGTCTGAAGACAGGCAGGAGGCAGGCCAGGGTGGCACCTTGGTGACTAACTGGTTCAGAGAGATTTCATAGATTTCATAGACATTAGGGCTAGAAGGGACCTCGGAAGATCATCGAGTCCAGCCCCTCACCCGGGGGGCAGGAAGTCAAATGGGGTCACAGGATAAACATCCAATTTTTTCTTGAAGGCGTTCAGAGTAGGTGCTTGAACCACCTCTGGCAGGCTGTTCCAGACCTTGGGGGCTCAGACAGTAAAGAAATTCTTCCATATGTCCAGCCTGAAACAGTCTTGCAGGAGTTTATAACCATTTGACCTTGTCATCCCTTGGGGTGCTCTGGTGAACAAATGTTTCCCCAGATCCTGGTGAACACTCCTGATAAAGGTGGCCATCAGATCACCCCTGAGCTTGCACTTTTCCAGGCTGAAGAGTTCCATAGCTCTCAGTCTGTCATCATAAGGTCTGTTTTCCTGACCTCTGATCGTGTGTGTGGCTCTTCTCTGGACTCTCTCAAGCTTCTCCACATTCTTTTTGAATTGTAGGGCCCAAAACTGAACACAGTACTCTAGTTGTGGCCTCACCAAGGCCAAGTACAACAGGAGAATGACGTCCTGGGATTTACTTGAGAACCATAGAATCATAGAAGTAGGGTCGGAAGGGACCTTATAGATCTTCAAGTCCAACCTCCTGCCTGGGCAGGAGAAAAACTGGGCTTAAATGACTCTAGCCAGGTAGGCATCAAGCCTCTTCTTAAAGACCCCAGGGTAGAAGCCAGCACCACTTCCCTTGGAAGTTGGTTCCAGATCTTAGCTGCCCTAACTGTAAAGAAGTTCTTCAGGATGTCTAATCTAAACCTACTCTCCAACAACTTATGGCCATTATTCCTTGTTATGCTAGGGGGCGCTAGGGGAAACAAGGTCTCTCCCAAACCCTTCTGATCCCCCTAGCGAATTTATAGACAGTCACCAGGTCCCCTCTCAGCCTTCGCTTGTGAAGGCTGAACAGGTTCAGGTCCCACAGTCTCTCATTGTAGGGTCTGCCCTGTTGTCCCTGGATCATGTGGGTGGCCCTCCTCTGGACCCTCTCCATGTTGTCCACATCCCTCCTGAAGTGGGGCGCACAGAACTGGACACAGTACTCCAGTTGTGGCCTGACCAGTATTGTGTGGAGGGGGAGGATCACCTCCTTGGCTGTACTTGAGATGCACCTGCGGATGCACGACAAGGTCCGGTTAGCCCTGCCAACCGTGACTTCGCATTGTTGGTCCACATTCATCTTGGAGTCAATAATGACTCCAAGATCCCTTTCTGCCTCCATGCTCTCAAGAAGGGAGTTTCCCCATCTTATAAGTGTGCTTCTGGTTACTACTCCCTAAGTGCAGCACCCTGCAATTGTCAGTATTGAAACGCATACTGTTTTCATTAGCCCACTCCTGTAACCTATCCAGGTCTTGTTGCAGTCTTTCCCGCCCTACTAGCGTGCTCACCTCACCCCAAATTTTGGTATCATCAGCGAATTTAAACTTTTCACCCCATCATCCAAATCGCTGATAAAGAGATTGAACAGCGCGGGCCCAAGGACCGAGCCCTGGGGGACTCCGCTGCCGACTTCTCCCCAGGTCGAATATGACCTGTCTACCACCACCCTCTGAGTACGACCCTTGAGCCAATCTGCATTCCATCTGACTGTGTAGGCATCAATGCCACAGTCGCCTAGTTTTTTAATGAGGATGGCGTGGGAGATGGTGTCAAAGGCCTTGCTGAAGTCCAGAAAGACTACATCCACAGTGACGGCTGCATCCCATGCTTTTGTGACCTGATCATAAAAGCCAATCAGGTTGGTCTGACATGACCTGGCCCTAATAAAACTGTGCTGGTTGCCCTTGAGCATCATCCCTGAAGCCGGCCCATCAGAGATGTACTCCTTGATGATCTTCTCAAAGAGCTTCCCTAGGATTGAGGTAAGACTGATGGGCCTATAGTTGCCCGGGTCCTCCCTCCTCCCTTTTTTAAAGATGGGTACCACGTTGGCTATCTTCTTATCATCTGGCACTTGGCCCAAGCACCACGAGCACTCAAGGCTGTGCCAAAGGCCCTGCAATAACTCCTGCTAGCTCCCTCAACACCCTGGGGTGGAAAGCATCTGGACCCGCTGATTTGAACACATCCAGCCCCTCCAGAAGCTCTCTGAGGTCTGGAGGCATTCCCCTTGAGTCCGTCTTGCATCACAGTGGGGAAGTCCCGGTTCCTGCCCAAGAAAATGGAGGTGAAGAATTGGTTAAAGAGGTCTGCTTTCTCCTCTGGTGCAACCACCAGATTGCCCAGAG
>NW_017728918.1:59918799-59922336 GCF_001723895.1 Crocodylus porosus | reverse complement strand
GGGGGCTTTCGGGCACTCCTGCCCCCCTTGCTTCTTGTTGGGATGGTCACCCCTTGGGCCCTGAGTATCATCTCCTTAAGGAACGACCACTCATCTTGGGCACTGAGTTCCCCTGCTCTCGAGAACCCTAGTGCCTCTCCCACTAATCTCAACTCATTGAAATTGGCCCTCTTGAAGTCTAGGGCTACCGCCTTGCTGCAGGCCCTTGACACCCTGCGCTGGATTGTGAATTCCAGTAAGTGATGATTGCTATCACCTTGGTGGTCAAGAACCTGGGGGCCCCTTACCAGATCATCGCCTGTGGCCAGGACTAGGTCCAACAGGGCATTTCCTCTGGTGGGACTGTGCACTTCCTGAATTAAGTGGAGGTCCTGTATGTCATAGATCTCGGCCAGAAACCTCCTGGAACGGTCCATCCTGGCTGACTGTTCCTCCCAGCAGACATCCAGGTAATTTAAATCACCCATGACAACTACATCCCTTGCCTTAAGTGCCTTTGCAAGCTGGCCTGAATATTCTTGGTCCAGCTCCTCCCCTTGGTTGGGGCATCTGTAGTAGACCCCCACCGTTAGATCCCTCTCCCCATGGGCCCCCTTGTATCTTGACCCAGAGCACTTTAGCTTGCCCCTCCTTGGACCCCATTCTGCTGGCAGGGGATGTGTATTGCTCCTTGACATAGAGCGTCACACCCCCGCCTTTCCTTCCTTCTCTATCCCGCCTGTAAATCCTATAGCCTCTAATGCTAACTGCCCAGTGGTGGGATGAATCCCACCATGTTTCTGTAAGCCCTATTATGTCTGGGTCTGAACTGGCTAATCTGAAGGTGAGCTCCTTCTGTTTGTTCCCCATACTACAAGCATTGGTATATAGGCATTTGAGGCCTTGCATAGCTGCATGTGCCACCCCCCCCGATTTGGGAGACTGTCCGGACCTCTGTTTCTTACCTGGGCACTCCTTGCATTTGTCACATGTCTTGCTTGGGTGGTATCTCCTCCTTTTCCTGCAGCCCCCTCCCCCAGCAAAGCTAGTTTAAAGCTCACCATACAAGATCAGCCAACCTGGAAGAGAAGACACGTTTGCCTTTAGGAGAAAGATGAAGCCCATCCCACCCCAGCAATTCCCCCGCCCGAAAGCATGGGTCATTATCTAGGAACCCAAGGCCTGCCTGGCAGCACCAACTGTGTAAGCACCGGTTGACCTCACCAATACAGGCCCCGTGCCGCCATCCCCGCCTACTCACTGGAAGAAGAGAGGAGAATACCACCTGTGCCCCCATCTCCTTAAGCTTGTCCTCCAGAGCCTTGAAATCCTTCATAATGCGGTCAGGGTTGCCCCCGGCCACGTCATTCATCCCAACGTGGATGACAACCATGGGGTACTGGTCTGCAGGTCGTATGTAGGCCGGGATCCTCTCTGTGATGTCTCTAACCCGAGCCCCAGGCATGAAGCAGACCTCTTGCGTCATGGGGTCAGGCCGGCAGATGGAACCTTCCAGTCCTCGTAGGATGGAGTCTCCGATGATGAGGACTCGGTGTTTCTTCCTGCTGGTGTTTGCTCTCTGCCCATTCTTTGTCATGTGGGGAGTGGCATCATCCCTGCCAGAGGCAATTTCTTTGTCTTTCTCCATCACAGCTGCCAGGGCATTCAACCTGTTCCCCAGGTGAACTTGGGGAGCTTCCACCACTGTAGGCCTTGCAGCTCTGGATTTGGCTACCTTCCGCCACTCCTGCGTTGGATGCGTCTCCTGTGCAGGCTGTACAGTGGGCAACCGGGCCTGCAGAGAACAGAAATAGGCATCAATTTCATCCTCTGCATCCCTGATCCCCCTCAGCCTGCTCATCTCAGCCTGGAGCTCCCTCACCTGCTCCTCCAGGGGCCTAAGTCGTGCACAGGAGGGACAGGCAAGGGGACCACCTGCCCCCCCCACCCAGGACCCTGCCGAGTCCCCACTACAGACAGGGGGCAAGGGGCCACCGACCCCCCCATGAGCTCCGTCTGGGTGGAGGCCTCAGAAGAGCCCATGGCAAGTGGCAGCGCCTGGGCGGGGCCCCTGGCAGCTGCGCTCTGCATCTACATTATGCCTGCAGAGCTGTGCCTGCTGGTTTTGCTCACTAGAGGTGCTGCTCTGGGCAGCTATCTTGCGCCCACCTTATGCAAACCCTGGTGCAAACACTGGCGCAAACGCCGGCGTGCCCTTACAGAGCACTCCTGTTTGCGCGCACTGCACACATGTGGCTCGGGCTCCTTGTCGGGCGAGCTAAGAGGGCTCCAGAGGGCTTCCCCTCTGGATCTGCCTCAGCTGTGCTCTACCCTCTGCCCCACTTACCTTAGGGGGAAATCAGCTGTTGCTGCCCCCACCGCTGTCTCCTCTGCAGCTGCTGCCTTCGCTGCCACGTGGGTACACGTGTGGCATGTGGTCCTGCTCCCCAACTGCGTCTATGGATGCAAGCCAGCATTTTGCTCACTTTTCTAACTGCAGCATCACACTGAAGGCTAATGTTCAGTTTGTGGTCAATCATGACTCCCAAGTCCCTTTCATTTGTAATGCTAGCCAGTGCAGCACTGCCGAGAAGTGTAATCTTTTGTAGGTGATAGGCTGTCACCTATGAAAGCTCATGCCTTTCTGAATCAGCTAATCTTTAAGCTGCCACCCTACCCTGTATTCAGTGAAAAAAGGGAACATGTTCCAAAGGGATCAGACAGATTGAGGGAGCTCATAACTTTTCCATTGCAAGTTCTAAAGGTTTGGAGGATAGAGCCTCTAAATTATGGGGGAAACCAGGATAATGACTACCTTATCAATGCTGAACTTGCTTAGAGCCTAGAGAATCATAAGTAGCATATGTCCCTGCATATGCTTCTATTCAGAGTCATTACATGATAGCAATACATTCTCATGATCCTTCATATAAACAGGTGCATGTGAGTAACACTGGGTTGTTTTCCTTGTCCTGTCACATCTCTCCTGAGTTAGCTGCACTATGGATGTGTCTACATGAGATACTTTACTGCTCATACTGTGCAGTAGACTTCTGCACAGTAAAGCATCTCCATCTACACATGCACACCATTTACTGTGCAGTAAATTACTCTACTGTGCAGCTAGCTACTGCCTGTAATTAATTGCCTGCCTGTACAGGTAGTAAACTAACTGTGCAGTACATGCTGTGCAGTAATACTCATGTAGACACTGACCAGGAGCAAATTTGCTCCTGGTTAGCCTAGTCATCAGGGGGCCACAGAGAACAGGGAGCTCTCTGTCCATGGTTCTAGTGCTCCTCAGCTCCCCAGCTTCCCCCAGGAGCTGACCAATACTGGGACTGGAGAGCTTTCTGCCCCCTGTCCTGGATCCCAGTGTGGAGATGGCAGCTTTGAAGGGCAAGCAATCCCCCGGAGTATTTTCATAGATTTCATAGACATCAGGGCTGGAAGAGACTTCGGGAGATCATCGAGTCCAGCCTGCCCAAAGGGCAGGAAGTCAGCTGGGGTCATAGGATCCCAGCAAGATAAGCATCCAATTTACTCTTGAAGGTGTTC
>NW_017728918.1:59909540-59918452 GCF_001723895.1 Crocodylus porosus | reverse complement strand
GGCCTCACCAAGGCCGAATACAAGGGGAGAATGACGTAGTTTGATGTGGTGCAGAGCTGTCTGCTCTGCAGAGCTGGAGGGGTCTGGGAATTCAGGCCCCACCTGTCTCCTGGAGCAGCTGCACATGTTGTGGGGCTGGGGATCCAGGCCCCTGCCTGTCCCCCAGATTAGCTCCAGGGGACGGGCAGGAGCTGGATTCCCAGCCCCTGCTCATTCCCTAGAGCAGTCAGCTTCATGCCAAGCAGGGCAACTGCCGGCAAGCCCCAGACCTCCCAACTGGCATGAGGCTCACTGGCAGCTGCCCCACACCTGGGACAGCTCCCAGCAGTCCTCTGTTGGGCAGGGAAGCCCTGCCAGGCAGGGGGATTGCTGGCAGCTGTGTCCTGATGGGCACCGGACCAAGAGAGCTCTGCCTGCTGCAGGGGAGCTCTCTCCCAGCCCCATGCACATCAGGCCCCCTTCCGATGTGCACGGAGCTAGAAAACAACTGCCGCTACAGCCAGCAGAACTCTCCTGGCCCTGTACCCATTGGGACCTGACCTGTGCCCCTTGCCAGCTGCTGAGCTAGCACCCAGGAGAGCCTGGAGCCCTTTCCCCCCAGCTGCTGCAGGGAGGCAGAGCAAGGCAGGAGCAGCCCTGTACTGGGATGCTATCATTGGTAGCAAATCTGCTCCCAAGAGGGAGTATGTGTAGATATACTCCCAGGAGGGCTTACTGTACAGTAAGCCTACTGCAAATGAATAGCATATGTAGATGTGCCCTACGTGTATGTTTTATATTGCTATTTAGGGTCAATCCTGAGAGCTCATCTTAATCAGCTCAAGTTACATGAGCCAACCATTCCTGTCTCAAGTACTTCTGGGAAATAATCTGTTCACTATTATGGTCTTGAACTCCCCAGGTTGAGGGTTGGACTGTTGTGCAAGAAGTAGGCACCAACAGGATTTCTGAGTGACACTTACTGTGACTTGTGCTTTGTAGGAAATCTGGTGCTGTCAGAGTGTGTTAGACATGGTTCAGGGTGGACTTTAGATGCCCTTCAGTTCTGATCCGCATTACAGCAGTTTAGTGTCTAGCTGTCTGAATGGGATTGCTTCTGAGAATGCTTAGAGCTCTAAGTCTGGATCTCTAAGGCTCTTTTAAGGCTAATAGGCATGCAAGAAATCTGATGCCTAGGCAGTTGTGCAGGTGTTGCACTGGGGTCAGCCTGGATTGTTTTTTGTGACTGTGGCATTTAAATTCTGCCTAAATCCTATTTAAAGTGACTCATTTACAGCTGGCTCTTAGTTGCTCTGTGACTCAGTTCTTCCTTATGTCCTAGGGTGGTGAATAAATTGGGACACCATTCATTATTGTAATATCTGGGTGTATAAACCCCAAAACTTAAAGGGCTTAAAAATATTCCTCATTGGAAAGCAAGTTCTACAGGCAGGGGAGGGAACAGAAACAGGGCTGCTCTGAGTGGCAGCAACATGTAGTCTAAGAGGTGGCAGCCAGGCTGGACAGCCTTATACTATGAAGTAGAGGCTGCAAATAGTTATCCAACATTGCTAAGTCACTAATGAAGAAGTAAAAAGGACCTGAGGTGTCATCAAGATGCTGCACTGACATAATCCAATGAAAATAGAAACCAAAGTAAGGTGAACACTGAGGTGTTTTAGGAAAACACTACCACTTGTTCAGCTGAAATAGAAGGGGTCTATGGTTCAGTGAGGGCCCAGGCAGAGTTTAGTGTGTTTATTACTGTGCCAACATCTTATACGTTTATGGAAGTGATGCTATGAAAGAAAGGAAGTTCTGGCTCTCCATTTAGGGTGTGATGGGTTAAGTTGTGTTTGTGATCCCTGGGTTGCAGAGCAGAATGGAGGCTGTTTGTTTCTGCTGTGTTTCTGGAATTTGCTGGTTACTACATGGGTCCAGGAAATAATTTTTCTACCTCCTGTTGCTATAGGTATCAGGGGTTTGTTTTCACTTTCCTTCAAAGCACTGGGTGTTGTCTATAGCCAAGACTGAGGATTTTGACTGGGGTATGCTGGTGCTCCTTCTGGGACTAGAAAAACCTTGAAATTCCTTGGCAGAGGATCTTGCTGTTCCCCCAGGGTTAGACTGATCACCACATTTGGAATCAGAAAGAATTTTACCCCAAGATCAGATTGGTATGGACTGCGGGGGCTTTTGCCTTCTGTAGTGGGGGGTATGATCCTCTTCCTTGGAGCTATCAAGTATGTGTTTAACAATCACTTCTTGGCCTTGCAGCAGCAAGACATTGGCAATGACCTCAAACCCCTGCTTCACCTGTGGCAGGTTAGGGAGTGCTTAGTGTTTTGGGGCAATGGGCCTAGTCATTGTGGAACAAATTTGTTTGTAAGTTAGACAGGCATTTGTCTAAGATGGCATAAATAGGGATGATCCTGCCCTGAGCAGGGCCTTGTTGGCCCTTCTGAGCAGGGGCTGGATGGCCTCCTGAGGTCCCTTCCAGCCTCACTTTCCTATGGTTCAGTGATATATTCTATGATATATCATAGAATATGGGGAGAAGGGTCTGGGGAGAGGGGTAGGAGGTGCTGCTAGGTTTGTTGCGGGGGGGTTGGTGGATCCATGGTGGGGGGGTTGCCCATCTGGGGTTGAAGGTGTTAGAAAAAGCTTTGGTCGGGGCTGGAGGGATAGGAATAGTGCAGCCCTGGCACTGAGACAAGTGTCTCAGCTGTCCCAGCCCCAGGGCTGTACTCTGAATGTGTGCAGACAGTTGCTAGATCAGGCTAACCCATTTTCAGTTTAACTTGGTTCACTTCCTCCAGTGAATTAAGTTAGATTGGGCCGGCCATTTTTCACCCAGTTTAACTTCCCTGAACCCTAGTTAGGTTAATCTAAATGTGATGTTTGTACATGCCCTTGAGGTCTTGCACTTTAAATTTGCTCAAGCAATATTTCCAGTTCTCATGATTCTATCACAAATCTTGCAATATTTAGCAGGCTTGTTAGATCCCAGCTCCTGGCATCAAGTTTTTAGGTGCTCAGCTTTCATGTTTAAAATGCTTCTAGCTATTATGACTACACAGAAAGCTTCTGAATGTGAACCTTAAACATTCCTACACCAGAAGGCAAATAAGGAGTCTCAAATGTCTTGCTTTTAAATCCCATATTTTAAAGCCTGCCTCCTAATAGTGAGATCATGACTTAAATTTTGACTGGTTGTGGTTGGTCATGCTGCTAGGAAGAAGGAAGAACGAGTCTTATCACAGTGGAGGGTCCAACATTCATGTCTTTGACACTACAGAGTAGCCAAAACAGGGGTCCCTGGTAGACATTAATTGTGTCTTAAGTAGTAACACAGTCAAATGTTCATAAAATGAACAGTGATAAAACAGGGAAAAAGGCACAAAACTACTACACAAAATATTTAATAACTTTGTGACTGATTCCCATTGCACTTTAAACTGAACATGTGGTCAGCACTGATCAGCTGATTGGTGCTCCCAGTCTCAGAAGGATCCTTTGGGACTTTGGTACACTCGCATGGCTGGGAGTACCAGTCAGCTGATCAGCACTCCCAGCCAGAGAAGCACATTGGAACCTTTCACTCCTGTGTGTTCCTGCAGCTGGGAGTACTGATGAGCAGGAGAGTGATGCTCCAAGTCTCAGGAGCACACCAGAGTCTTGAGGGACTCCAAGGATGGAAAGGCACAGGTGACTGGCGCTCTGAACCAGGTGCACAGGGACCTAGTTTGCTAATTGTTGATGCAAGGGGAGCCCAGGCTCATAGTGTACATAGTATGGCAGAAGACGTGATTGTTGGGATTGCAGGTCAGATCTCACTGAACCTTTAATGAGACATCTGTCAGGGATCAAGGAGTCATGTTCCCATGTGGAGAAACATAGAAGATGACAGATCTGCTATCTAGTATTGTGCAAATTCTGTTGCACTTTAGTGGGAGCCGCAACTGCTAGGGAAAGCTGCTTTCAATTGAGACCTGCTAGCAGGATCCTGGGAAGAGATATAGGAAACCATCATCACCACTCCGATAGCCTCCTATAGGACAGTCATATGACCATGCTTCCTTTTTTTTCACAAATAGGCAGGTTCTCCCTTGTTCTGAGCCAATAAAAACAAAAGATAGAGGTCTATATGCCTATCATCAATCTGGAAGAATAAGGGGAAACCCCAGGTAGCAATCAAGCTAGCGCTGTTCAGAGAGAAGAGTATGGACTCACAGCTCTTCTTTGAACAGGAGTGTAAGCTACTGCAATTGAAAAACCTTTCTGTAGTAAGAACTACTAGAGTAGGGTGTGCAGGGGAGAAGGCATACTGTATAGGATAAGAAAGGAAAGAAACGAAGGTGTCAGATCAATGTATTGTGTTTGGCTGTGAGAAGGAGAGGAGAGGGGAGCAAGAATTAGCAGCGCTCTTCTAGAATACATGACTGCTAGCATTATGGCTCAATCAACAGCCTCCATCAGCATGGCAGGTACACAGCACCTGTAATCTGAGTCCAGACTAGTTTTCTGAATCCAAAGAAACTATAAAGTTATATAGCTAACATTATAGTGTCTTACTAAAATGCAGCAACCTAAATGTGAGCCTACCAAATGCTTAATAATACAAGAGGAATTCTGCCTACTGACATAACTGCAATGCCCCTGTTAGAGCTTTGCTATTGTCCTTAATATTCTTACAGACTTCATCAGACGTCCTCTGGTTGGTTGGCTGTATAGTATTCTGTGTATCTACCACGAATGAGCTGAGTTGACCCTCTTGGGATTTGAGCCTGTTGTGCCATTGGACCTACTTCATTTTCCCACTACTGCCTGTTCCTTTTTGTTCTGCTTTCTTGGCAATGCCCCATAGGAATCTGAGAAGGGGACAGCTGTCCACTTCTTCATTACTGGGTCCCCAATTGGATCTGGTTTTCTCATTGAGTCAGACAGCTCTGAGATGCTGGTAAACAACTGAGCTTACCTCCAGAGATGTACATCATATATCTGATGCTTCTGTGCTCCTTGGTCTGTGTTCAGAAATATTAAGGCCTTGTGACTCATGGCAGCGTCTCCGGTTGGGTTGTACTTCATTAGCAACAGCTTGCAAATCATAACCGCATCATGTTTTCTGCAAAGTATTTTCTAAACAGCAAAAAATGAGGAACTCACACGTTTTATTACTTTTTTCTTGGGCTTATGATCAAAAGAAAACTGAAGTTTATTATATTACAGAATGATAGCCAAGAAGATGGAAAAATGTTTTGCTTTTGTAATTTTTTTTTTTATCAGAACTGAGTTCAATTTAAATATATGTTTAAAAAGAAAGATTAAATGTTACCGTTGCTGAAAATTCTTTCAGCTTCTGCTAAGGAATATCACTAGCAGTGACAGTTAACATCCTTAATAATTGATAATCACCCTTAATACTAATTAAAATAACAGTAGGGCTGCAGTCGCTGAGAATCTTCAGTAGGCCAAGTTATATTACTGCTGGGTAGCAATGTACCCATAACCTCTGCTTTAAATAGTCCTGTCTTGTGTATTTGCATTTCAAACATTTTAACGGCAGCAGTATTATCATCCAGGTCAAGCCAGACTTTAAAATAAACAGACCATGACTCTTAATGGGGTTCGTCAGAAGGAAACACTGTCTGACTCTGTAGTCTATTTTGGAGTTGGGATTGCTCCACTCCCCTGTTTGTGGTATGATGCAGCTGCTGTCTTTAGTATTTTTGCTGACAGGTACAGCTGACAGATACCATTTCAGTTCACCCCAACATCAACACTGCCTTGAGGCTTCTTTGACTAACTGCTTGCATCCTCATGGTTTTACCTGTGTATTATACAACTGTTCTTCCCTTTGAGCTAACAGTGCAATTATTTTCACTGCTACAAACTTAATGGAGCATGTTTCTGGTGGTGCATTGAAATGGACTTATCAATTGAAAATCATAGACCAATCAGTTTGTGTACAAGGAAGAAGGGGACACTAAAATTACAGAGACTGATGACAGGGGATTCTTGTCAGTTTGTCAGTGTGCAGTATAGGGCTGCCTTCATATGGAGTAACATGGAAGTTATGGCCTTTTTGATTTATATTCAAGTAAACAAATTACTGAACAGTTACTACTGTGGCAGAAAAAATAGCCATAGTAACATTATATGCTATTATATTGCATGTGATGGGCTAGCTGGTGGTGATTTGGCCCAGGGGTTTTGGAAGGGTGAAAGATGATTGGAGGGCTTAGGATTCCCTTTCCTCACCAATCAGGCCATAGAGACTCACCCTCTATGTCTCCTGATTCGCCCCTTGGGTCACCTGGAGGGGGATAAAAGGGGCAGTGCAGCTGACTTGGAGGAGACCAGCGGGGGACCACGAGGAAGGAGTTTCCTGGGCCGGGACCAGTTGCCCCAGAAGAACCTGAAGGAGTGGGACCTGCAGGCAGCAGCTGGACCCTCAGCAGTGTGGTGTGTGGCCGGCAGGAGAGCTCCAGGATCCCCGTACAAGAGGCTGCAGCCAGCAGGAGAGGTTCCCCAGCTCCAGCAAGAAGCTGAGCAGTGACCTGAGAAATTCCCAGCTCTGCTTCCAACTCCTCCAGCAAGAGGCTGGGAAGCTTGACACAAGGCAGGGCCTCCTGGAAGGTCAAAACCCCTAGCAGCATGGAACAGGCTCAGCACTGGTGGCAGTGTGGTAGAGTTTCTGCCTACCATGTAGGAGATCTAAATTCAAGTTCCAGCTGGGTCAAGTAGGGGTGAGTGAAGTGACAGGGAGAAATTCTTGTTGCAGTGGAAGGGGGTTGTTGTGTTTTCCCTCTTTCCCCCATCCAGGTTCCTATGCCGTATATCTCTTGTTATTTGATGTTTTGTATTTTGTGCATTTTATATTTTGCCAAGCAGTATTGTTTGTTCTTCTGTTTGTGTTTTATACTTTGTTAAACCTGTCTTTTGTCAACTGGATGAATGTGTCTACAAATGTAAATGCTTAATCTTTATTGAATCCCACCCCCTTGGGGCATTGTAGTGTCCCCTATTCTCCCTGGTTTATACATGTTATGTTCCCACTACCGGTTTTCTCATTAAAAGGTATATGGTTAAGTCCCCACTGGTGATCTGGCTTTGCTCTGTAGGGGAAGGAGAGTCCTGACACCTCCCACAGTGTTTGTGCACCTGCAATCCCTTCAATTGGAGAGGGGGTACCTGTTGGAGTACTGCCCAGGTTACAGGCATATCCCACACATGACTAACTGAAACAATGATGGGTTACCCCAGCTAATAAAACAAAAATCCCCCCAGCAAGCATAATCTAGCGTCTTGGGTAATAAAAACTTTCTTTTAATACCCAATAACACACTAATACCCTTTGATTCATGCAGTAAGGGCAACCAAAGGTACGAAGAGAAACTAAGTAAGCTAGTACTTTTCAGCTTGGAAAAGAGATGTTTGAGGGGGGTATGATAGAAGTTTAAAAATATTAAATGGTGCAGAGAAAGTGAATAGGGATTTTTTTTTGATTTTTTTCTTTTTTTTTTTTTTTTTACTGATTCTCACAATACTAGAAATAGGGAACATAAAATTAAATAATTGGGTAGTAGGTTTACAACTAACCGAAGGAATTGCTTTTCACACAGCAAATAATTAACTTGTGGAACTCCTTGGCACAAGGACCAGGTACAGACATTATACTTTTACCAGTATAAGTGATTGGAAACCGGTCTATATCCGTAACAGAACAGAAGTTTGGCGCACACAGACTGGTTTAAAAATAGTGGAAACTGGTCAAAGATTTGTTCCCCCTTCTATCCATGCTAAAGGCAAATGTAAGTTCAGTTTGCTATTGATCTATAAACTATGTTGCTTACAGAAAACTGCATAACTTAGATCAATTCTGCATCAGACTTTTTGCATATCTATGCCTAGCCAAGAAGTTGTGGGGGCTGGTAGCTTAACTCAGTTCAAAAGGAGATTGAACCAATTATTGAAGGAAAGATTAAACAGGATGTATCAATATGGTAAATAGCAATTCAGCCTCTGAATCAGAGCTTCCTATTCCTCTCAATGCTAAAAGTTGCAATGGGAGAGAAGCAGAGAGTAGAAAATTATGTACATGCCCTGTTCACCCTCCCTTTCAGCATCTGTTCTTCACCACTCCTTGTGTGAGACAGGATATTGGGCTTGATAGACATATGGCCTGAACCAGTAAATGGCAGTTCTTATGCAGAGAGAGGACACAAATCATACCCATAAGTCAGTATAAGTGATCGGAAATTGATTCAAATCTGTAACACAACAGAAGTTCAGTATACACAAACAGCTTTTAAAAAGGCTGAAACCAGTTTAAGATAAATACACTGATACATCAGTCTGATATAGGATCGGTACCGACATAAAGAAAATTGGCTGTATCATAAATTGGCCCAATTTGGCCAATAATTGGGCCAATAAATGCCTGTACATGTGATGAGGGAGGGGCAAGGGCAGGGAACAGAGCCATGGCTTGTTCGGAGGGGGGCAGCTCCCACTGCTCCATGCAACCTGGAAGGGTGTGAGAGTGGCATGTGCCCCCAGATCTGCGTGGGGTGCATGGGCTGCAGCCTGGGCTGCACTAGGCTCTTCTCGCAGGGGGTTGGGGCTATGGGTGGGGCTTCAGCCACTTCCAATTTCCCTATACCTCCCTCCCAGCACTGCCACTTGCTCAGCGCAGCCCTTGCTCTTTCTGGCTCAACCCCCACCTCCCCCCATGCACCAGGAAGAGTTAGGGCTGTGTCAGCTGCACAGCAGCAGTGGCACTGGGAAGGGGCTACAGTGAAATCTGGGGTGGCTGCAGCCCCCTCCATAGCCCCACCCCGAGCCCTGCTCCTGCCAAGAAGAGCCCAGCACAGACCCAGCTGCAGCCCACCCACCCCATGAAGATCTGAGGGCACATCCCCCCCCCACTC
>NW_017728918.1:59903705-59909440 GCF_001723895.1 Crocodylus porosus | reverse complement strand
TTTTCCCTCCCCCCTCCCCTTCCACCACAACAGACTTACCAGCTGGAGGCAGCTCTCCACACCAGATTGGAAATTGAATGGGTATCAGCCAATGTGCCTCCTTAAATATCAGTATCAGCCCCCAAAATCCCTATTGGTACACCCCTACTATATGGATGTAGTATCAGACTTAACTGATTTATGTTAAATCAGTTTATTGAATTTATCCCAGATCCCCTCCAGATTCAAGTTAACTTACAGTCTTCAGCATCCCAGGATGCTTTGAATCTCCCTTGCAAACTCCTTCTTGCAGGGTGAATGGGATAGACTTGGCTCAACATGTCTCCTCCAGCTGAGTCTGCTCTAGCACCCCTTGGCTTCTGGCCTATGCCACTGCAGGCATACAGCTGCATTTTCAGAATGAAAAGTGAATGCCTGTTCACTTGCTTATCAGTTCAGTCTATGCAGCTTTGACTAACCTGTGAAGACTGAATCAGTTCAGCCTCTGTTTTTTCGAAAGCCTTACTTAGCTTTACTTAGCTTTTTTAAAATTTATTTCAGCAGCCAAACCAATGACTCATTACAAAAACCTTTCTTTGGGGTTTATTCAAAACTATTTTTCCCTCCAAAATCAAAGGGCTAGATTCACAGGAGGACTTGATATACTCAAATGTTTCTGGAAGCTAAGAATGGAACCTAGTTCTTCCAAGTAAGAGTGTTAGCCTCCAGGCTAACAGTCATTTTCAGTCTCTCTGATCCGCTGTTTAATTGTTTGAATAAAGTAGAACAGCTCCAGTAGGAAAGACTTAGTGAGTTCACCTTGGTTTACTCTATACCCACTAGTTAGAGAGTTCTTCTGGCAGGTGGGATATATTGGGTTCTCAGTCACATAGACCTATTCATTAAGGGGGCTTGAACCCACCTGCTCCTCACTGGGTTTATAAATGGCTCTCGAGTCATTTTAGAAATCTAGCCTGGCAATCTAAATGTTTTAGAAATGTACTCTTTCAACATTTCAAAACATCTGAGTATGTTTTTTATTCAGTCCATGCCATGCTGATTTAAATCCCAACTTGTATGTAGTTTGAGGTCAATGAATGTTGTGTTTTTTTGGTGAATGAACTATTCACTGAAAGACGAATACTCATCCCCAGTTGGAGCCCCAGAACATATTGGAAACCTTGCATTGCTATATGCCCTGTGGTAACTATTCTTTTTTAGGGGCAGTCCTTAGGGTTTCTGCTAGCTGACTTAGTCCTTACAGTGTGATTCCTGCAGAGCTGTATTGCCAAAAAATAGTTAGGAGGAGGACATCCTGGAGGCCTATGATTAACATAGCCCCCACCTTCCCACCAGAGAATCTGAGAGAATTGGTGCCTGGCTTCATGTTCCTTTCCCCCTCCCCAAGATGCAGGAAAAACAAGGTCAGAAATAAACAGAACCTTATCATTTAAAAAGCTGCTGTCAACACAAATAAGTAAATAACAACATGCCATGTTGTGCATGTGACCTCAGGTTCCCCCATACTTTGGATGTCACTTTGAGGTGCCATACTCTGTAGCAATTGAACTTCTGAGAAAGCCTTAATATTTAAATTATGTTTTAGAATTGTCTTTTTGTATGATTTTCTCCTGAATATTTCTCTCTCCACAGGCTCCTCAAGAGTGTCAGAAACTAAGTTACCTTTGCTCTTCTAGCCTATCTTAGTACTTGTTTAAGGATAGATCTATGTGAAAAGACATTGTGCCTTGAATAGCTTGTATTAAAAATTCAAGTGTAGTTTAAAAGGTCAGAACTCCCAAAGGCAGCAGATAAAGCTGGCTGAGTGTCATATAAACACATCTTAAAAAATGCTGTCATAAAATGTTACAGGCAGGAAAACATAAATTACAGATGTTAAGTTGTTCTCATGTATTTTTAAAGTCCTGCCAAAATGGAGCTCTCTCTTCAGATAAAATGAAGAAGCAAACTTAATAAGTTTGGCTACAATTGTTACAAGAAATATTTGGAGTGTTTTTTAGTGTATCTTTAAAAAATGCATGGCTTAATGTCCCAAAGAACTTACCAGTCAGGGACGTCTTCCTTCTCATACAATCAGAAAACATAACAACCAGCAGAACTGCACAAAGACAGTGAAAAGGATCATTTTATTTTGATAGGTAATTTGCAATTAAAAAAAAATTAAGAACCTTTAATTTCTTACTAGATCTGTGCTTTCCAAAAAAAGCATGTCATTTTGAATGTATCCTGAAAGTCGCACCCAAAATTTATAAATGTGGAGTCTGAGTAAAATTAATTAGTTGACAAAGCATTTATATTCCTATTGCCAGATGGTTCAGATTTAGATCTAGCAAGAAAAATAATTGATCTTAGCCACAATTTCAATTATTCTTAATGAGGCTGGTTTTGTAGTCTTTGTTTAAGGGTATTTAGAGTTGGGAGGCAGTAAGTACAAAAAAATAAAAGGTTTATCTGAAGTTTATCCTGATTTCTTTAATTTAGAAATCAGGCTGGAAATCTTTCAAGAAACAAATTGAAGGATTTCCAGTACAGAACTCATACTTGAGTTAAATTATGATTGGGCATCATCTAGGATAGGGGCAGCCAGCACATAGCTTCCAAGCGGGGCTGCTGCTACTACTGCTGCAGCCTCCAGGGGATCTGCTCAGCTTTCCCAGGGTCCCATTTGTACCTGGGCAGCAGGTAGGGAAGCTTCGGGAGTGGGGGTGGGAGCAGGGGTGGGAGCTGCAGCTGGGCAGGGATAGGGAGCGTGGAGCTAGGGCTGGTGGCAGCGCAAAGCCCACACCAGGGGAATTAACATACAAAGGCATGGGTTTAACAAAGAGCATAGCAGAGGGGATTTGACATTGGGGAGTGGGTAGCAAGGCCTATGTGTATGATTGACTGACACTTTATTATGAAACCTAGTTTTCAGTTGCTGATGGTTTGCCAGACTTCAGTTGTTCAGAAGGTAATATTTCAAGTTACCCAACTTCCTTATTTTTATCTAGTTTGTTTGTTTTTGAAAGGTTTCAAGTGAAGTTCTTCATCCATTTCTAAGAATCAGGTCAGTGCAGGAATGTCAAAGATCTGGCCCATAGAGCCATTTCACCCAGTCCGCAGGGCTCCCAGAGGGATCAAGAATATGGGGACATGATGAACAGGAATAGAGCCTGCTGCCAAATTCCTTACTATGGAGCCCTAATGGACAGGAATGATGATAGTGAAGGGCATGAGTGGGTAAGGAGTGATAGCTGCATTAACTCCTACTGTTGTTGCTCACACCACTACTGCTAGGTCTGGAGCTGCATTAGCTCCTACTGTTGTTGTTCACATCACCACTGCTGGGTCTGGATCAGGCCTGGGAGGCTCCTTTCAGTTGGGATCCAACCCCCAAAGCATCTCATAGTTTGGATCCAGCCCAGGGGTGCAGGTGAGCTTGACAGTCGTCAGTTACAGGAAAAATCAGTTGCTTTGCAATGTTAGAAAAATATATTGCAGGTATGGTAAAAAGCCTCAGCGCCTTCATGTTTTTGGAGAATGGACTCAAAATTTGACAGTAGGGTAGTTTCCATTTCACAAGAATGGCAAAACACTCTTCCCTGATAATCTGTCCCCATTATAACCTCTGAAAAATGTTGGTAAAGTCTTAATTGGCAACTACAATTGGCAACTAAACTATCTGAAGAATCCACTTACATTGGGCATATGCCATCTCTGCACAGCTCTTGTGCGTCAACTGGACTGTGCAAATGACCCTCTTCACAGCAACTGAGTATAATGCATCCTAGAGTTAAAAGCCTTTTCCAGGAATTGCTCTCTCCTCTGCCACAGGCTGCTCTGGTGCTACTAACACCCTTGCAACTTGAAGGTGGTGGTGGAAACAGCCTTAATCCAATGAAGGGGAGGAAAAGAAAGTGCAAAGTTGGGATAAGACTAGAGCAGGGGTTTTCAACCTTTTCAGATCACTGTACCCCTGGTGGCCAGAAGTGGAGTTGGGGGTGGGGAGGTATGGCAGGGCACTGTTGGTGCCTGCCACTTTAAGACTGCGGTCAAGCAGCCAGCAGGTGCTTAATTGCAGTGGCCATTTTAGAGCTCTGGCCACCCATATAAACAGGGCGGTTCACTTTTGGTAGCCCAGATGTAGCTTTGCCTGGCTGTAAGGCTTCTTGGAACATCCTGGAGGCAAGGGTAGGAGCTGTAGGGGATGGATTGGAGGCTCCTGGACATGAACTAAAACTGCATCCTGCTGGGAGTGGGTGGCCTGGTGGGGTTCTCAGTGGCACAGGAGCCCCTATGAAATGCCAGGCCAGTGATCACCCTGGTGGAAGGTGAGAAAGAGCGCCTTAACCCTAATCCTTACCTTAGAGTGGGTTTGCATAACAGCGGAGGCAGTTGGAGGCCAGGCATGGCAGTGGCCACCTAAGCCCTGTGCAGGACCCTGAGGAGGGAGAGTGGGGCCCAGGCATGGCTGTGGCCACCTGAGCCCTGTGCAGGGTGTAAGACCCTGAGGAAAGATAGTTGGGGCTGGGGCATGGCTATGGCCACCTGAGCCCAGCAGGGAGGGAAGCCCCATGGCTCCAAGTGAGGGGGGCAGAGATGAGTAGCCCTCAGTGATGGGGTGGAGATCTGGAGCCCCAAGTAAGGGAGTGGTGTGAAGCCCTGAGTGGGGAGTAGGCCAAGGTATGTCTCTAGATGCCTGAGGCTGAAGTTTGGGCCAGAGGCTGAGTAAAGGGGGCTCAGCCCAAGAGAGAGGGGTGAGTCCTGAACCCGGTAAGTCCTACACTGCTGTGAGGCTGAGTGTGGGTCAAAGGCAAGATCTAGGGGAAGCATAATGACATGCTGCTCCAGGGGAGGAGTGAGAGTCCCTGTGAGACCCTGAAGCACCAGTCATGGTGTGAGGTACTCCAGCTCCCACAATCAGGTGGGTTAACTCCTAGTAGGGGCCAGAAGGCAGACCCCAGGAGCGAGAATGGGGCTAGAGTGGAAGAGGCCTCATGTAGAGTACCCTCAACTGGTCATGTTGGATCGAGGACCAGAACAGCCAAAAGGGACAGGGCCCCACCATGAGGGATGCCCAGAGCTGGAGGCCTGGGGTTCCAGTGGGCCTTGAAGGTGAGGCCAGGGCCTGTGTGGCCAAAGGTCCCAGGGAGACCATGCCAGAGAGGGGAAATGGTTTCAGGGAGCTAGACAGTCTGAATGACGGCGGGATAGGCCGCCAGAATGGAGGGATCTTAGAGGGGTCCTGATTGGTGTATTCTGAGGTCCAGTGTGTGGCTGGTGAGATTAACAGCTGGATGCCATCTGCGAGGCATGAGCTGTGGTATAGGGAAGGTACAGAGCTTCAGATAGCACCCCCGGCATCAGGGCACAAATGGGCAGCCTCCCACCTTAATTAACATCTTGATTAGTTAAGAACAACGTGTGGTAGGTGAGTCAGGTGGGTTGCATGCCCAAAGGCAAGTGGGGAATCTAGCACTGTGGCTAGGCAGGGAGTCCCACTTTGCCACGGGTGCGTGAACACAGAGGGACAGCTGTCACCATGTGCAAGCTTCCCCTACCCACCACATCCAGCCAGGCAAGCGCGGGATAGTGCTCCGCCCCCACTCACCTGCATGTTCCCACTAGGGCCTTTGCAAGTACCCCTGGTTGACAAGCCCTGGACTAGAGTGTGAGAATGGGGGTAAGTAAGAGTCAGGTGAGAGATGGGAAGAGGGGAGCAGAGGAGGCCTAGTTTCATAGATTTCATAGACATT
>NW_017728918.1:59894405-59902926 GCF_001723895.1 Crocodylus porosus | reverse complement strand
GTGTTAAACACCATCAGGTTCTCGTCTGCCCATTTGCTGAGCTTGTCCAGGTCAGCCTGGATCACCCGCCTATCTTCTGGCGTGGATAGGAGAATGTATTTTGGAAATAAATATTTATTTACATGAAGCTATATATAAAGGGTCATTTATCATCCACTAAAATTGGTTTTATGCTATGGTATATCCTACCTGATTCCTGAATTCTTTCCACACATGAAAAGTGATAAAGATCCTCCTCTATTTTGATAGGCCTTGATGTCCCAGTGATTAATTTCTTTTCTTCTGCCAATTGTTAGTCTGCTACCCCAGGAACTTATCTTCTTCCTCTTCGAATGTTTTTTTACTGTGCTGTGATGGTTTTTATTACTGAGGCCTGAAGAGGAATGTCTTGCATTTGAAAGTGTCTAACTCTATCCTAACTATGCAGTTAGTCCAATAAATATATCACCTTAACAAATCCTTGCCACTCATATTTTTCATTCAAAGTAGTATTATTGCTCCTCTATATCTTTGGATCTCATGTTAAAGCATAATGGCTGCTGAGTTCTCTCTCCTCTCCTATTGCTTATGGCTACGGACCTACCTAAATCATGGTGAGGTAAAGGGATTTTCATGGGCTGCTCACAGTGTGGAGCCAATTTTGCATTTTTTTTTATTGAGCCCCCCTTTCTCCATTGACTTGCTGAGGGGCCCTGGCAGCCCCCACCCCTGCTTGCTGTTAATTGGCCATGGAGCAAAAAACTGGCATAATTAAATACCAAACTCTGCAGAAATATTAAATTAATTATTGCATTATTATATATGTAAGTATTAAATTTAAATCTAAATTGAAATAATTATGCATATAAATGTATACACAATCTCAAAAGAAAACCATTCCTGCAAAGAAGAAAGGTAGCAGAAGGGCTGGAAAGCTCTCCTGGCTTAATAGGGACATTGCAGTCATCTTAAAAAGGAAAAAAGAGGTGTACGCACAGTGGAAGCTAAGGACAGTCCTCAAGGAGGATATACAACAATGGCCAGCACTTGTAGGGAAAGGATTAGGAAGGCCAAGGTGGTGACAGAGTTTAGGTTAGCCACGGGAGTTGAGGACAATAAGAAGTTCTTCTTTAGGTATGTAGGCAGTAGAAGGAAAATAAATGGAAGTGTGGAACGACTGCTTAACACCGCGGGACAGCTGGTAACCAACATTCAGGAAAAAAACTGAACTCCTGAATGCCCACTTTGCTTCAGTATTTCACCAGTCCAAAGGTAAAGACAAGCAAGATAAGGCCTATAAGGGGCATGCCAGGAATGACAGTTTCCCCACTGTGGATGCTGAATGGGTGCAATACCAACCAGAAAAGCTAGACACTTATAAGTCAGCAGGACTGGAGTGCTGAAGGAGCTGGCTGAGGCCATCATGGAACCCCTGGCAAAACGCTCTTTTAGAATTCATGGTGTGCAGGGGAAATCTCTGAGGACTGGAGGAGGGCCAGCATTGTGCCCATCTTCAAGAAGGGGAAGAGGGAGGACCCAAGCAACTATAGGCCAATCAGCCTACCTCTATCCCAGGGAAAATCCTGGAAGAGCTTATTAAAAAAATCTATGTGCGATATGCTCACGGAAGGTAAGATTCCGAATGACAGCCAGCATGGCTTTGTCATGGGTAGGTCTTGTCTTACCAATCTCATCTCCTTTTATGACCAGGTTTCTCACTATCTGAACATGGGAGACAAGGTAGACATTATAGAGCTAAACTTCCAAAAGGCTTTGGATCTAGTATCCCATGATATCCTTGTGGGAAGACTGGAAGATTGTGGGCTCAGCTGCTTGATGGTTCAGTGGGTGGGAAACTGGCTACAGGGTAGGACCTCATGAATGGAGTTCTCATGAATGGATCTGTGTTGTCTTTGTGTGAAGTGGCCAGTGGTGTCCCTCAGAGGTCTGTGTTTGGACCTGTGCTTTTCAACATCTTTATCAATGATTTGGATGGTGGAATGAAAAGCTCACTGGCCAAGTTTGCGGACGACAAGTTATGGGGCAGTGTGGTCATGTCGGAAAATAGGTTGCAGATGCAGGCTGATCCGGACAGGCTCAAGAGTTGGGCAGACTGGAACCAGATGAAGTTTAACATTTTCAAGTGTAAGGTGCTCCATCTGGGGACAAACAACCCTCAACATACAGGCTTGGTGGTGACCGCTTGACTTGCACTATGGCCAAAAGGGACCTAGGGGTAATGATTGACCATCACATGAATATGAGCCATCAGTGTGAGGCGGTGGTCAGCAGGGCAAATAACAGGCTGGCATTCATCAAACGATACATCTCATGCAAAACTAAGGAAGTGATACTCCCACTGTACTCGACACTGGTGAGACTGCAGTTGGAGTACTATGTCCAGTTTTGGGCGCTGCACTTCAATAAGGATATGGAAAAACTTGATAAAATTGCTACCCGTATGGTCAGGAACTTGCAAGGCAAGCCATAGGGCAAGGCAAAGAAAGGCTGAGGGACCTGGGCCTCTTTAGCTTAAAGAAGAGAAAGTTGAGATGGGACTTGATGGCAGCTTACTGCTATATCAGAGGAGTGCATCAGGAGCTCAGTGAACAACTGTTTGCTAGGACACCCCTGGGGAAGACCAGGACCAATGAATACAAACTCCTGGAACGCCGCTTTAGACTTAATACCAGGAAAAACTCCTTCAGTCAGGGTGTCCAGACTGTGGAATAAACTCCTTCCAGAGGTGGCGCAGTCACCTATCCTGGAGGTTTTCAAGAGGAGACTGGATAGTCACCTTGCTGGGGTCACCTAACCCCACTTGTCTTCCTGCCTAGAGCGGGTGGGAGTGGGGGACGATGTTGTAGACTGAAGATGCAAAGCAGTTACCCCTGGTAGATAATCTTGGCGAAGCTTGTTTCCACATGGGAAACTGCAAGCATTTGGCATGTGTTTGTTCAAGTAGTCCCTTGCTTTAGGGTTATCAACTTTCTGCAGAGGAATGTTGGCGGCTGTGAATGCCTCCACTTGTGTAAATGTAACCTCTCTTGTCAAATTGCTTTCAGTGGTTCTTTTAAAGATTGAGGACACAGCCACTTGTTTCCTTCTCTGACCTTCAGCATCTGTAGCAGCTCTTCACTTTATATGCAGTTTGGACTCTAAATGCCAGTCAATGCTATTTTTCTTTGACATATCCAGACTCACATTGCACAATGAACAAAACAATTTACCACCATCTGCAGGCAAGACTCCTACAGGGAACTCTTATGATCCTGAACTGAAATATATTTAGCTTTCTTGGATTTCTTTTCATTTATCTTCTTCTGCAGCATTACATCTGGCTTCTTAAAAGAAGATGCCAAAATCCTTTCGCTTTCCTGACTGGCCCCCTCATTAAGTCTATGTTACTAATTCAGCCTCTTATTAGCTGTCTCTGAAACCATGTGTTCTATGGCTGCAGGGATTGCCACACTTTCTTTGTATTCCTGTAAGCTTTAATTTTTTGGGGGGCAATTCCATGCAAAATCACAGGAAATGCCATTTTTCATGGTGATTTTCTCAGTTTCTGTGAAAATCATGAAACTGCTATTTAAGTAGGTCCCTACGTACTGCTGTGTGACTTAATGTGTACTTGCTCTACTGTACAGTGCCTTTGAATATGCCACGTGGGGGCTCCCATTTTTAGTATTTCAGGCTCCCACCTTCATTTGGGGGTGGAGACCCTGTATTACCTCTGGGAAAGCAGGAATTTACCCAGGAATCACACCAATGTCTATATCGCTATAAACTCTTCTTTTATCAGCAACAATCACCTCAATCAAGAAGAAGTGACTCAGAACCCAAACTTCCCCAGTTCCACTGTCAACAGTGCAAGCATCAAGTGCCAGGTCCAGTTCTTTCTGTGTTTGACATGTGTAGTCTAAATACTGCCCTGGATTTCTCTGAGTGTCAGCTATCCCATGTGTCTTGTCCCTAAGTTAACCTGTCAGCTATGAGTTCTAGCAGAACCATTTTCTGTATTCTTGCTAGCAGCTCTGACAATCATACAGTTGTATGCTGCCCACCTCCAAGGGATATACAGAAAACCACACTTGTGCCCAGTGCTATCCCACTCTGTCTTTCAGGGCCTGATCAGGCACATCTTCCATTTTTGGTCTAGCCAATTATTGTGTATTATACACTGTAGGAGTTATGGGACCATGCTCAACCCACATTGTCTTTGTACTAATATAGCTTCGCTATCCCAGACCTTCTCTTCTTCCCTTCAAACCCATACCCAGGAAATCGGTGAAGGACTTCCTGCCGTTTGTCTACCCTGTTTCTTTATAGTTTCCTAAAAATCCCAAGATTCGAGGGCGGGGCCAGCTTTCACAGCTGTGTTGATACTTTGTAGCTGGGAATTCACATCTCCACCTATCACAGGGTTTACTTCCATTTAAAAGATACATAGCAGTAGTCATATGGAAACAACTGTGGATTTGAGGAAAACACTTTCCTTCTGTCCTTAGGCTGCTTATCATGATGTCAGCTGAATATTCACATAAAATCCTCTATACAATAGAGAGATATATTTTATTGTTATATGGTCAGAAGACAGAAGTATCTAATTTTCTTCCAAAACATCTAAATCTTCATCTTGCTAAAGTACTTTTAGCTTTAGTGCCAAATACTGAACTAACAACAGATTAATTATGTGGAATTTAGTGAAGTCATTGTACTGGAAAGTATTTAGCAGCACATCAGAATGGCAAAATACACAGGAACTTAATTTTTCTTTTGGTAATATGAAAGAAATGACCTTTTAAATGTTGTTTTAACATCGTTTCTGAAATTTGCCTCTATTAGTTGCTACCTTAAACAGGCAGACCGGCTTTTTGTTCTGCTGCCACTTTATGGGCATAAAGACAAGAGAATTCTTCTCATTCTTGGAGATGGATATTTCCATCTGAAATGCTAGTATTGCTGTACACGGAGCTTAATATGATGGTCAAAAGAGTCAACTCTAATAATGCCATGCTTGTTGGATCTTTTTAGTTGCTTATTGGGTAACTGGTGCATAAGACCAGTGTACACAGAGCTACACAGCAAATCACAGGATGAGCCTTTATCTCAGTTCCAAAAGGGAATGTGTGATTGGAAAGAAAATTCCAATATTTTAACTGTGTAAGTTCTTTAACTTTATGTGTTCTCTGACTGCATGTGGATACATTGCCTAGCAATATGGAACCCAGATTGGGATCTCTAGGCACTACAGCAGTGCAAACTATAATTCTAGCTCTTTGGTGGAATGAAGGGTGAATTTGAAAAAACAGAAGTCCAAGATCTTAAATCATTATTGAGCAAGTCTCCCTTTTGGCTTCAGAAGCATGAGATGGGGCTGTGAATTGTGAGTGCATAGGCTCATGGGAGCTTACTTTATTGCCATACTCAGAGAGTAATGAAGCTTCTAGCTGGCCAGTTAGTGGACATACTAAAAAACTAGAACTCTTGGTTCCAAAACAATACCTTTTGTTAGACCAGTTGGGAAATTGCAAGAAAATTGTCCTTTTCTGCAAGCTTTTGGGATCAAAGTCCCTTCATTATCAGGCTCTCGGAAAAGTATAGATGGTACAAAATGGTAAAAAGTCCCCATAGGTAGGAAATAAACTTCATTTTTGCACAGAGGGAGCTGAAGATGGAAGGCTGTCCCTCTGGGTCCATGAGAGTGTCATTGTGAGCTGTGCTAAGTAGCTCTTTGATGTGTAGATCAGGTTGAATTCTTTTCCTGGAGGTGTCAGATGGTAGGCAGGGAGGTAAAAATTCTTTCTTGTTGTTCTGCAATGAATTTTAAAATCCAAAATCAGCTAGACAAAGTAGAGCAGAGGCTACATTCTGCACAGGGGACTTTAACTAGGTCTTCCTTGAAAAGGAGATCTTAGGTACACTGAGTACAGTGAAAAAGGTTTCACTGAGTACAGTGAAAAACTGTCATTTTAATTAGCACATGTAATTAGCATGAATCTCTGTAATTTTTCAGATATTAAACTATTGTAGCAACTGGAGAAGCATTTTCTGGACCTTAAAATGATGGCTTTGTAAAGGTGAATTACACTGCTGATACCTGTAGCTTATTCTTGTCTCTTCAGCATTGTGATGTAGTAGATGACAAAATAATTTGAAGAAAGGAAATGGTTTCAGCACTGCTTCAGAAGCTAGAAATATGTCACTAAAGAGTATATGAGGCGCAATAGTTATTAATAAATGCGACTCCCTGAATAGATATAACAATTTAAACTCTTGGTGTTTTAAAATGGTATAACCTTTTCTTTTATGAATGCAGAGTTTAAGGACATTCCTGAAAAGAGTTCAATGACACTTCAGTCACAACATGCAAATGATTTTAAGCTCTAGTGACAAACAGCATTCCCCACTCTTAGACATGTCCATAGGAAATAAGTAGACTTCAGTGATTTTGAGATATGAACTGCAAAATGTTGTTCATTGTTCTTTTCTTACTCTCTGGTTCTCTAAATATTCTGTTACATAAGATCAGCTTTCCTGAACAGCATCCCAATAGATCATCTTGCGCACCCCCTGGGGTGCGTGCACCCCACTTTGGAGACCACTGTTATAGAGTATGAATTATAATATTAATTTGCTCTTCAAATAATCAAACTTTTTGTACTGTATAAAAATGCAATGTAATATGCCTTTTTGTTTTGAAACAATCCAGTAAAGATATCATTCATTGTGAAGTGGTAACATATTTGGGATAGATCTTGCATGAAATTAAATTGCCATGCTTATTGATTTCATAGAGAAGCTGGGCTGGAAGGGACCTTCATAGGTCACCAACTCCAGCCCCCTGCCTGAGGGGGATTCATGGATCATCCCTATCCAAACCAACTTACATAGTTCCATTGTCAAACCTATTAGCAAAACTACACAGTCAACCCTTATACAATACAAGCAATAATACCCTAACCTGCTCCAGGTAAAAAGGGGGACAATGGTGGTCAGTGTCCTGCTGCTGCAAAGGTTGCTAAAATATACTTGAGAGATCCAAGGAAGAGGGCTACACTCCATACTAAAGAGGAAAAAAGACAGTAGAACTACACCAGTTAATATCAGGTAGGGATCTAGCCCTTTGTTTTAAAAAAAATATAAATGCACAAACATTTACAAAGAATGAAATTTACTGGTGCTAGTAACAAACCTTTGCCTAATTGAACATGCACATGCTCATATAGATGGCCACGTGAAGCTTTGCTTTATCATGAAGCTTTAACCACTTAGATTCTGCCTACTAACTGATCCCTCCCAGGGCTGTTCTTACATCCCAAATCAGTGAACACCTAATCGATGCCATTAAAAAAAAAGCGTTGCTAGAGAAATAACATGGAATTATAACACAATGTGGAATTTCCCTCTTCCTCCCACAAATTACATCAGTATCCAGTACAGGAAAAGAGTGGGCCCTGTGAGAGCTAGTCTGAGCCAGACACATCCTTCATTCCTGAGGGCGGAAAAGGGTTCCAATCTACCCAGCATATGATATTTTTGCCTTGGGTCCTAAAACTGAAATTGGCAGCACCAGAGTCCAGATTCCTTCCCTGAAAACATTTTCTCCCCTTCAGTGAGGATATCCCTGTTTCACAATTTTTTTAAAAACAAACCTAGAATCTAGTGTGCTTGGTTCAGGGGGATTTTATTAGAAATTTTACTCTGTCTGACCACCTTGTTATTCACCAGTTTTGGAGGTGAGAGATTCACTTGTGTTCTATCAATATTTGGCAACTTCATGGAGGTGGTGTGTAGGTCTCTCTCAACTTCAGTGCTGTCTTTTATGTGGATGTCTATTAGGAGCACTGCCAAAATGCCAATTAATACCATATAAGCAACTGAAAACTCACAAGAAAGTAATTATTTTTGATTAGTACCAACCTGGATAAGATTCATACTGGAGAACTTACAGTGATCGTTTATCATGGCCAGTGCTTGTCATAGCTAGTACAGTTCCTTTATTTTGTCTCCTTAAAATGTAGTAATGTACAGGGACCATTTTTACTAAACAACATAATATGATTTATGGACTTAGTGAATTCTTTGCTTTGTTTAAGGGCTTCAAATTATACAGCTGCTGCATATTAAGCAGTAATACATTAATAGAAGGGGGAAAGACTAATTTGAGTTAAACAAATTTGTCTTGTCCTCTCCTGTTCATGGATATGTAAGAATCAGTACATTTTCAACTTGTTGGAATATTAATAATGTAATGACTGTTCTGGTACTAGAATTAAAATATTTTTATGATAAAGTAGAAAATGTGTTGAACACTTAGTGGACAGAATTTCATAGAATCATAGAATCATAGAAGTAGGGTCGGACCTTGCAGATCTTCAAGTCCGACCCCCTGCCTGGGCGGGAGAAAAAACTGGACTCAAAAGAGTCCAGCCAGGTAGGCATCAAGCCTCTTCTCAAAGATCCCCAGGGTAGGAGCCAGCACCACTTCCCTTGGAAGTTGGTTCCAGATCCTAGCCACCCTAACTGTGAAGTAGTTCTT
>NW_017728918.1:59856018-59894394 GCF_001723895.1 Crocodylus porosus | reverse complement strand
CCAGGTCCAACAGGGCATTTCCTCTGGTGGGACTGTGCACCTCCTGGATTAAGTGGAGGTCCTGTATCTCAGCCAGGAACCTCCTGCAATGGTCCATCTTGGCTGACTGTTCCTCCCAGCAGATGTCTGGGTAATTAAAATTACCCATGACAACTACATCCCTTGCCCTAAGTGCCTCTGCAAGTTGGCCTGATAATTCCCAGTCCAGCTCCTCCCCTTGGTTGGGGGGTCTGGCTGTGGAAGACAAAATTTTTTAGGTCAGATATGTACAGAGTGGACAGTGTGATGGTAAATGAAAATGTTACCAATTACAAGGGAGTGTGAACGAAAAGAAAATATTGGGTATGAATGAAGTAAAACTACATAGGAAAGAATGTAGGACACAGGACTGGGAAATAGGGACTTCCTGGTTAACAGTCTGGTCCTCAGTCTGCTGTCACAAACAACTCCATCATATATTCTTTTTCTAGCTCCCTCTTAAACTTAGGTTCTTTGCTTCCACTTGGAAATCTGCTATGGATCCCCATTCCTGAGATTGGTAGAAATCTTTTCCTAATTTCATGGTCAGTTTGTACCCATTTGTTTATGAGAGGTATCTGGGCACTACTGTGGAAAGCTCAAGGAAATTCTGTGCTCAATATGCAGTGGCAGTTTAAGAGGCAAACAGAATGCTAGGGTGTAAATACATCAGTAGTACTGAACCTCCAGTCTGCAGGCTAAGTCCAGCCCACAGGGCCATGGGCTCCCCATGGGTCTAGAAATTTGTTGATGGGGCAGCACTGGCAACATTAACTGGGTCACTGTTTGCTCTGCTGTCACATCTGGCACATGGAGTTGCTCCATGGTTGGATCTAGTATGTGGGGCCAGGCTGGTGTGCAAGGGTCACTGCAGTTGAATCTAGCGTGCGGGACTAGATTCAGACCATAGGGTTGCTCTGCAGCTAGATTCAGCATGTGGGGGAAAGCAGGTACAGGGGCATAGGTGGCTGGTAGGGGATGCACGTGCCCCTCCAATGGTCGACACTGATACTGTCAGTAGAGCTGGCGCCCCCCCAACAGGGCTGCCACCATCGGTGGCTTCTGTCATTCATGTTCAGGAGGTTGTCCTACTAGATCTGGTGTGCCAGATTGCTTTCATGGACTAACCCCACTCACCAACCCCACCATGCAGCCAGCCTGCAGGGCCAGAATATTGAGCACACTGATGCACATTATTTACAAGGTTGTTATAGAAATTGGTAGTATGCTTTCATCTAGCCATATTTAGTTCTGGTCAGCATCTTTAAAAATACTTAATAGATATAAAAGGATCCAAACTTTGTGGTGAACTATTTAAGGGCATGAAAGTGATAAGCTCTCAGTCTTTAGTTTAAATAAGAAAGGAATAAAGAAGAACATGATGTAAGTGTATAAAATAACGAGTAGAATAGAAATGATAGACCAGATATTTCCTAATGGTAAGAACAATTTGTGGGGGAGGGGGAAATTGAGGAAACTCCTTTACTGGAGATCTTCAGGAAGTGACTGGACAGACATCTGTCTGGGGTGCTTTGGAATCACAAATCCTGCATCTGGGAACAGAGTTGGGCTAGATGACCCTTGACAGTATTTCCAGCCCTATGATTCTGTGATTCCATTTATTCTTGCTTGTAGAACATATAGCACAATGGGCCTCCAATAAAAAATGAAAGGTAATAGACTGAAACATAAGAGGAAATACTTTTTTTAATAAAATACATAAATCAACTTGTGTAAATCTGCTACAATATTAAAAGCTAGGAGCTCAATAGGATTTTAAAAGGATGATTTATATGAATAATAAACAACAACTACACAGTTTGGAAAAAATCCTTTTAGAAGGAATATAAACCTATATGTCTAAGGGCACAGGTTAAACATTAGCTAGTGAATGGCAAGAAGAGTCCTTTCCGCTGCTTAGATTTCTCCATACCATAGGCTTCTTTGCTTTAAAGCAGTGGTTATCAACCTTTTTCATACTGGGACCCATTTGCCAAGATCAATAGCTTGTCTTAACCCACACCTCCCCTGCCAGCCTTGCGGGTGTCCAACCCATAGTCTCTTGCCCCCCTGCACCATGCTGGGGCCTCTCACCCCCAACCTACAGCCCCCTGTTCACCACCCCCCAGTTCTGCCAAAGGGGGCCCCCAGCTGCCTCTGTCCTGCTCCACCTGGAGTATTGTGGTTGCAGCAGCTCTAGCTCATGCAGGTGGCAGTGGAGCATGTTTAGACTGGCACGGACTGGAGGGAGAAGGAGAGGAGACCTGTGGCACACCCACCTTGGGCTGGGGCTCCTGCGCCACACCAGGCAGCCTAGTCACGGTCCCTCCCATCCCCCTGACCAGCATCTCTTGGCTTCCCTGCCTCCACAAGCACAGGGCCTGGTGTTGCCATCCCAACCCCGCAGCTGTCCCCCAGCAGCCCCTTCCGTTGCTGAAGGCACAAGTGCCTTTCCCTTGCCCTGCTGCAGCCTTGGTGCCCAGCCACCTTCTCCCAGTGTCAGCAGGCACCTGCCCCCTCCCCCGCCATTCCCATCCCCTCCAAGCACACTCACACACACCACCCCTCCCCTGACAGTCCCCCTTTCTACATACATTTGCCTGCATCTGGCTGCTGAGGCTGCTCCCATGACCCTGTCTGGCTGCGTGCTGGCCATGCCCCAAGCAGCCCGCTGAAGGCTGGAACGCTGTCAGCCTGCAAGGGGAAATGCGCTTCTGCACGTTTTTCTGGCATTTGCTTGTGAACCTTTGAAATATTCTTGTGATCCACTTTTGGGTTGCAACTCACAGGTTGAGAAATGCTGCTCTAAAGCATCTTAGAGACACAGTACTGCAGCAGCTTGACTATTACTTCTATCTGGTGTAACAAATCCTTTATCCCAGTGGTGTCCAGCTCATCTGGCTTCTCAAGCCAGATAAGTAGCATGGGGCTGGTCCACAGGCTGGATTCAGTGCATGAAGCCATGTCATCTAGTCTGGGGGTGGAAGGGGTGGAATTTGGCAGCAGCACCATTAATAATTGTGGCTTCCAGTGCCATAGCATCCGCTATTTCTCCTGATATCAAATTTCCAGTCCCCTGGGCCAGAAGATACAGCTTTTCACTCCAGCTCCTGCCTGCAGGGCTCCCAAAAAGGTCCTACAATTTGTTCCAGGACCCATGGGCTAGGGTCAGAAGTTACACACAAACCAGTTTAAAAGTGATCAGAAACTGGTTTAAACCTGTAACAGAACATCAGTTCAGTGCACATAAAGCAGTTCCAAAATGACTGAAACCAGTTTAAGATAAACCTGGTTGAACGTAGTAGCAGACTTAACTTATTTGGCTCAAACTGGTTTATGCAACTTCTGTCCCAGATCCCTTCTTGATTTAAATTAAGCCAGAGTCCCCCAGCATCCTGGCATGATCTCTGGGCTGGGTTCTCTACTCCAGCAGAGCAGGGTGGCCCCTGCCCCTGCCCCTCTGCTCCCCAGCCAGAAGGAGGCAGGAAGAGGTTTATTTCCTCACCCACAGTCCCACTGGAGTGGACCGGCATGTCTCCACTGGCTGCTCCAGCAGCGGGGATGTGGACAGCCCTGGCAGTAGCCTGGAGTGAACTGGCCAGGGGTTTAATTCCCCCCTCCCTGTCTCACCAGCATGGACCCAAGCTGGGGTCCACCTGACGCTCCCCCCTCACTGCTGCAGCAGCAGGGCAAAGGGCACAGCCAGATGCTGACCAACATAGCTACCTGAGGCAGAGGGGGCAGGGAAGGGTGTTATTCTCCCCTCTACCTCAACCGCCCCTGGGGGATCGCAGCTGGGGTCTGCCTACCCTAACCACTGCCACTGCTCACTCCCTCTGCAGGGCAAGCAGTGGGATAACCCCCTCCCTGCCCCCTCCACCAGATGCCGGAGGGTGGGGAGAAATAATCCCCCTCTCTACCCTCTCATCTAAGAGGTCTTGCCAGCTTACCTGTGGCTGGGTTCCTGACCGTGCTGCTGGAGCAACCAAGGGACAGGGCCCTGATGGGGCAGCACCCCCTGTCCTGCTGTTCAGGGAATGCAAGCTTCTTTCTGGCAGGAGGGCCACAAGTGGGGGTCAGAGCTGCTGTGGACTGTGCAGGGCAGGTGGTAGTACTGGGGCTCAGAGGGGGCCATAGCCCCCCAGACACCCCTAGTGATGCCACTGCTGCTTGTGCATAACAGCTTTCCTTGCCCTGCCGCCCCCAGTACGGCCTCCCACCAGGAAGAGACTCGTACTCTGGGACACCGTGACAGGGGGTGCAGCCCGCATCAGGGTCACTCCCCCCTCACTGTTCCAAGGTGGAGGCAGAGCCAGAGGCCAGCCAGCAGGGCTCCTTGGGTGGGGGGCAGGGAGGGGGTGTTATTCCCCTCTCTGCCCCTGGGGACCACAGCAGGTTCTGCCTGCCATGACTGCTGCCACCACTGCCTGCTCCCTGCAGGGAGCGAGTGGCAAGATAAGTTCCCTCCTGCCCCCTCTGCCAGATGCTGGAGGGAAGAGGGAAATAACCCCCATCTCTGCACCCTCACCTAAGGGGACTATGCCAACGGGTCTGACCATGATGGGTTCTGCAGCCCCTGTCATGGTGTCCCTGAGTGTGAGCACCTTCTCAGCAGGCAGGCGGGCGCTGCACAGCAGGCAGGCTACACTGTGGGGTGGTCAGAACTTCTACAGACTGCACAAGGGGAGCAGCAGCAGCGCTAGGAGGATTTGGAAGGGTATGGCCCCCTTTGCGCCCCAGAGCCATGGCTCACCACAGTCCATTATAGTTCTGTCTCTGTCCCCCGCTCACAGCCTGCCCCCCTGGAAGAGGTTGCACTTCCCAGAAGCCAGGACGGGGTGCTGCCCCGTCAAGGCCCTTCTCCCTTACTGCTCCAACAGCCAGGTTAGGGGCTGGCCAGATGCCAGCTGGCAGGGCCCTTTAGATGAGCGAGCAGGGAGGTGGGGTGTTATTCAGCCCTCCTTCTAGTGTCTGGCAGAGGGGGCAGGAGGGAACTTATCCTGCCAATTTGCTCCCTGCAGGAAGCAGTCAGCGACAATGGTCAGTGTGGGTAAATCCTGCTGGGGTGTCCTGGGGGCAACAGGGGTAGAAGGGCGAATACTGCCTCTCCCTGCCTCCTCTGCTCCTCTGCTCCTCCCCAAATATTCCTTTAGTAAACTGTTAATATGCTCATGCATTTGATTTATAGTACTTTACTCCAATCAAGGTACTGAAATATACAGAGGAAGCCTATGAAATTCAAGGGTTTTTTGTGGTATCTTTCATTGTTGGGAAAGATCTTGGACAAGCTTTTGGGTACAGAGTGCCCTTCTTTAGGTCTCTCAAGTTTGTCCAAGATCTCTTCCAACTCTATAGTTAGTCCAATAAAAGATATCACAAGAAAATCCTTGCCCCTTCTACATTTCCTGGACCATCACAGCTACAATAGTACTCCAACCCTGCTACAAGAGAAACTTGAAATATTTCTTCTCTCCTGGAACAAGACATTTGAATATGAGTACTGCTATATTAGTTCTGCCAAAGAAAAATTAATCAATAATATGTTTGCTCTTTCGAAGAAGATAATATGAAGCTATTTTCCCTTCAAATATTTAGTTACCATGATGGTTATCTGTGGTTATAATTCATTAAAGATGGATGGTTTTTAAGCCACAAATGTATGGAATTTGGACTGCTGCCTCTTCATTTTGATACCTTGGTCAACCCCCACTGAAAATGCATCTGAAACTGAATAACTTTATTAACAGTTTCTATCAAAACTAATGCAAGCATTTAAATTTCACTGGCCAAGGAACTTAAGTAATAATAATAAAATGGACCACCAGCCATTTTATATTCAGACCAAACATGAACATGATTAAGATATATTAGGAAATTATTTTAGTAATTTTTTGTTATGAGATAATTCACCATCAGTATGTCAATGCTCTTGTTGTAATATAAAATTAACAGGAACTCTCACCCTGTTCTTTTGGATCATACTGGCGTGTTGGTAGCCCTTGTCAAAATTCCAGTTATTTTTTTCAGGCTATTAAATATTTTTTATGTTGTCTTTAATCTTTTGTTTTTTCCAAATAAAAAACCGTAAACAAAGACTTTCCATTGTATTGGTTGTAAAAAAAACCAAAACATTTTTTAAATTTAATTTTCTATAAAAAGATTTTAAAAACCAATAACTGACTATTTTACCAGAAATACCAGATATATTTTTATCTGAACCAGAACCAAACTATTTTAACTAAAGAAATTTACTGGGAGGTGACTTAAACCAAAGATATTTTTTACCAACATTCTCTTGGTTTTTGATAAATGTATAGGTTTTTGTTATTGTTGTTGCTGTGAATCGCAATGAAAGGAATCTCTGAAGACAGAAAATCTGAAGCTCGAAAATTTTCCTTCAGCATCAGTTTTTTCAGGCCAGCTTTGTTTCTAACAAAAAACCTAACCTTGCACATACAACAGTTATGTTATAACCAAAATAAACTAGCAGCAAGCATTTTGTTCAGCTCCTTTGGCTATAATCTTTTGGATACCCTCCAAGATGAAATGCATAAATACACAAATGTATTTGTCCTTAATTACTTTATAGCTCAGAGCAGAATACCAGAAAAAAATAGTTGAACTTCCGCTATAAAGGTTTTAAAATGATGGCCAAAGTAGCCCTTGATATATATATATATCACAACCCTCAAATCAATGCTAGAGAACAAATGGAAATAATTGTCAATAATGTTAGGAATGTCATTCCAGGATAGCTACACTGAAGACATTTTTACTTTGCACAATGTTAGAGTAGAATTGATTTTTTTTGAGTGTGTGGGAAATGAAATGATTTAAACTACCAGTGTACCACACATGTGCCTATGCTAAACTGAACTGTTTTTTAAGGTAACAGATTTAAACAAAGCAAGTTGGTAAAGCTTGCATTGACATTTGCATAGGTGAAATTTACAGAATCCACATTTCTACACAATTGCTGTAGCTCTGGGAAGCCATGGCAATTGAGTCTAGTCCCCTACTATCATAGGCACCATCGCTTTCATAAACTTATAGTACCGTATCTTAAAATTAGTAGTTACTCTTGTAGAAGGAACCTCTTTTCTTCAAAGGTTGTGAATCTTCTAATTTCCAACCTAACTTTATTCTTGACAGATCTATGCCCTTTAATTTTGTGCCAACAGTGCCTGTTACCTTAAATAACTCTTCTTTCTCTCCTTACCCCATGTTTACTTTATAGACACCAATCACATTCTCTTTCACCCCTCATCTTGCTACACTATACAAACCAATCTGTCTTCAAGCCATGTCTATTCTGCTTCCCTGCTGAACCTTGGACTGCCACTGAGAAATGCACCCTGCTCTCTTACTTGTTCTGCATATGCTCAGGACCCTAGTAAGCCTTCTACACTGCCAGACTGGGTGTGTACGAAGGGGTAATTAATTGGTGCTTGTTTCTTCACATCAGTTCCAAACTTGGCAGGGAGGCAGTAAAAACATTGCCTCAGTCTCCTCCCATATAGACATTAGGGCTGGAAGGGACCTTGGAAGATGGAGTCCAGCCCCCTGCCCCGGGGGCAGGAAGTCAGCTGAGGTCACAGGATCCCAGCAAGATAAACATCCAATTGACTCTTAAAGGAGTCAACAGACTCTGGCAGCAGTCTGTTCCAGGTCTTGGGGGCTTGGACTGTAAAGAAGTTCTTCCTTATGTCCAGCCGGAAACGGTTTTGGAGAAGTTTATGACCATTTGACCTTGTCATCCCATGGGTGCTATGGTGAACAAGTGTTCCCTCAGATCCTGATATACACCCCTTATATAATTATAGGCAGCCACCAGGTCCCCCCTGAGCCTGTGCTTTTCCAGGCTGAAGAGTCCCGGAGTTCTCAGCCTCTCATCATAAGGCCTGTTTTCCTGCCCTGTTATCATGTGCATGGCTCTCCTCTGGACTCTCTCAAGTTTCTCCACATCCTTTTTAAATTGTGGAGCCCAGAACTGGATACAGTACTCCAGCTGCAGCCTCACCAAGGCTGACAGCAGGAGATGACATCCTGGGATTTGCTAGAGAAGCATCTATGGATGCAAGCCAGAGTTTTGCTCACTTTGCCAGCTATGATTTTTCCTTGAGGAGATCGTGGGATACCATATTGAAAGTTTTTTTAAAGTCAAGATATATGACATCAATCTCTTCTCCCTCGTCTGGGTGATATGTCACCTGGTCATAGAAGGAGATGTGTTTGGTTAGGCAAGACCTACCCGCAACAAACCCATGCTGACTATCCCTCAAGAAGTTGCCTCCAGCCAGTTTGTCAAGAACGGTTTCACTGATGATTTTCTCCAAGATCTTCCCAGGTATGGAGGTCAGGCTTATGGGCCTTTTAGTTCCCCAGATCTTTCCTCCCTTTTTTGAAGATAGGCACCATATTGGCCTTCTTTCAATGCTTGGGCACTTCGCCTGAGCACTACAAGTTCTTGAAGATCCGTGCCAGTGGCCAAGCTATGATGCTTTTCAGATCCTTAAGTACCCTGGGGGGTAAGCTGTCTGGGCCAGCTGACTTGAAGGTGTCCAGCCTCTCAAGGTGTTCCTTCATATGGTCAACATTGATGAAGGGTAACAGCTCTCCCTCGCCCTGGCCATCCCATACCATATTGAGCAGGGCATCCCTTGGGGTTGGTGAAAAACCAATGCAAAATGCAGGTTCACTTTTTCCTGGGCATCGGTTGTCAGTTGACCCATATGGTTTAGCAGGGGTCCATTGTTACCCTTGCTTTTCCTCCAGCTCGCCACATATCTAAAAAAGGACTTTTATCGTGCTTGATATGTGTAGCCAGTTGGAGTTCAGTTGCAGCCTTGATTTTCCTGGTTCATTCCCTACAGGTCTGGACCAGTGCAGAGTACTCCTCCTTTGGAGTGGATCCAGCCTTCCATCCTTTATAGGCCTAACTTTTTAGTTGCAGGTGGTCTGTTAGTTCCCTGTAGAGCCATGGGGGCTGCTGTGCCCTTTTGCTACTTTTCCTCCAAGATGGGATCGACATGGCTTTCAGGATCGCTCCCTTGAGGAGAAACCACTCTTCCTGAACTCCCCTCCCCTTTGGGTCATGGTCGCTTAGGGCCTCGCCAACAAGTCTCCTGAGCTTGTCAAAGTCAGCTTTCCTGAAGTCAAGGACTTCAGCTTTGCTGACTGACTTGCCAGCTTTACGGTGGATGGTGAAGGTGATCAGCTCATGGTTGCTGTGTCCCAGCTTCTCTTTGATCATTAGGTTGCTGATTAAGCCATCCCCCACTGCCAGTACCAGGTCGAGCGGTGCTTTGTCTCTCGTCAGTCCATAGGCTTCTTGAGTCAGATAGAGCTCATCCACACACGAGGAAGCTTTGCGACCATTCGGATGTAGTCAAGTGCTCTTCCCACGAGATGTCAGGGTAGTTGAAATCTCCCATGACAACCATGCACCAGGATCATGTAGCCTCAGCTAGTTTCCTGGTGAATTCCTGATCAAGCTCTTGAGCCTGGGTAGGGGATCTGTAGTAGACCCCCACCATAGTGTCCCCTGTGCCTTGTTTGCCATGGATTTTGACCCAGAGAGTCACCAGTCATTCCCCCTGGGTGCCAATGTCAGCTTGAAGGGATGTATAGCTTTCCTTGACATAGAGCTAATTGCCCCCTGCCCCTTTTGTCCACACGATCTCTCCTGTACAAGGTATAGCCATCTATACCTGTGGCCCAGTCGTAGGTGGAATCCCACCATGTCTCCGTTATCCCTAACAGTTCATAATCCTTTTGGTTTAGCAGGAGGACCAGTTCCTCCTGTTTGTTCCCCAGGCTCCTGGCATTGGTGTACAGGCACATAATTGTCCCATTGGGGGCCCTTGCCTTCCCTACAAATCACTCTGGGGCTGGGGTAGGGGTGGGTTCCCTTGAGTGGCTTAGCATGCTGGGTTTACAAACACTGCCTAGTGGGCTTGCAGTGGTGGTACTCCCCGCATCCCCTGGTGGGCTCAGTTTAAAGTCTGGTTGAGCAGGTCAGCAAGTCTGGCTGAGAAAAGCCTCCTCCCCAGTGGAGTGAGGTGAAGGCCATCTCTTCCCAGCAGCATACTGTCTCCCTCATCTCTGGGGGAGATGCCCTCACAGATCTTCCTGCAGCCCCCACTATGGGGGCAGATCCCAGCCAAGCCCCCAAGTAGATACATGTCCCTGCAGCCCCCACCCCAGAGGCAGAGTTTAACTAACCTCCGCTGGGGGTAGAGAAGCCTGCAACCTCCACTGCAGGGACTCTGGCAGGCAGCCAACAGGGCCAGAGGGTCTCCCCTGGCCATCCCCTCCCACCCCAGAGAGGTTCCCAAGCCCCCTCCCCCACAATAGGCTCTGTTTCCCTTATCATTTCAGTAGCTCTTCACTATACCTCTTCCAGCTTGAATTAATTTTTCTTGAGAATGGTGACTAGAATTTACACAGTATCCTAGAAGTGGAACACTAGTGCCTTACAAAATGGCATAATAAAAGAGATGTAGAAGGTAGAATCTCAAAAATTGTATATTATATGTTTCAAGTTAGAATTTTCAGTTAAGAACGAAGCAGCCATTGAGATACAGTGTTGATTTTTTTCTCTCCTTCCACTTTTTTTAAGGTTATTCATCCTAACTTTATCTTTCTTTAGTCTCAGTGGGCATGTCTACAAGTGCAGGTAATGAGAAACTAAACTCCAGAGTGTCTTGTTCCTGTCTAACTCAGTGTCCTGTGGAGGGTCTGGTTGGGGCATGAGAGTACTTCAGTGCGTGGCTACGTGGCACGGAAGCCCCCACACTGAAGCATCCTCCTGCCCCAGCCTTCCCCTCCAGGATATACAGATGCAGTGCTGCAGAATAAAAAGCTCTGCAGAATAAAAAGTACAAGCAGTACTTGTATTTACAACTACTATCCTACTGCAGAGTTTATTAGTTTACTGCAGCCTAATTACCCGGCATGTGTAGACACTGAGATGTTTAATTCAGAGCTCATTAATTTAATTAGTCTGCCTCTCAGATGGGGCAGCACCCAGTCCACAAGCAGCCTGCCCAGGCAGCCTGGTGGATGCCACTGCCGTGGAGAGAAGAACATGGGCCACACACAGCTCAGGGGCCACTCAGCCCACTGGCAGCTTATTCCCTGACCATGGACAGGCTCTGTCCAGCTCCAAGAAAGAAAGAAAAAAAGGATCAAGCCTCTCGCCGGGGGGCAGAAAATTTGAAATGGTACAAGCACCCAAGATGTGACAGATGAGATAAGCATGGATAACTGGGGAGAAGGGCCAGCTAGGGTAGAGCAGGGAATGAGGCACATTCACACCTGTAACAAAGGGAAGATCTGAAGATTATAGCATAGAGCAGCATTTCTCAACCCATGGGTCACAAGAATATATGAAAGGGTCTCAAACAAACTTTAAAAGGATCAACAAACTTTAAAAGGATTCTCCTTCTAAGGAGAAAAATGTGGGAAACCATGGCTTTTCCCTTGCAGGCTATTAGCGTTCCAGCCTGTAGGGGACTGCTTGGTGGCCCCCATGCCCCACACACCCTATCCTGCCTCACATACCCACCTCTTTCCCCACACACTGGGGGGCTGGGGGCAGTGGACTGGAAGTAAGGGGCACTGGGTCAGGACTGACCATCAATGTTTACAAATGGGTCCTGGTACAAAAATGGTTGAGACCTACTGCCATAGAGTACAGCACTGGTTTTAACCTTATTTGAGCAAGGTTTTAGAAAATTGTGGACAATGTTGCTTTTCAATGTAGCAGGCCAAATCTTGATCTCATTTATGCTGGTGAGAAGCATGTTTAAACTCAGTGGAGTTACTCTGAATACGTGTCAGCATAAATGAGATCATAATTTGGCCCATTATGTCCTGATACACCCTTTGGGTAAGTTTAGTATTAATATGTCCTAAACAAAAAAAAAAAGTGTTCTCCTTTGTTTCCTAGCGTTCATTACCTGCATTGAACATTAAACTGTTCATTATCAGAATGAATGCTCACCATCTTTTATCAGCTCTGGCTGCATATTTAAATTAATTTAAGATAATAAGCTTGATCCATTGGAATTAATTAAAAGAAATCCACTGACTGATGGCTGCAGGAGCTATCTCCACATGTATCCTCAAAAGGACAAACTTTTTATCAAGCTAAGCAATGATTTCCCTACATAAATCTTGTACAAATTAACATGAAGCTCTGTAAAGTTGTAATGTCTGATTGAAAACTCTTGGGTATGATACCCTGAAATACAGTGCTGGTGGGAAACACTTTCTACTAAAAAAAAAAAGCCAAACAAACAAGGGAGATTGCACAATGGCACTATGGAACTAGTTGTTCAGAATTTAAGTTTCCTGTAGGGATGTTCCAGCAAGATCATTTGTTTCTTTTTTTGATCAATAAAATGTTCTGGGCTCTTAAAGCCACATTTTTGCTTTCAGCTATAAAGGAGGAAAGCCACTAACTCAGTGGAATTAAACTAGTATGAGTAGAGATTGAATCAGAATCCTTACTATTTCTTTAATCCTTTTCCTCTTGGAATGTAGTTAATTCTGCACTTTCAATTCAGAGTGGTGACAGAATATATCTTCCTCAAATGTTAGGCTGGTTTTCTACTGTTTTCTTGTGCATGTGCTGTATTACAAAGAATCATGAACAATTCAGTTAGAAATAACACGAAAATGTTATATATTGTCATGATTGCTACAAGTAGTTGCTTATAGCTGTTTTTCCTGTAGCTGCGTAGGGTTATTCCTTAAATGGTGACTTAATCTGATGTGACTACAAGGGTTCCAGGCAAGGTTCTAATGGATATTAGGGTTATGGTCTTTGATCCCAGGACCACTTTATGCATTTTTATCTACTCACTCCTTAATGTAAGATGCCTAAACAATCTGGGGAAACTAGAACTGTAAGTCTATCTCTTCTAAATTATATGGATCCCAACAAAATATGTAAGGTCTTCATTTCACCTCTCTAATATTTGAGTTTGTGAGGTGGTCAGAGGGAAGATACTGCATCATCAACAGGTTCAGAGGGAACTGAATACTGTAGATAATTACAACACAGCAGAAAGCTCTGTATAGTTATTCATGCACAGGAGGCCAAAGAAATACTAGATTTTGCCATTCAGCTTTTTATGCAGTACTGTAACTTTAATAGTGTCATGAGAGTTTTTTTCCAGATCTCAAACATCCCAACCTCTTCTGTAGCTGAGAAGGCATGCTAATACAGTTTGATATTATTGAATCACTTTTATTAATTTTCATAAATTACCATTAAAAAAATTTGTGTTAAAAAATTAGGAGATTGTGGTGTCAGTGCCTACACAGTCAGATGGGTCACTAACTGGCTGGAGGGCTGCACCCAGAGAGTGGTGGTGGATGGGTCATTTTCGATCTGGAGGGAAGTGGGCAGTGGAGTTCCGCAGGGCTCAGTCCTCGGGCCCACTTTGTTCAACATCTTCATCAGCGACTTGGACGAGGGGGTGAAAAGCACCTTGTTCAAATTCACAGATGACACTAAGATGTGGGGAGAAGTGGGCAGACTAGAAGGGAGGAACAGGTTGCAATTGGACATGGACAGGTTACAGGGGTGGGTGGATGAGAATAAGATGGGATTCAATACTGACAAGTGCAGGGTATTGCACCTAGGGAGGAAGAACCAGCAGTATACTTAAAGGTTGGGGAACTCCCTTCTCATCTGCACAGAGGCAGAAAAGATGAACATGGGCCGCCAATGTAGGGATGCAGTCAGGAAGGCTAATTGCACCATGTCATGCTTCCACAGATGCATCACGAGCAGGTCCAAGGAGGTGATCCTCCTCCTCTATGCAACACTGGTCAGACCGCAGTTGGAGTACTGTGTCCAGTTCTGGCCGCCACATTTCAGGAGGGATGTGGACCACATGGAGAGGGTCCAGAGAAAGGCCACTCACATGATCAGGGGTCAGCAGGGCAGGCCCTACAAGGACAGGCTACGAGACCTGAACCTGTTCAGCCTCCACAAGAGAAGGCTGAGAGGGGATCTGGTGGCCATCTATAAACTGGCCAAGGGAGATCGGGAGGCAATGGGAGAGTCCCTGTTCTCCTGAGCACTACTGAGAGTAACAAGGCATAATGGCCATAAGTTGACGAAGAGTAGATTCAGGCTAGACATCAGGAGGTGCTACTTCACAGTCAGGGTGGCTAGGATCTGGAACCAACTTCCAAGGGAAGTGGTGCTCGCTCCTACCCTGGGGGGTCTTCAAAAGGAGGCTAGATAATCACTTAGCACTAGATAATCGTTTGACCCCAGCATTCTTCCCTGCACATGGCACGGGTCAGACCTGATGATCTGCTCAGGTCCCTTCCAACCCTACCAACTATGAAACGATGAATTTAATTTTTTTTTTTTTAGGAGGTAAGAATTTTCCCAGCAACTTCTCAGAGTAGTAGAGCAAAGGTACAAAGGAAGGGCTTACCTACCCTGTGCTTTCTACCCCCTCATGCAGGACCTAGATCAGTGATTCTCAACCAGGGTCCCAAGGTATGACTGTAGAGAACACATTGAAAATGTGCACTCTAAAAGCTCAGAAACCGAAGACAGATAAAAAGAGCCCTTATCTTATTTTGTAAAATCTCATGAGGTTAAAGTCAATCTCATGGACATGGATGGGGTTTTGGTGCCTGACACATTTTTGAAAGCTTGGGGTTGGCAACATTAATTATGGCAGCAGAAGAGCTGTGTAAATGGGGAGAAAGTAGTTGCAGTACAGCTGAGAACTACAAGCATAATCTTCCTGGAACTGAAAATTGTACTCTCTGCAATTTTTAATGGCTTCTCTATTTTTATCCAGTAGAAACCTACAATACATCATATAATCCTCTTTAAATTGTCACTTATAATGCTAATTTCCATTAACTTGGCTTTGGTAAAATAATTGTTTTTCTTTTCTGTTTAAATTGGATACAGTAACTAGTTTGCTAAACATTATAACACAAAGCTTTATTTTTCTCTAACGTAGACTTCAATACAAATTGCTAATGTGTTGTTTCTAGTTAACAGAGTTCTTCAACCAAATTAAAAAACCACAGACTCTTTGTTCTGTCATGTGTTATAAATCCCCCAAATTATCACATTATTTGAACAAATGTGTTATTTAGATCTTCACCTTTTTCCTTTTAGAAATTTTTCTTCAGGGCTTGGAAATACTTCAGAATTGTGTGTCACAGCATGTTCCAGTTTGTCTTGTTTATTAGAGACTAGTGTCATATCAATAAAACTCAGGGGAAGATAGAGGTCAATGAGTACAGTAAAGGTTATATTTATTCTGTTGATCAACAGATGTGAGGAAAGAAGAGGCTATACATATACCATATTATAATCTCATCGAGTTAGTTGTTAGGGTGCCACCTGCCTTGTCTTCATTTTATTATCTGCTTAGGATGTGAGCAGTTTCTAGTGTTTTTATTCATATTTAGTTTTATGGTTTTTGTTGGCTTAGAAATGGTATTTAAAGGCCTGTTTTTTGGGAATTGGCTTATAGGTATAGATATATGCAATATAAGGGGTTAAGATGGGCAGCAGGGGTTAAATGGTCTTCCGAAGAGCTTGGGAGACACACACACAGCTTCTCATGGCCCTGAAAACAGATGGGCTGTCTAGCACAAGAAGGCCAATGAATGGACACAGCCTGAGAATTGAGGGGGGCACACCATAACACAAGATCCCAGCCTTCAAGGCAGACAGGTTGTCTGACACAACAAGGATACGTAGCCTGGGAATTGAGGAACTATGTACCATAATTTTCCATAACATGGAATAAGTGACACCAGCTACCAGGCCCCAGAGCAGCAGGAGGTGGGGGGGCTGAGTCCTGGTTTTGGGGAATAGAACAAATTAGGAGAAGCCCCGGAAAGCTATGTGGACATGTGACCACAGAGAGACAGCCAACCAGAGATAGCTATGCATGGAAGAGTCATCAGGAGTCATCAAGGGGGAAGGAGAATACAAAAGCAGAGACTTGAGATTAACAAAGGGTCCCACCTGTCCCTCCTTCTCTTCTTCCCTGTTCCTCCCTGTCTTGCTCCCAGACAGGGGTCCCTATCTCCATCCCCCCAGTAAGGTCCCTGAAGCCACCATGAACTGAAGGCGTACCAGCAACCCACCTCATGCACCCCACTGGAGCGGGGCTGTGGGCCTTGGCAGCCCACTTCCAGACTGTTGACACCTAAGAAAGAGAGCCTCAGAGTGAAGCCTGCATCCTGACCAGATAATACTTTGATTCTGATGACAACACTAGGATCGGTAGATATAGAATTGTTGCTTTTTTGTTATCATTCTGTAAACTTGCCTATTATCAACTGGCAGGTGTTGTAGTTGGTCTGAGGGTTGTGCTCGCCTGGAACAAAGGTATAGGGTCTGGGTCCAAATACCGTGCCGACAGTTTTCATTTACAAAGACATTAATTATGTATAATGAGGTCTGGGATTTTCATAGTATTTGAATGGCTGTATAGAGAAGGATGATACAAAAAGATCAGACCTCTTGTTATTTCCTCTCCAGAAATGTGTACCTAAACACCTTGAACAATGAATTACCTGGCTTAGTAAGATGAAGTGAGGGAGATAATTGAGACTGCATTACATACTGCATGAATGGCTGGGTTCCTTGATCTTGCAGAGGGGTGTTGGTTGTAGCCACTTTAGTCTATTTACCCCAAGAACCTTGTCTGCCTTGAGCTTGCAGAGACTAAGTTTTTAAAACGTTTTTATGTTCTAGACTCCCATTACCCATTCAGTAATAGTTGTCTTCAAAACTCACAATTGCCCTTATCAATCACAGGTATAAGGATACACAAGCATCTGATACTTCAGTTGTGCTAGGGCTTAATAGTTTCTGTCAGCTGTAAGGCCAATCTGATAATCAGCCCACAGAACCACACCAATTTGTCCTACTGCTTTTTAAATCCATAATTTGAGGAAGTTTTTTCTTGACTCCCCTCTTTCCTCCTGTCTCCTTCCCTACCCCCACAAGAGTAACTATCATTATTATCAATAAGCAGCACAGCTGGGATAGACATATTTTTGCAAATTTGACAGCGGCCCTATGGGTCTGAATATTGTCACTACACTCCTGGTACTATATGTAAACCTCTCCTCTGATTACAGTGACAAAAACACTAACAGTGTGTCATAATGAAATACAGTTACTCAACACATTACCAGCTGTATAGATACTGCCTAAAAATGCCCATTTAATAACAGGTCATTTTAGCAGTCCTAAAATAGTTGCCAGGTTACTGATTTGTTTACTTAAATTCACTGTTTGTTTCATGCCTAGTGATGTAGTACAGATACATTAAAAAGATATAACTGAATTTTGACTTTTAAAATTAGCTTTGATTTAAACAAGTAACAAAACATTAACTTAAAAAGTATTATTGAGGTTTGGCTGGCTTTAAACACTCATCTATGCTGTTTGTACTGTATAAATGTGTAAAACTGTTCTATAGATGCATGAAAACCAGGAAGTGAAACTGAGTAGAAAGAATAATGCGACTGAGTAGTTTATTTTTCCAGTCATAAAAATACCTAAAAGTGTATTAGACCCGACACCGTCTTCCAGATTTAATGATATGATGTATTATTAATAAAATTAGGTAAGGAATTATTTCTTAAACACACTTTTTTATCCTGACTTGCCTAAATTTGTGTGGAAGAAGCATTCTTAAATGTGTGTGCACAACAGTTAGGTGGGATGGTTTATCCTGAATTTAATTTTTCTAGAGAATCTTGAAGACCAATTAATTGCCATGTACTATAAAGAACTGTAGTTAAGCTCTCAGCTGAGCAGGTCTGAAAAATCTCTGTTGCTTTTGTGGGAGCAAGCAGAAAGAGAGATAAATAAAAGCTCTGGGGTTAGGAAGAGAACATTATCAGGGAACCTCTTGTTTAAAAGTTTCAACTAAAGGGAATTACTGTAAAGAATTGTAGTTTTTTGTGAGTAGGAGGGGTGAGCAATAGCAACATACATCTTTTTAAAATTGCTTTCATCATTTCTATTGTTTGCTAGTTCAATTGCCCTTGGATAATAAAGATCAGATCTCCAAAAAGTGCTGTTTAGAGAACTAACCACCTAAGCACTGGACTTTTCAGAACTCCTTTATATGTTGGGGTTTGAGCTCTTTTTGACCATGAACATCAAAAAGGGGGATTCTGGGTACTAATCATGTAGAAATCTGGTCTGTAAAGCACAATGGTCACTTTCACTTGCTGGCTTTCATGAACTAACACAATGCTTATGCATTTGTATTTGCACAGTGCAATGAATTTTGTCTAAAGTGTAATGAAAATATTTCTATTCGTATGTACTTTTTAACAGTTCCTGACCATTTGAAAGGCTTTTAAATATTTTCCACATATTTTGATTTACATTAATTGTGTTAGAACACCTGAGTATTTTTTTACTATGCCATAATGAAAAGAAGAGAATTTGCCTGCCTGTTCCACTAAAAACGAAGTACCAGAAATGAACAATGCCTAGCTGACTGCCCTGAGATGAATTAAGTTCATCCCCTTTATATCCCTGTTGAAACAGGATTTCAAGAGGCTACAGCTATTAAAGGAAGATGATTCAGAAAATGCATGTTTTCAGTTACATTAACATGAGATATTGTGTATGGGATTATTTATTTGAATTTCCTCCACATATACACAACATCCAAGGTAGCTGTGTTATGTTTTCAATTTAGCTTTGTTCCCCCTCTAAGAACTTACAAGACAGAAGAAGCTTTGATTAAATTAGAATGGACGGATATTCAAAAATTGATCAAAACCAGATCAGTTTGCGAATTCATAAATAATTATGTCCTTTTTCAGTGAAGAGATTATTTGGGGATGTTAAAACCAAGGCATTAGAAGTGACAAGTGAATGTGGTTTCTATATCTGAAAGCCATTAAAGACTATGAAGTCATCTCCAGCACTCAGATGGGTTCTCTGTGCACTATTTCGTTTCACCTTGTCGGCATGAAGTAATTTTCTTATTTAAACTAGTGAAAACATAATATATAGTGTAGACTGGCTTATTACTTCTTTAATTTTCCCCCACACCTAGTAAGATTGTGTAGGACAGGTTGTCAGTAGCTCAGTAAGGTGAGACTATGTGATTGAGCAGACATTTCTCCTCTGTTCACATGGTACCAAAACCAACATTTCTCTTCCCAAAAGAAGCAAGGAGATGAAGAACTGCTGTCTCACCACCTACCAATGGGAGGGGGTAGGGGGTGAACTGGCAGGAGAATGTCTAAGGTGTGTTGGTAGCAACATTGTTTACTGAGCATTCATAGAATTGCGTGTGTGTATTTCAGCTTTAGTAATGCTCAGATCTCCTACAGGGTTTCCTCTGAAAGATTTGAAACTTCCTATCCACTTTGGCCAACTGAAAGATTTGAAACTTCCTATCCACTTTGGCCAACTGCTTGCTTGAATTTGACTTGCCAGTCATACTTCAAAGCTGAACTGCTCACATGGATGGTGCTTTTGGGACAATATTTCCATATGATGGGCATCTTTTTGGTAGTTCCCCCTCTGTACAGTAGCTCTAGCTAGTTACTGCTGTATATGGTAGATACTGCTATTATGTTTACCTTGATTTGATTTTATTTGTGAGGGGGTTCTAAAGCCTGTTTCTCTCTCCTTTACTCATAAATTAACTAAAATAACAAATAAAACCAAACAGGACATAGCCATAGTTTCAGTAAAAAGCCCATGTGACTGAAAATACTTTTTAGTAAAATAACCAAAATTTCTGATCCAACCTAAAACTAAATGCTCTGGGTTTTGCACTTTTCAACTAGTTGGAAAATGTAGTTCAATTTCAAAACAAATTTTTTTTTTCAAAATGAAAAACTGAAATGATTAATTTTAAAGTTCTGAAGGGTTCTCCCTTTTATTTTGGTTGAAACTACCTGTAAATTTGAGATGATTCAAATATTTTTAGTTGTACTGAAATTGACTTTTCAGCTGCCCTTTTTTCACATACAAAATTTTGTCAGCTGCAAATGAAAGTATAAAATAACAGCCCCAATAAAGTTTCATTACTTCCTCTGTCTTCTTGTCATTGTTAACATCCATAGCTATTCGTAGGCAAAAAATCTGAATGTTGCTCCTCAAGAGGTGAAGGATTAGCCTTCCATACCATATTGAGGGATATGATATGTCACTTGGATGCTTTAATAAGTATGTATAGGGATGGCAACAAGAATTTAGAAGGGAGAGCCAAGAGCCTTGTGTGTTTACTTCAGGAGCTGCTGATTTCAGCAATTTCCTGACACCTTGGAAAGAGAAAATCTATTGTTGTGGGATTTATAATCTTTGAAAATGCTCAACAGACATATAGTAGTGTTCAGAGGTTCATAGGATGCTTTACCTTCTAGGACACAAAATTTGATTCTATGTTGTCAGCAATACAGAAATGACTAATGCATATCTAATACCAAGGATTATCCATTTCAGGAGTGAAGAAAGTCTTTGGTAGGCTAGCTAGTCTGCAATCCCTGCCTGGTAATTTTCCAAGCATGTTTCAGCTGCCAGATAGTAAAGCAAACATTTAGCAATTTTGGACTAAAATTAATGGGGACATTGCTTGCTCTAAAGTCTGTGGTTAAAGGTCATGATCTGTTCTTCCATGGATTAACATTAAAGAAACATATTCAATGCAAAAAACCGAAAGAAAATTATAGTCGAAGAACCACACTTGGGCAGAATACATGCTCAGTCGTTTTGGGAGCATCATGTCTACAGATGGGGGCTGTATATCCACAATTTCCATGGAAGCTGCCAGCCAAAGATGAATAACACCTGAAGTCCTGGGTGGTCAGTACCTCACAACATAAAGCACTCTAATAGCCTTTACCTCTGAAAAGGGAGAAGCCACAGCTACAGCACGGTTCACCTTCCTGAGAAGAAGGGGTGTGCCGGGTTAGTGTCCACTGTGGCACAGGCTATTTACAAGAGGCAAAAAAGAGACTGGATTATAATTCTGCTATTCTCATGCTCTCCACATGAGCCAGAACACATTACTCCCTGCAAAGGTAGTGCATTTAAGGTCTGTATTATCGCCAGTACAGCCCTGATCCTTAATGGTACAATATAGCGGTATTCAGTCTATAGCACACTTTATAAGTAAAACCCCAAACTCCCTAAAGTCAGTGACAGAATTTCATCAGGAATTCCCAGAATTCCTTGTGGGAAAAGTATTAGATTCACAGTAAAAATCTTGGGCATGTGAATATCATCATCAGGGATGAATTTTTCAAGGCAAATTTTGTGGTAGCTTTACATGTACTGTAGTGTTAATGAGCTGCCTCACAGAAGAGTAACTGCATACCAGGTTTTGTAAGCTAGGAAGGCCAACAAATTTAACAAAAGCAGACATAAATTGACTAATACAAGTTTATTTCTTGAGAGGATGATGAACTAATATCCTCTCCTTATTACCCCTCAGCCTCCATGCATTCAAGATAAGATGCCCTGTCAGATGAGGCTGCTAGGTGAAAATCCCTGTGAAAAGAGTCTATACTACTTATCTGGCCAGAGTAGAGTCTTCCAAACAACTTGTGGATCTGAAACCAGTTTTATGTGAAATCAAAGTATTATAAAAGACTGTATGCTATATTCTAATGGTAGACTGTGTAAACTGGATTTGCTCTTCATTTTTGTGAATTTTTCTTTCGATTGAAATGCATTATCCTTGTCATGATTGTATTTGAATATAAAAGTTTCAGAAATTTGTTCTGATCTACTATTTAGGGACTACTTTCTCTTTCTTACATACAGAGCTGAAGTATTTCTCCTAGTATAGAATCTATACTATAGATATAATCTATGTGCTATTATGATATATTACACTAGTGGGAAAACAAATTAAAAGCTATCAGAATAAATCCTTCAATTTAGATGGAAGATATGGAGAAAAGACAATATTAAAGCAATCTGTACTAAGGGAATATCAGGGAGGTTCTTTGTCCTGGGCACAACAGCAGCACACAGGGCAGCTGTAACTCTCAGCTGCTGGTGGTGAAGCTGACTGGCAGTGGCAGGAACTGTTATTTTTGTGTCTGTCACCTAAGTCAGCACCCAGGGCTGCATCCCATTCCTCCCCACCCTTAGCTACAGTACTGATCTATGTTCCACCATAGCAAGTGTCTGCTGCAACATCACTGTTCTTTTAAAATGCTTTCTAATGACCAGAATGAGTTAGGGAATGAGTCACCTATTCAGCTGATGGGAGAAAGTAGTACTCTAAAAATGGATAGATAGCTAATCTGTATAATACACAGCTGTCAGCTACGTTAGACACCAGATAGTACAAATACGGGCAAGTCCTCCTCCAGACTTCTATGTTTGCTGATGGCAATAGGACAAAAGCACAAGGCCAGAGAAATTCTAAGCTGAACTACTTGCATGAGGGCTGGCAGGAAGAGGCAGAGGTAGGGGTGGTTGATTCATTAACTTTTCCTAACCCATGGAGCAAGGGTGTAGGCACTGTTGGAGTTACTATGAACAGAGCAACTACATAGTGGGTACGTACAGACATTCAGGAAAGTTGTGGGGAGGCTAGATTGAGTTAAAAATGACCACCTGATCTAAGGTAAGTCAGGATGGGGTCAGAGGGGACTAGTGGGGTCTGCATGGAGAATTGGGGGGGTAATGGGGTCTGTAGGGGTGTTGGTGGGGGCTGGGAGTGTTTGGCAGGATCAGGGGGGTATTGGAGTATGCAGAGGGGGGTCTTTCTCCCCCCCCAGGTACCAGGGGCTATTTTTAACACCCCCCACATCCCCATGAACCTCCCCACGCCCCAGCTTACCTTGATTGGCTTCCGGCACTGGGAGCAGCTTGCGGGGGGGAGGAGGGGAAGTGGGGTTGGCAGATTCAGGGCAGGGAGCTAGCTACTTTGTGGAGGGTGTGGATTGCCTGTCTCGGGGATGAGCTGGGGCCAGTGGCTGGGCTTTCGCAGATGTGGGTGCTGTGCTGGGAACTGCACAGAAATTCAGTTAAATCAGTCTTGCTGGATCCAATCTAAGTTAGACTTACCTCAGAAATACAATTAATTTAGATCAGGTCAGTCATTTTTAGACTGATCTAAACTTCCTGAATTTCTGTTCAATTTGTACTTAGATTCCTAGTTAGGTCAGTCTTCCTGTAAGGTCTGCACCTTGGTGAAATTAATTAGATTGGTGGCCATTTTTGATACAATCTAACCTACCCCTAATATGGCAGAACCTCTCTACCTAGCCAGTGTCTGGTCTCTAATGAAACTCATGTCATGAGTTCACCCCAAAACAAAGCTGCCTTTGGGTTTCACCATGTGGCATGCATGGATATTCTCCTGAATTATGTTTACCCCTGTGGCGTTTAGTTCCTCTTTGTAGCTAGTGTGAAGCTGGGTTCAGTTTTGTCTTTTTTGTATCTGTATGTATTATCGTACTTGACATAAGTATAATTTTGATATACATTTATATTATAGCCTAGACAAGGCAGTCTATGAAAGGTGTTTTGTAAATTCACTTTGCGGATTACGACTGAGAGATTGGAGAAAGAGTGGTTATCTTGTGAGAAGTGTGCGCCCACAGGTAATTGGCTGTTTTTTATCTTTGATAGATTTTTAGTGTGTGTTCATTCTAGTACACAAATGTTGTTTGGTTTCTCCTACACATTTTCAATCAGGGCATTTAGTGTACTGGATGAGATGCATAACATTTCTGGAGGTGCTGGTGTAAGGTCCAGGAATGGTGATGGTTCTGTGGTGAGGTGTAACCAGCATAGTATAAGCCCCTTAGAATAGAAGGGGGATTTATGTTAAGGTAGCTGTACCTTCCTTGAGAGCATGGCTTTGTCTTCCCAGGTTCAGGGGACTGTGGTACCTCCACCAAGGAAGGCTGAGAAAAGCAAGTGGACCAGAACTTGCAAGAGACCCTGACAGAAAGGCCAGAGGCAGAGTCTGCTCTTTATTCTGTTGCAGCTGGTTAGGGACTGATCTTGGATTTAAGGTGCAGGGCAAGAATTTGGACTCTGGTGCAACTCAGCTAGTCCTTAGTGGTCAAGTAGCAGACAGCAGAGAGGGGCTTCAAGTAGCAAGATACCCCAAGTTGTAGACGCACACCAGGAGTGTCAGAGGTATACTAAGGTTGCATTTGGGGCATGACAAATCTTGCAAGTCAGAAGCTAGATACTCAAGCTGTGCAACAGGGGAAGGAATAGTCCTAATACAGCTCTAGCTCTATGCTGCCTCAGCCCTGTGTGCTTGATCTAGCGTGCAGCCTGTCAGGCTCTCCAAAGGTCTGGAAGTCTGGCAGTAGGGGAGTGGCAATCAATGCTGCCACTGCTCTTCTGCTGCCAAATTTGGGGACTGGGTTTTGGACTAGGGAAATGGAGAGGGAAAATGGCTCAGATGACACAGCTCCATGGGCCACATCTGGCTCATGTGGTGGGGGTTGAGCACCCTTGTCCTAATATATACTGCGTTACTGCTAAACTCTGTAACCTGGGAGGCAGAGCTACCCACCAGCTGCAGCCAATTATGAATCCTTGAGTTCTGACTTGGAGCCCTCCTTCTTAGTGTGGAGAGTCTCCCTACAGAAGGATCCCTGGAGCCTCGAAACCTTTGATTAGACAGCACTCAGTACTTAACTATATACAATTTATTTACACAGGGAGAAAAGACCATAAAGTAAATATATACCCTAAAAAACAGATACTAATAACTACTGTATACTAATACAAAAGCCCTGCCCCACTTTTTTCCCCCAGGATATTTTTTGATACCCGGATCTCCACGTATTAAATTTTGACCCTATGCTGCGAATATGCAGCACAGGGAACCTTTTTTGTTCCTAGTGTGCCTCTTGCAGCATCCTCAAACTGGTTTGGGACATTGCAAGAGGCATGTACACACTTGTCTGGATGCACTCATACAGGGCATCTTGCTTTATATTACTTCAAATGGAGGGAATGAGACTGTTTCACTGTTTGATTTCTCAAATGTGAAGATGATCTGTGGCCCCAACGAAGGAGGAGAAAAGAAAGGGAGCTAGGGAGGTTTTGCCTTTAATGTCTGGAAACTTAGGAAACTCCAGAACTTGAAAGGCTAACCATCAGCTCCATTTTTCATTGTGTTAGTCACTTATGGTTACATTGTCTTCTTGTTATGTGTGTAGCTTAACTCCAAATTAACAACTGAGTGTTTATGAAACAAAAACCAAGGATGATTGAGATTTGTGTTCTGTAGCAGCCCAATGTGTTGTTCAGCAGTCACCCTGAGCCAAGAAGGCTGACAGAAGTCTGTTTCAGCTCGTGTCTGAGTTCTCAGCTAATCACCATTGTTTAAAATGTATCTCTGCACAGCACAACAACCAGTTCCCCCTAGAGTTGCCTGTACTGCATCCGTAGCCAGTCCTGGGGAGGACAGGGCAGAGCACACCTACATGAGTTGGCTGATGAGCTCTAGACCCAAGAATTCACCAGTGAAGGTGCTTTGGGCTTGTCCCCAGTGACCACTATCAGGTTCAGCAAAGACCAAGGGCTTGAGAGCAGACACTTGGGACAAACCTGGAGCATTCCAACAGATGACATTCTAAACCAGGGGTAGGTTTTTGGCTGAAGTGCCAAAACCCCCCACAATGCCTACCTTGGAAGGTGCCAGGAAAACAAAATGAGAGCAGGGGGGTACATGGCAGGATACCCTGCTTGTGCCCCCTGCCCCCCAGTCCTGCTGCCACTTGCACCCCACCCAAAGCCCCTGTCCCTAAGCCCAGGCTCTGTGGCTGTCAGCAGCTACCCAGAATCTGGGCCAGCAGCAAACATCTGCTGCCTCTCTACCCCAGCCCCGGTCCCAGCTGCCTCCCAGCCCCAGACCTGGCCCGGGGCTCTGGGGAGGCAGCACTTTGCAGCAGTGCTCCCCACTGTGCTGCCCTTGCTGCTTCTGCAAAGCAGCATTGGAACCTGGCACAACAGGGCACAGCAGGGGGCACATAAAGCTGCCTGCTCCGAGCTCCCTGCTGCCCTGCCATACTTCCCCTGTAGGTGGGGTCAGCAGCGAGGGCACAACCCTGTGCTGCTACCCACGCTGCTCCCATGCACACTGAGGAAATGTGGCAGGACAGCAGGGAGCTCAGAGTAAGCAGCTTTCTGTGCCCCATGCAGTGACCTGCCACACCGAGTTCCAACGCTGCTTTGCAGAAGTGGCAAGCGCAGCACAGCGGGGAGCACTGCTGGTATGTGCTGCCTCCCCGGAGCCCGGGGCCGGGTGTGGAGGCAGCTGGGGCCAGGGCGGAGAGGCAGCAGATGTTTGCAGCTGGCCCAGGTTCTAGGTAGCTGCTGATAGCCATGGAGCCCAGGCCACTTGCAGCAGGGCCTCCCTGGGAGCAGCCTGGGCACTGTGGCTATCAGCAGCTACCCAGAGCCAGGGCCAGCTGCAGCCAGGAGGCTACAAAGAGCTGCTGCCCTCCCCACCCTGGGCCCAGCTGTCACCTGGCCCTGGGCTCCGGGAAGGCAGCAGGAGCTGGCACTGAGCCCACTGAGACTGGGACCGGAGCTGGGGAGGCAGCAGCTGCTTGTAGCCTCCTGGCTGCAGCTGGTCCCGGCTCTGGGTAGCTGCTGATATCCAAGGAGCCTGAGCTGCTTGTGGCAGGGCTTACACCATCCCAGCTTCCTGCTGGGAGTAGCCCAGGCTTTCGACTGGCAGCAGCTACCCAGAGTTGGGGCCGGCTTCAGCCAGGAGGCTGCAAACAGCTGCTCCAGGCTCCGGAGCCCAGGCATCAGCTTTGTACTGGTGTGTGCATGAGCGCTTCAGAGTGGGCCGTGGGGGAGGGGCCTGAGGCAGCACAACCCCCGTCTCCCTCCTGCTCCCGGCACAGAGCTGGTGACTGGGCTCTGGAGCCTGGTGCAGCTGATTGTAGCCAGCCTGGGCTCTGGGCAGCTGCAACAAGTAGCGGACAGGCTGCAAACAGCTGCACCAGGTGCCACAGCTCCAGCATCAGCTCCATGCTGGCAGCGACTGCGCGCGCCTTGGGGCAGACAACAGGGCAGCACAGCCCACCCCAAGGTGCATGCACAGTTGCTACCAGCATGGAGCTGATGCCGGAGCTGCAGCAGCCCAGAGCCCAGGCTGGCTACGAACAGCTGTGCCGGGCTCCAGAGCCCAGTCACCAGCTCTGTGCTGGGAGCCGGGGGAGAGACTGGGGTTGCACTGCCTCATGCCCTTCCCCCACTGCCTGTTCTGAGGTGCGTGTGCATGCGCTGGTATAGAGCTGATGCCTGGGCTCCAGAGCCTGAAGCAACTGTTTGCAGCCTTCCGGCTGCGGCCAGTCCCAGCTCTCTGTAGCTGCTGCCAATCCTGGAGCCCAGGCTGCTTGCAGCAGGGCTTGCAGCCTCCCAGCTGCCTGCTGGGAGCAGCCTGGTCTCTGTCACTGGCAGCAGCTACCCAGAGCTGTGGCTGGCTGTGGCATGCCAAACAAAATGGCCTTGCATGCCATGCTCGGCACGTGTGCTGGTGGTTGCCGACCCCTGTTCTAAACAGACAAATTTCTGGTGTGGTAACAGATTCTGGTGGGTGGCACATTCTCAGTCTGCCATGGTACAGACAAGCCTACTGGCTCTTCTGAGAGCTTCTTAAAGACAAAGTTCCACACACCAGATGTTAAAATTTAGAGGAAAAAATTTAGAGAAATGTGTCCTGTGTTGGTCTTTTCTAGTAAGCAATTTTAAGTCGTGCATGCAGTGTGCTATCAAGCTTTGTTGGAAACATAACATTTACATATCATGTCTTAATCAGTTAGATCTATAAACTGAACAACAGACTACAAATTTGTAGCCAAAGGCAATGACCGTGTTATGGTTCCAAATCAACAAAATCTTTTTTTGCTCTAACATCATAACTTTTTTATTTTAGAAGAGAAACCACTATGTAGCCTATGTCAGCATGCCTACTTAGCATGAGGGACTATGTGCTAGTTCAGAGAAATCTTTTGCATTATCCAATTCCAATAATACTGCTAATGTAATAACATATTCCTGGCTGACCTGTTATTCCAGGAACTGCAGTGAGAACAAAGCAGACAGAAGAAAAAGGTTGGAACAGCATGCAGTCTATGCTCTTCTAATATTCTACTCAGCAGATCCCTTAAAGATATTCTACTGATTTCAATTACAGTTGTGAAACCTTCAGGCTAGGGACAGACATTACACGTAAACCAGTATAAGTGATTAGAAACCAGTCTCAACCTGTAATAGACCAGAAGTTCAGTGTGGGTCAATTGGAAACCACATAGACCGGTTTCAAAATGGCCAAAACCAGTTTAAGATAGATCTGGATGGATGTAGTATCAGACTGAACTGATTTAGGTTAAACCGGTTTACTGAACTTCTGTCCCAGATTTCCTCCCTTTGCAAGTTAGGTGTCAGTCCCTCCATACCCCAGGATGCATTGCAGCCCTCCCTTGCAGGCCAGGCAGCTAGGCTCTGCCTCAACTTGTCTGCTCAAGTCAAGCCATACCTGGCCATCACAGAGCTGAAGCAGCAGCCTCAGCTCCGCCGGTGGCAGCATGGGGCTGGGTGAGGAGGGGGATGGATCTACTCCAGCCTCAGCTCCCTCCAGCCCAGTCTGCACAGCAGGTGGGGGGAAGCCCCTGAGGTGGAGATTTTCTCTCCCAAAGCACAGCTCCAAAAGCCCAGCCCTTCCTCCCTTGCCAGCCACCTGCCTGTTAGCCTTGGGGGAGCAGGTGTGAGGGGGAATGGACTCCAGCACCAGTCCCACAACTGGGGTCTATACCGCTGAAAGTCCCAGAAGCAGAGGGCTTTTCTCCTGCAACACAGCTTCATGGGGGCTGTGAATGCCCGAGCCCCACCCCCACACCACCTGTCAGCCTTGGGAGCTTCCCTCCTAGGGTTACCATATTTCAGTGTCCAAAAAAGAGGACATCTGTCACTGGGGGGGAAAGGGGGAAGGCTGTGGGCTGGGGGGAATATGATGGTGGGGGAGTGACATGCCTTTGTCCTGCCCCTGCCCATTCTGTTGCCCCTCACTGATGAGCCACACCCCCAGCCCTGCTGCTGCCCCTCACTCTGGACCCACTGACTTCAGCCCTGCCAGTGCCTCTCACTCCCAGACAGCAGTACCTTGCTCCCCACCCCTTGCTGGTGCCCCTCACTCCCAACCTGCAGCTCCCTGGCCTTGCCAGGACCCTGCACACCCAAACCTGCCATCACCTGTCCCATCCCCCATACCCGTCACTCCTGATCTGCAGCCCCCTGCCCCCCTCCCAGCCCTGGCAGTGCCGCTCACTCCTGACCCACAGCCCCTTCCCCCCAGCCCTGCCTGTGCCCCTCACTCCCAATCTACAGCCCCCAGCCCTGGCGGTGCCCCCCACTCTTGACCCACAGAACCCTGGCACTGCCAGTGCCCTGCACAACCAGCCCACAGTCACCCCTCCCATCCCCCGTGCCCCTCACTCTTGATTTTCAATCTTGTGCCCCTCCCAGCCCTGCCAGTGCCCCTCACTCGTGACCCACAGCCCTTGCTCCCACAGCCTTGCCAGTGCCCCTCACTCCCGATCTGCAACCCATGCCCCCCCCCACAACCTCCTGCCCATTTCAGCTCTGCCAGTGCCTCTCACTCCCAACCGGCAGCCCCCTGTCCTGCTGGTTCCCCTCACTCCCAACCTGCAGCTCCTTGTCCCCCCAGCGCTACTGGTGTCCTGTGCTCTGGACCTGCAGTCTCTGCCACCGCCCCCACCAGCCCTGCTGGTGCCGCTCATTCCTGACTTGCAGACCCCTGCCTCTCCAGCCCTGCTTCCTGAGCACACCCACTCTCTCTCACTTTCTCTCTCTCTCTCTCTCTCTCTCTCTCTCTCTCTCTGTGTTTACCTGGCTTGTCGGAGCCCATGCAAGGACCATGTGACCCCTGACAGCCCATCACCTTGCTCGCTGCTCCCAGCTTGGAGCAGCCATCCCTGGAGAGCAGAAAACTTGGATGCTTACTGTTATTTTAACTCTTGTCCTTCCCCCCTCCTCACCCCTGGATGAAGCACAGGGGTCCAAAAAAGAGGACATGTCCAGGAAAACCTGGGCATATGGTAAGCCTATTTCCTCCCCCTGACTGCGCAGACCCTAGCTGGGGGCCTGGAGTGGGGCTCTATTTCCCCCTGCTGCACACTCCTCTGTAGCTGACAGGCAACGAGCTGGTGAGGGGAGATGCCTTGGGCATTTGTAACCCCTCAGAGCTGGGAGGTATGCACAAGCACCCACCTTGGCTAGTGCAGGCATCAGCCTGCCTTGGCCAACTGTTGAGTTGAACATGTATTCTGTTTATTAATGGTTCAGTCTAGACAGGTTAGAGAAAGCTGTGTAGGTTGAATCGATTCTGCCTTGGGGTTTTTGACTGTCTGTACTTAGCCTGTATGTATTGCTACCTTAGGAAAAACTGAATGTTCTGTGCCCAGAGCAACAATACAGATTCTAGTAAAAATAACCAAATGTATTACTACTCATAAAACACCTAGGTGTTTAAACAGACAAATAAAATAAAGACGGTCCTGAAGCATTTATAGCCTAAAAGCCAACACTGTAAAGTCAGTCAGGTAGTCAATTAAAATTGGCTGCAATGAAACTAGATGCATGCAGATTACTTATCTGAGTGGTAGTTGGCAAAATGGGGTCTTAATTTGAGATACAGTATGGTGGAGAACAGAACTAACAGTGGAGTGGAGTATTCCATTCTACACACAAAATGTAAATCTTTTGTACTGGAGTTGTATCCTCAGGGAACACATTTCCACCCTTGGAGATCCTGCAGTACTTTATGATACAGAGATATATGATGATATTTATTGCTAGAGCTGGGGCTTCTTGGGTGTTTATACACATGCTTCAGGAGTGTTCAGGGAAGGGGTGGCACTTTAGAGTGGTTCCGAGAACTGCTCCAATTAAAGTCCCCAGAACGTCACATATATCAGCATTCCCACGCTGAAAAATGGCAGTGGGGTGTTCAAACTAAAGCTCATTGAACAAATTTTAGTTAAAGAGCTCCTGCTGCCATTTTTCAGTTCAGAGACTCTGATACACACGATGCTGGCGTCTACTGGAGCAGGGTAATTACCACGCTCCAGTAGACTTGATTAACTGAGCAGTTACAGCAGCCTCCCTGCACATGTATAGGCACCTCTTGGGAGCCCAAAAATCAATTTCTGGAGCAGGAAAGGTGGAGTCATAGCAAAACAGATTGGCAAGGTGATGAACTCTTGTGTAGCTATGCATTTGGTATAACCTTACATCACGCAACCATTCCAAAACTCCTCTTGGTAAGACAAGATCTTTATATCACCTTGTTATCAGAAATACAGAAGAATGGTAGGAGAAGTCCAAAATAATAGTACTTAGCAATCAGTTCCAACACACAAATATTTCAGGCCAGATTCACTGTTATGTTCTGGCTTCTTTTTGCTGTTCTAATTTAAAAAAAAAAACCAAAACCTTCACCAACTGAGTCAGGCATTTACAGCTGTGATACATCACTAGAGCACTGTTGAGCAACTGGATTGTGCCATGGATGTTGGCTCTTGATTGTAGAGTACTTTACAAAAAAGTGCACTGAAACTTCAGTCCCTTCCATTGTCACTCAATCCTGTATTGACCTGTGTCTCTGACACCAGCATTCAGTACCCTGGCACTCAGTAGAGATATAGGAAAAAGCACTGAAATAAGTAATTTAAGAACAAGGCAGGGTAGTTGTTAACATTAAAGTTATGTGATCCAAATTACACCTTAAGAAACTTTGTTCCAGTTAGTGTTTGCAAGCTTAACTAAATGTTTGCCATACTCACTTTAATGTAAATTGAATTTGCATTAAAGTACTGTAGAAATACCAAAAAAGAGAGCTTAAATTTGGTAGTAGTTTCCTTTTGCACAAACAATCAAATTCAGTTGAGGCTCTCAGTATGATAATCCATGATTATTGATTAATTAGGCCTTGTACCACATTCATGTACTGTGAAATCAAATTTGATAGATATCTTCAGTGGATCAGTACTTAGTAATTGGGTGCAGATTTTTTATTTTTGCTTTGTCTAAACGGACACTAGATGTTCATCTGCCTGGGAGTCTACGTTAAGTTGCCTAAGCATTCCAACTTGTGAAAAAAATCTAAAGTTTCCCTGGTCTGTGCAATGAAGTGGTTATTTCATATTATGGTATGCCACAGATGAGGTAGATCATGTGTCCCAACAGTGTTATTTAACTGGCCATGAATTAATTTTAAATATTCTGTGAAGCTTCCGTTTTAAGGCTTGAATCATCTTTCTACCTAGAGATCAGTAAAGCAATATTATTAAGCAGAATACTGTGTAATGCAGTATCCACTTGAAAATGTATGCATAAGATATTTGTGATTTTTATTCATAAAACATGCAAGATACTCTAGAACCATGAAACCATTTGCTTTAAACCATGAAAAATATGTCTGGTTTAGGTGCTTGTGTGGCTGGAGGCCAGAGACCAGAGGGACCCAGAAGGAAATACTTAGAAAATGGAGACAAATTAAATCCTATCCTGAAGAGGAAGCATGGTTGGAGAGTTTAAGACCCATTAAAACTAAACAAAGTGAATAGCCCTATCTGAGAGGAAACATAGTACAATGTTTATTTTTTCATTATAGGCCTGAGACTCAAAAGATTTCCTGAGCTTCTCAGGTATTGTTCCTGCTTATAATGGAAATCTGTTTTTAGAAAAAACATAGCTCACATGTGATTAATCTAAACTATTTGATGGAAAATACACTGTATAGGCATTCAGGAAGTTAGTAGCCATTGTATACCTGTATCACATACTGTTTAGGTGGAAGTAAGCCTGCAGTGCAAGCAGTCTTATTATAATACTCTCTTGTTTAAAACAATGGGCTTGATTTTCTTCTCATTTGTGTGCTTAACACCACTGTATTGACAGAGTTAAGGTAATACATGACTGATTATGATGAAGAGAGGATCAGGCCCATTGCGTGTGAAGCTATCAAAAATGAAGCCAAACTAAACGTAAGGTTCAGTGTCTCCTTAATGTGACCGTGTGCATGAGGCAACAAGATGGTGGGAGTCCCGCCCCCTGTGCTGCAGGAGCAGGGAGGGGAAAGAAAAGTGCATGTTTTTAAGATCAATGATAGGGCGAGCTTACCGTTCGTCAGCTTGTCATCGCGGGCGTCATCAAAGCAATACAAGGGAGCCTCTAGCCACACCGGAGTGAGGTCGTCGTTTTCCTCTCCGTTGTAAGAAGGGGAGCCTAGACTGATCATCTAGATCCTGCCTCCCATCCGCGCCTAGCAACCCCGGATGCCGTTTATACTTACCGGGACATGTCTGCTCGTTATATTCACCTCATTTCCTTCTATCTTCTGTCACCTGCGGCTGCAGCCTTAATTAAAAAATTCTCAGATTTTCTCTCATCATCCCACCTGCTCCTTATTAATCGTGAATTACAACCATGTGTAAGCTGGACTTGCACAACCCCATCGCCCGCTAAAAGTCCTGAAGCTTTATCCAGTCCTCACGTGCAGCAATAGCAGCATGACATGGCATCACGAACAGGATCGGGGCTTTTAGACCCACTGGTCATCACGTGTCCATGGGGCAAGGGATGCCGTCCCACTGAAGATGATGCTGAATTGTGGGCGCATATAAGTTACCATGATGCTAGCTCGGCTTCCAAAACCTGCTGAGGCTATTTATCCCTGAAGAAGGGCCAGAAGGAATGGGCTTTTGAGGGGACGCCCTCAGCCCTAGGATGCCTGTTAACGGACTCTAAAACCTTATTCCATCTGCAAGATGAGGGGCAAACAGTGTCCCTAAAGAAAGTTAAGGGGTACAGGATAGGAGATCCCACCCTGGCACAAACCTGGGCCCGGGAGCAGTGACACTTAAAAAGCCTAGGAGTAGATACGCCCGCGGATAATTAATTGCTGCCCACCATTAAAAAAAGGCTCTCTGGGGCATGAAATGGCTGCGGATTTGATTAGTGATTTGGAGACACATGGGAAAACCGCACATAAGTGGTCGGGGCCCATGTGGGATAAAGCAAAGTGCCCAAGTGTTGTGTATCAGCATTTTATTAACGCAGTGTGGTCGTATGTTATCTTGGAGTCTCAGCTCTATGCTGCAGCGCAACGTGCAGCCTATGAAAGCCAAGAAGAAATGAAGCAGGCGGTGGAGACAGCATCACCCGTGCAGCCTGTAGCTCTGCCCACAGCACCGCCCCCTCCATATAACGGCCCAAAAGGCAGGCCAGCAGAGGAAGCTCCACCCGCCCTCCATCCAAAGCTGTCAGCACTCCCCGATGAGCCAAAGCCCATGCTTCCAGCGACATCTGCTCTGCTTACAGCTTATCCGATCTGCACAACAAAGATCACCATTGGGCCAGCAGGACAGCCAGTGATGAGCACCTCCTGGAGGAGTAGATCACGAATAGAGGTACGTGACCTGATTACCTCTACCTACCACCACCCAGGGGAGCTGCCACTAGTTTGGCTGGGCTGCATGGTCATAGAGTTTGATTATGATCATGTGGACCAAGAAGAAAGAAAGTCTAGGAGAAAAAAAATTCCCGACGTTATGAAGAACCAGAGTTTAAAGAGCAAGTTTCTTCAGGAGACAAACAGAGAACAAAGAGAACAAAAGAAGTCTAAAGTACAGAAGAAGACCACAAAGAAAAAGAGAAATGTTAAGAAAAAGCAGAAGAGGTCCAGAGGTGATTCTGATGAAGACACTGTTCCATACCATAAGAAGAAAAAGGTCCTCATACTCGCATATTAACATACCATAATTGGCTAAGCTGGTGCAACCCAAATTTACCGTAAATCTTAACTTGTTATGTAGATCTTGTTAATTGATTATTAATGTGTTATCTTGTTACAGGTTCAGAGCAGTGACTTGTGAGAAAATTCCTTTCTGACGGCATTAGCTATCGTCCCTCAATTGTGTAAATGATGTGCAAGAAAATGGCACCTTCGTTGCATGTACCGACCGAATGCCCAGTGTTCAGCAGTTAGGCCTTTCGTTTATCCCATTCACTTTTAATGATTCCTTCGAATTCGCACCCTGGGCCAATTTTCCTACTTGCCCGTTGGGATGTCCCAGCACGGTCGATGGCATTTCCCTAAATCCTATTAATTTAACAAACTCAATAGCCCCCATAGTATGGCTAAAGAATGGTACTGCCTTAGACTGGTTACTGTTATGTAACACCTCCATGCAGCAAGCAATTTTCATGTGGTGGCCAACCTTTAATAATAACAATTGCCACCACTCCGCACGGGTTTCCCCAACTTATAAGCACCCCTTTTTTCGGAAAAGTCGTTTCCCTTCCAGCAGGCCTTCAAACCTTGTCTCGGCCTGTCAGGCAGCAGCAGCACAGTGCAACTACCTGACTAGTACCGATGCAGTCACATATGTTCCATCAAACTTTAGCCCAGCGGCTTTCGGGCAAGTATATGCGCACGCTCTGAAACTAATTCTCCGTAATTGTTCCAATTCCCTAGCAACCACTCCTTGTGATAGCTGTTCCCCAAAAGATGCCTTACCACCCAGATGGGTATGGCTTAATCTTAACACCTCTCGTGCCTTTAGACATCCAGCCAGATCCTGACTATAAGTGGACATTAGTTACCACCGCCCTCAACATGAAACAGTTTATACTTTATCGCGAGCTGCCTTTTTCCCCAATGCCCACAGTTTGGCCGTGCAAAACGCAGCGCGTGGGATCAAATGTCCCACCTCGAGCAGCTAGGCACTATATTCCCTTCAGTCGGTACACCCCTTGCATTAACTAAACTTGTGTATCTTAACCAAGCGTTGGAGGCCTTTGGCAATTCCACAAAAACAGGTTTCGAGAAGATGGAACAAGCGATCAATGAACTTCAACAAGCCGTGTAGTCTAACCCGAGGCAGTTAAAGTATCTGTTAGCCACAGAAGGTGGCCATTGCACTGCCCTAGATGACATCTACAACGGCTCTTTTCCATCCGAAGGTGACAGTCAATGACAATGCTGTTTACGTTTCACCCCTGCTAGCTTCAATCTTACTGACGTCCTGCAGGGAATTGACGTTGCCCTCAACCTTACACGCCAGGCCCACAGTGTTGGCTCTGACTCTGGCTATTTAGCTGGCTCAATGTGTTCAGACTCGGTCACTTTAAGCGCCTAGCAGTTATGGCTTTAACCATTTGTTCTGTTGGCATTATAATATGTTGTTTATTCTGTTTTTTATTGCAGTGGCTAAAGTCACGATTAGTGCATTTATCTGCATTTGTATACAGCCATTTACCCAGTGACGAAGCAACTATGAGTTCGGCTGTACAAGAGCTGTACCCTGAGGATGAGTACGGTACCATAATTTAGAACATCTTGCTGCCTCGCACAAGGGGGCATGTCTCCTTAATGTGACTGCGTGCATGAGGCAACAAGATGGTGGGAGTCCCAGCGCCCCCCATGCTGTGGGAGCAGGGAGGGGAAAGAAAAGCACCCACTTTTTAAGATCAATGATAGGGCAAGCTTAACATTCATCAGCTCGTCATCAAAGCAATATAAGGGAGCCCCTAGCCACGCCGGAGCAAGGTCGTCGTTTTCCACTCCATTGTAAAAAGGGGACGCTAGACTGATCATCTAGCTCCCGCCTCCTGTCTACGCCTAGCAACCCCGGACGCCGTTTATACTTACCGGGACATGTCTGCTCATTGTATTCACCTCGTTTTCTTCTATCTTCTATCACCCGCGGCTGCAGCCGTAAGTAATTAAAAAATTCTCAGATTTTCTCTCATCATCCCACCTGCTCCTTATTAATTGTTAATTACAACCACGTGTAAGCCGGACTTGCACAACCCCATCGTCCACTAAAAGTCCCGAAGCTTTATCCGGTTCTCACACACAGCAATAGCAGTGTGACACATAGCATGAACTAAAGCCAGGTAAAATAGAAGCTCTTCTAGGCTCTATATAATACTGCCCAAATTGATCCATCAGTATACTACAGGACTTGCTGTTGCTAGTTTTCTTCTGTTCCTGGGATTCTTATCAGCAGAGACAGAAATTATACCAGTTAGTGGTGTTTTTGGTGTGAAAAGTACTAGTGTGACCAGGGAAAAAGATCAAAATAAATTCAGGGACAAATATGAGTCTATGAAAAATCAAAGGGCCTGATTCTACTCTTACTAAAATATGCCTTTCAGAAATAGCTCCACTGAAGTCCATATTGTTATACCATTTTATGCCAACATAGGTTAGCACAGGCTGAAGTACTAAAAACATCTGAGACAATCTAAAGTAATATGTTGTAACATGTTTCTTCCTCCTGATCCCTCAAGCTGAATGTTATGCTTGCCCTAAGATTCTATACACTAACTCCCATTTATCATTGAAATTTCAACGGAATATAACAAAATTTAAAAATGAGTCTAAAGTGGTTTAACTTAAATGTTTTACATATTGATAGTTATATTTAAGCAAGTCTAAGGAAGTTCTAGGTGGGAGTGTCTTCACAAGATGCTTAACTATGAGTAGTCTAGTTTACTGTGCAGTAAGTGCAACCCGGGCGGTACTCCAAGAGGTACCCCCTCTCCAATTGAAGGGATCAAAGCAGGTGCACAAGTGCTGTGGGAGGTGTAAGGACTCTTCTTCCCCTACAGAGCAGAGCCAGACCACCAATGGGAAGTTAACCATATACCTTTTAATACTGGGAACATAACGGCATAAATTAGAGGGAAGATAGTGGACACTACAATGCCCCAAGGGGGCAGGTGTTACCAGATTTGCCCGCTACTTTGGGGTGTGCTCATTTATTAGGGCTAGGGTCTTGGTAATTCTATCAATGTGCTGCTTGTATTACTTATGTTTCTGTATGGAGCTGTATCTCTCCCTTCTGCAAGCCCTCACCCCCAATGGAGCTATCTTGCAGGACTCAGTTGAGTGGGGCTGGGTTCCTCCAGTCCCAAAATCAGTCATACACACAAACACACACAGATTAACATGACATGCCTGACCTGGCCGGGTTGATCAGCATGGACAGGCTGACACCCTCATATGCCAAGAATCAGTTCATCAGAGCAACAATAACCACAGTCAGACACAAACACACAATTAAACAGAATACCTCTGAATCGGTCTGGGTGTCCAGCTGATACCCTCATGGGCCAGCATTCAGAAGTAAAGAAGGCAAAATATACCCAGTTACCACCAGTTTGACTATAAAAGTTATTTATTGCTAAGTAGATGAAATATATATTGACACCAGTAGTGATAGACATGCAAAGGAAAAACAAACACAAACAGTCACAGTATACCCTGG
>NW_017728918.1:59839639-59854228 GCF_001723895.1 Crocodylus porosus | reverse complement strand
ACCCTTATCTGGAGGGTTTTAGGTGTGTCTCTCACTGCATCTTAATCAGTTTCTGTTTAGGTTGGGGGGGCGGGGATGGCCATTCTTTGTGAGTCAGACAGTCTGTGTCCTGTGTCAGGGTTCCCCAAAAACATGGAGTGGACAGGTAACACAGGATTCAACAAAGGTTAGACACTTAAAATCAGTGACAAAAGACAGGGTTAACAAAATATAAAATACAAACAGCAGAACAAAATACAGGTTGGTGGAATATAAAAAAAGGCACAAAATGCAAAATGTCAAATGACAAGGAAATATAGGGCCTTGGTACCTGGAAGAGGAGAAAGGGGCAGGGGAAAACACAATGACCTCTCCCTTTCCACTGCAAGAAGATTTGCTTCTTGTTAGCTCACTCACCCCAAGTCACCTCAGCTGGGACGTGAATGCAGATCATCCATGTGGTAGGCAGGAACACTGCCACACAGCCACCACTTGTGGCACTGCTCCAGCCTGCTAGGGGTCTTGACCTTCTTGGAGCCCTGGCCTCATGTCGAGCTGCCTAGCCTCTGACTGGAGGAGCTGGAAGCAGAGCTGGGAACCTCTCAGGTCACTGCTCAGATCCTTCCTGGAGCTGGGGAGCCTCTGCTGCTGGCCACAGCCTCTCCCAGGGGATCCTGGAGCCTAGTGGGGAGCCTCTCCTGCTGGCCGCACGCCGCACTGTTGAGGGTCCCACTGCTGCCTGCAAGTCCTGCTCCTTCAGGCTCTTCTGGGGTAACTGCTCCTACCCCGCTGGCTCAGCTCTGTGAAGCTCTTTCCTTGTTATCCCTTGCTGGTCTCTCCTGAGTCAGCCTATGCTGCCCCTTTTATCCCCCTCCAGGTGACACAAGGGGCCAATCGGGACACAGGAGGGTGAGTCTCTGGGGCCTGATTGGTGCAGAAAGGGAATCCCAAATCCTCCAATCATCTTTTGCCCTTTCAATACCCCTGGGCTAGGTCACTGCCAGCTAGCCCATCACATGAGCATGTGCATCTACATGTGTACATGTTTACTATACACAGTAAACCTTGCCAATAGTGAGTAAAGTTGCTTCCTGCAAATGCAACTGGTAAATTTACTTTCAATTAGTAATGGTGCAGTAGACACGTAGCTCAAGTAGACAACTGACCAGGATCAAGTTTGCTCCTGGTCAGCTGTCTGCTGTCGGGGGAAGGATTGTTCCTTGTCCCCAGGAGCTGCCTGTTGCCAGGGTAGGCATCGGGACTGAAGCCTTGGTGGGGACTATGCCCCGCTTCCCCATCAGCAGGGAGCTCCAAGCTCCTTGCTCTGAGATCCAGACTGGGGAGTGGGGGCTGGGAGATCCTTATCACCATCCAGCTTTGTGGTCACAGAGTTATCATAATAAACATCAAACTTTGCAAACACATACTTTGTGGTCACAGAGCAGACACTGGGAGATAAGGGTCTCCCAGCTCTGGCCCTATGGTCGTGGAGCTGGAGCTGGGAGATTAAGATCTCCCAGTGCCAGCCCTGCACTCACAGAGCTGGTGCTGGGAGATAAGGATTTTCCCGTGCTGCCCCTGTGGTCACGGAGTTGGTGCTGGGTGATAAGGGTCTCCCAGCCCCAGCCCTGCAACCACAGAGCTCAGGCTGGGAGATAATGGTCTCCTGGTTCCAGCCCAGTGGTGCAGATCAGGTGCTGGGAACTCCCTGCTGGTGGCTGGGGCTCAGGAGCCTGGTTCTCACCAAGCTCCATGAGCACAGGTCTGGTGAGGAACAGCCCTATACCCAAATCAAGTAATAGAGGCATGGGGCTTGGAAAGACCTGCAGGAATGGGATAGCTCCTAGTTCCCTGCCATGATCTGCCAGTGGGGCAGCTAGCAGCCAGTCAGCTGCTCCACTAGGGCACTAGGACAGAGGGCTGGGACTTTTTCATCCCCTGCAGCTTTCCAAGTCCCCTGCCCCTGATCAGTGAGCCAGAGCCAGGAGCTCCCTGCTGTCAGGGCAGGGGAACATTGTCCCTGGCAGCAGGCAGCTGCCAGGGGCAGGTTGTAATGTCCCAGACCTGGCCAGGAGAAAGCTGTCTCCTGGCCAGGTGCCTCCTGTCAGCCCCTGGGCTAGTGCCCAGGGGGAGCCTAGATCTCCCCACAGTGGTGGCAGGGGCCCATTGTAGGGCCCCAGAAAGCAGGAGCAGTTTGCTGCCAATTTAGCTGCAAATCTGCTCCTGAGACACATGCCCAGGAGCATTTACTCGTGAGTAGTTTACTCACAAGTAAACTGATCCTGGATCAAATGCATGTGTAGATGCACCTGCTGAGGTTTAAGAAGAGTAAATTAATGTAAGGGAGCTCAGATAGTACTTCTTTACTCATCACTTCTGGATTTGGCCCTGAAGCCAGTTTCCAAATTCATTATTACTACTTTTAGCTATATAAAACTACTGTCCAGTGTTCAAATAATAGTTAGGGACTTGTGCTAAGCACTGTGCAAATACATATAAAGACATCATTCCTGTCCTTGGAGTTAATACCAGACTTACTGGTAGTAAGGGACATACAAAGCATGCAAGGATGAGTACAGGTCTAAATATATGTACCCTTGAGTATGTGTTTGCAAAGTTTGATGTTTATTATGATAACTAATACAAGAACTAGCAACTAATCTCTCATACCCTGCAAGGCATTATCTCACTGACATCCCATAGCCACTGAATAGAGCTGCACCTAGAGAAAAAGTTTCAGGGAAAGCAGCATGGGAGGCAACATGGTATGAGCAGAGCAAGACTAAAAAAGTTGGCAGAGGAGGGCAAGGCAGGGTGTATTTGCACATTTTAAATTAACTAAATCAAAGGTATACAGCATGAGCTTTCATGAGCCTGAGCTCACTTCTTCTGATGCTGTGAAAGAACATGCACACTTTGACTGGATGTTATTAGATGGAATAGAATGATTCAAATAGAGAGATTCTGGGATCCAAGTGGTACACAAAAGAGATTATTTTAACAGTTGTCTTCTGCATGAATTAAAGAGGGCTATGCAGGTGTTAGGGATGATGGAGACATGGGTTTTTCAAAAATCAAGATTAGAAATGATGAAAAAAGTTTGGATAAGAGGGTTATCATAATTGCCAAAGTTGAATCTAGTCCTTCACAAATGATAAACTAGGGAATTATCCTGGTTCATGACAGTCCCTCTCAGAAAGGTTATGCTAAGGTATATGCTTGTATATACCTTAATTACATTATTGTCTCTCCACTACTTCTCACGTTAAAATAAAAGCTATTTCAAAACCTGATGCTCTCATTCTGTGAGCATTATGAGCTCATTTTATCTGACTGATAAAATAACATCAAGTTTCAAGTGCTACACATTGGGCGCGTCTACAAGTTAATTAATGTGCGGTAACTACTGTGTATTTAGTTTAGTACAGCATTAAGCAAGTACTAAACAAATCCACAGTAACTACAGTTACTGCACAGTAGCACATTGTTTAGGTGATACTTACTGCTCAGTAACCTAATACTACTGTGCTGTAGCGTTTTAACACGGTTTTTGCCCAGCACACTGCTGCACAGTGTCATTAAGCTACACGCTACTATGCAGTATTATTAGGCTATTGTGCATTATGCATCTTGTGTAAACATGCCTATTGTGGCTTACTTCTTGTGGCTTACTTCAGTATTGGCAGCCTGACAAGTATGGTTACCATGCTTTAAGGCAGTATTGAAGTATCAATATTTTTGATTAGCTGGCTGCCAAAAACAACCTTGTTGAAATGCATGTTCCTTTTCAGCACTTTTTAATGAGCATGATGTTAGTCTTGGTATTTACAATGTATAGTAAGCTTTTGATTAAAATGCTGATGTAGAGTGGTTTTTTTCTTTTTGATAAGTTTGCTTGATTAAAATTATTTTTTATCTTTTCCTTTGTCCAGGTAGGGATGAGATCCCGAAACCAAGGTGGGGAAAGCTCATCCAGTGGGCATTATTCCAGTTCTAAGCCTGTCATTAACAATGCAGAGAATGAAAGTTTTCAGGAAGATGCCAGGAAAAAGAACAAGTCCAATAGGAAGGAAGATGAAGTTATGGTATCAGCAACTGTCAAACGACACTCAAAATCACCTGGTTCCAGTGAACGGAAGAAGAAAAAATCAATTGAACTTTCTAAGGAGGACTTGATCAAGCTCCTCAGTATAATGGAAGGAGAACTGCAGGTAAATCAGAAGTTTTCTCTCTTTTATATCTCTTATTTATCTTTTCTTTTTTGTACTCTTCCCTATAACTTTGGCTTTCAACACTGATACACAGATGTAAGACAAAGGACTAGAAAGAAGGGGTAATAAAAAGAGGCAGAAGTTGATTGAGGTAAATGTAAAAGCAAATACATCATCATTTTACATCTCTGCTAGTGCTTTGCAGATACTGAAATGTATCTTCAAACATTTATCAGAAGAGACAGAAATACTTAGAAAGGTTAGAGAGAAGGACAAAGAACAACCTACTGAGAATCAGTTTGAAAAGACACACACCTAGTGAGAAAAAAAAAGAGAGGCAATCAGATCTCGCTCCAGGCACAAGGATAGTTCTGGCATCCATGTATGTTCTTAGGCCTCATAGATTTCATAGACATTAGGGTTGGAAGGGACCTTGAAAGTTCATCGAGTCCAGCCCCCTGCCCCAGGGGCAGGAAGTCAGCTGGGGTCACAGGATCCCAGCAAGATAAACATCCAGTTGACTCTTAAAGGAATCCAGAGTAGGTGCTTGCACCACCTCTGGAGGCAGTCTATTCCAGGCTTGTCAAACGAGCTTTAGTTAAAGCACCTTTGCTGCCTGTCATGGAGTGGGCTCCTAGGGGTGCCCGTGATCTCCCCTAGCACCCCCTACCGTGTCAAGTTTGCTTCCAAGCACCCTCAAGTCTTGCCTGTCACATCTTGATCTTCAGTATAAAAGGGAGGCTGCCTTTCATCCTCTTGGACACGGTCTTCTCCTGCTGTCACTCATCTGGTTTTTTTAATGGGGTTCCTGTGCCCCCAGGCTTATGGGCAGTGTGTGGCTCCAATCACCCCTGTACCACACCCCAAGCCTTGCAGATGTACAGTATGTTGTCAGGTCTGTCTTGCAATGCCTCCCCCTTTGCTCTGGGGCTTCTTGCACTCAGGTGGGCTCAGGCGGCCTCAGCCTCACCTGGCCTCTAACTCTTCATGCCCCTTCTCTGGGGTTGGGGTCAATGCACCCCAAATGCTGTGCCCTCTCTGGTGCTGGGGTCCCCACACTACCATGGATCCCTGTGAGGCCTCCTCCAACCCCTAATAGCCTCACCCAAACCACCAGTTCATAAACCGCAAACAGAAGACACAAGCCCCTAGGTTATAACATAAATCTAAGCCATCTGGCTGTAACAACATTCACCACTCCAGGGTTTCTCCATCTCACCAGTATCGCCTTGTTCAGTCATTCAGGCCCCATCCTTTTCTTCACTTAGGCAGAACTTCCACCCCTTTGGCAGCCAGCAGGGAACTGCCTGCATGGCCTCAGCCTAGGTTTAAATGGGAGCCATGCCCTAGCTCTTCTGGTCAGTTGTCTCACAGCAGTTGCCCTAGCAACCTGCAGCTGAGCTTTTTCATTATTTCTCTGGCTGCCCTGGTAACCAGCGGCTGGGCAACCCACTCACAGCTAAGGCTCTCTCCCTAGTTGTTTTCCCTCTAAGGAGCAGGCCACCTATGTGCTCTGCGATATCCCCCCCACTTTATAGGAGCAACACTGCCATTTTGATGCACGGGGACTCTGATACACAAGACAGTGGAGGCTGTGGGCTGTGGAGGCTGTGCTAATAGCATACTCCAACAGACTTGATTATAATAGAGTCTGTTCTGAGGTGTTGTAATTACAGTGTGTTGGAGCAGCCTCCCCTCCCCCCCCCACACCTACAGGCACCCTTTATGCTGGAGACAGGGTGAAAATCAAAGACGGCCTAGGTACAACTCAAGTACTGAATAAATACTCCACCTCATTCTTCAGCAAGAATGAAGTTGTAATTGAGAACAGTGGCAGGGTTCCAAAAGAAATGAGGACATCTCAGGTGCAAGCAAAACTTACATTGTTTTGTCATAAAATCAGAGGTCTAGATAATCTTTCCAAAATACCAAAAGAACTGGCACATGAAATAGCAATTCCTTTAACACAGATCATCACTAAATCTGTCCATTGTGGGATAGTGCTCTATGACTGGAGAATAGCAAATGTAGTGCCTATTTTTCAAATCAATTTTGAAAAGTGAAAATTGAATGACCCTGGTAGTTACAAGCCAGTAAGTTTGACTTCAATATTATGCAAGGTCTTGGAACAGATATGGAAGGAAAGAATAGTCAAGGAGTGAACACAATATGGTAGCACCCACAAAAGGTCATGTCAGACCAATCTAATAGCCATTTATGACAAGAAAATTGACTTTCTAGATAAAGGCATTTCAGTGGACCTAATGTATATAGATTTCAGCCAAGTTTTTGACACCAAGCCTCATGGGGATTATCAGGCAAGATGGAGACGATGTAGGTCAGTGCTATAATTGTGAGGTAGATAAGGAGTTAGATAGATGGTAGACCAGCAGGTTATGTTGAAAGGTAAGTTATCAGATTGGAGAGCAGGTACTCATGTTATTCTTGCGTGATCTGTCTTGGGATACCTCCTGTTTAATATTTTTGTTAATGACTTTGCTGCAGGAACTAGATGGACACTTGTAAAATTTGTGGATGATACTTAGCTGGGGTATATTGTCCGTATGGAGGAGGACAAGATTATTATATAGAAACATTTAGATAGCTTTATGGAGTGAGCATTAGAAACAGCATGAAGGGCAAATTCAGATATGAAGGCTCTGGAATGGCCTTCCAAGGGAGGTGGTGCTCTCTCCTACCTTGGGGGTCTTCAAGAGGAGAGTGGACAGATATTTGGCTGGGGTGTTATGACCCCACACTCGTTCCTGCAGGGGGTCAGACCTGATGATCTGTTTAGGTCCCTTCTGACCCTAAGCACTATGAAACTATGATGTAACAATAGGAACCGTAGATTCAAAATGGAGCTCATAGACTGGAGATAATGAAGAAAGAGACAACTGCACTGGTTCTCTTCCTAAGATCCTCTGAGCACCTAAAAAACAAATTTCTTCTCTACTACTGCAGTGACTGAGTATAATTGCTGCCTTTGTCTTCCTCATATTTTAGCTGTGGCTTGCTGTAGGGTGTTTTGGGTTTTGTAATGTGCTTTGTGGCTATAGTTTGTGAGGGCCTAGAGTGGATACATTTTAGGTCTTTGGATAATGAGATTCAGGGGACTGAACTTGATGGTCCACACAGCTTCTTCCAATCCTATGTTCCTCTGAAGAATGCTTGTGTGGAGATCTGTATCTGTCCCTGGATCTGTTGCAAAATCCTGTATAACATTTTGAAATTGATGTGTGGTTGGTTTGATTCATATGACTCAAGCTTTTGACCTGAATAGGAACACCATTAGCGTTTAATCTTTGTTTCTTACTTTGCTGAAGAGGTAAAAAAAAGAAGACAGTGGTCCACCCATGTTCCTATTATTTTCATATGGAATTATTATCCCATTACAAGTGACCCTCATCATTTTGCAGGGGATACGTTCTCGTATCCCCCGTGAATGGTGAAATTTTGAATAAGGCACTGAGTTCATGAATGCAGACTGCATTCATTAACCCAGTGCTTCTGGCGGCTAGCGGAGGAGGGGACATGGCTCCAATGTCAACAGCAGGAGCATGGCAGCAGAAGCCTGGTGGCAGCAAGCACAAAACTCCCAAGGAGGTCCTGTAAGTGTATAAAGTGCATTTAAAAAGTGGGTTTGGCATTTGCGAATATTTGAAACCACAAATGTTGAACCCGTGAATAGCGAGGGTTTCCTGTATTCTTATATGGGAAATTAGGACCCTCCTTCTCAGGTAGCAGTATCCAAAGTCCCCAGCCAGGAACGTAGTCCCATTGTACTAGACAACGTTCCTTATTTATTTGAAAACAGACCATATCACAGAACTTAGGATCTACTATATCTGATTGTTCTTGTGAGAACTGTGAAGCTAAACTCGTTCATATTTGCAGAGTGCTTCTTGACCCTCAAACAAAATATATTGTTAAAGTGGAAAACTATTATTGGTTGTTAATTCATAGGATTATGAATATATCTTCTGGAATCAATGTGAGTTATTTACCTGGTTCTGATAAGTCTGCTGAGTTGTAAGAGTGGACAAGCCAAAGAAGCATGTCTTGAGATAAGTGTCTGGCTTTGGGACCATAAATAAAGATGAGCCAAGCTTCCAAGGCAGGGTGAATATTATAGCATTAATTCCTGGCTGTCACAGTTTGCCAATGCTCTGTATCATTTTATGTATTTTCCTGTTCAGAGGTGTAGTCATCTCTAGTGGCTTGACTAGTGTTTTTTGTTCATAGACCCAAATAGATACTGGGTCTAACATTGTATTCACATTTTCTAGATTATTCACATTTAACAATTGCATTCTTTGTTGCCATGGGTTATATTTTTTTATAAAGAACTTTGCATTTGTGGACTAGTGAGATGTCATCTAGGTCTGTCAGTGTCATTGTTGCTGTTGTCGTTCTTGGGTGTTATTGATGTGCTATCAGTGTTGAATTCTCAGGAACTGCAGTGCCGGCAAAGTTGCAGCTAGGAGATCCCAACACTAATCTTGTCTTAAAGAACAACCACAGGCTTGATTTGGTGGCAAAGATTCAGCCGGATTTATTGTCTGCAAGTACAGCCCTAACACATTTTGGCCTAACAAGTACATTGGACCAGGAACTAAGGCATTTGAACTTGTGACAAGATAGTCAGCAGTCAGCAAAGCACCATGTAGGCTCCCGCAGGCTGCTACAAAGTTTTTCTGCTGTCCAGTTAATTTTGTATACAATGATCAAAATAAATTCAGTATTGCATTACATCTGTATCTTGAATGTCTCAAATCATCCTGTACCATGGGCTGTTCCCATTCCAGCTTTATCATCCTGGTACTGGATTATCCTAGCTTATATCATCATCTCTCCTTCCCATCCTTGGCATGTAAGCCTGCCAAATTTTGTTTATGTGAGGAGTTTATGCATTTGGTCAGGTTTATAGGTAAAGCCAATTCTGGCCAATACTTTAGCAAACAAAGCCTTTGTATAAGCAGCACATACTGATCAATGCTCCAGCAAGGCCAAATGAGACATGGTCATACATGTTTCAAAATAGGGAAGGTTCAGATCCTGCCTGCATTTTATTTTATAGCTATTTAAATACAGGCACACCAAATGTTCTATGAGCCAACATGACAAGATTTTGTTGAAAGAATAATCGACAGCTATGCTTGAGTTATCCAGTGTCTTTGAAAAATAAAAATTGTAAAGCCTTTAACATGTATTAGGCAATCATGAGAAAAAGAGGCTGTAGATTACCTGTCATCCAAATGACCATACTTTTAACAATGTAACAACTCCAGTACTACACCATATTGCTGTCAGTGTTTATCTGAGCTTTTTCAACGGGCTTTGACCTCCCAGCTCCTGACCCAGAGAAGTGAAAGTAGTAACAAGCTATAAGGATATGTCCTAACAGAAGTGTTTGTTCATAGGTATCAATGGGGAGTGGGGGGTTACTACGTGTGTGTATGACCTGTAGTACGTTGCCTGTGTTTTAGTTTCTAGAGTCCAGCTAGATCCTTGACATTGTCTGTCTTCAAAATTCCTGGCTTGGCCATGTCTACTTACTGTGTTTAGAGAAGAACAGGTTTTCATATACTACTAAGAGCACTGGAGCCTAAGTCTCATTTAGGAAGAAGAAACCTAAGAAATCAGCAGGAAAAATAAATTCATATACAAACCAGGTTTCAGTAAAATCCTTCCCAAAATATAGGAAGGGTAGAGTGTGCCAGAATGAGAAATAAGTACAATGAACTCATGACAGGAACAAATTCAAAATTAGTTAATAAAACAGCTATTCTTCCATACTATCCTTTTGCTTACACAAAGTAAACAAAGATGACATTGTCTTTAACCACTTAATGCAAAACAGTTACACAGTAGGTGTGTCTACATGTGTGCATTTACTGTGCATACAAGTGAACATCTACATGTGCATGCCCATATTGTGCAGTAAACACAGCAACTTACACCAACTTGAGCATCATGCAGGTATCAAATTTACGCCCAATTAGTTACTGTGCAGTAATGCACATGTAGACGCCTTACTGTGCAATAACACTGTGTCTGTGGACTGACTTGGGACTATTCCCAAGTCAGCCCAGGCACAGTGTTAATGTGCTTTAATGCCTGCATGTAGATGTCAGTCTATTCCCATTTACTGCACCGTAAATTTAAGCCGGCATAAATGCATGTGTAGACTCACCCAGTATGTGGAGGGCATTTCCCCACTAATAACATAATAGAATATCAGGTCTTTAAATAATTCAGCTCTGATTTAAAACCATAAACTAATTTACCAATAAAAGAATTAAAGCACAATGGTATAATATTTATCTGCATGACCAATACAATATTTTGTACAGTGACACAGAAAAAAAGGTATGGATTACTAATACAGAGCAGCCTAGGCAGCTTGGATCTTTCCTGTTAAGGTGTAACTCTATCTGTGATACACATGCTTCAGTCTGAGAATGTATATGTTTGTACTGGCAGGAAAATATTCCCTCTATACTTTCCAAACAGCAGCTATTAATCTACAGCAATACCCACACTGAGTTTAAACATTTCCTGATTAGGGGCCTGAAAGGAAACAGGAAGCAGCGTGTACAAATTTTTACCAGTTTCTCTTATATTTCAATTTCTTAGAAAAACAATAATAAAAGCTCATTTGCAAACACACTATTCCACCAGGAATAGTTAGGATATTTTCTAGGAAAATCATTTTAGGCTAGGCTTTGTGTCTGCTGCCAGACAGATGTAGATTTTAAGCTTTGGAGAAAGGTTCATATACTTCACACCAGTTAAAGTGGAAACAATTTTCAACTCAAACCCCTAGTTATATTCTATTTCTCAGGTGTAAAACTGGCACGTATTAGATACAGCCAATCACTTGGAGGAGAAGGTGGTGATTAGGAACAGGCAGCATGGATTCACCAAAGGCAAGTCATGCTTGACAAACCTGTGTGGAAAGCAGTGGACATAATATACCTTGACTTTAGGAAGGATTTTGATACCCTCTCCTACAGCATTCTGGCAAGCAAGCTGAAGAAGTATGGGTGGATGAATCGACTGTAAGGTGGATACAAAGCTGGCTGGATTGTCAGGCTCAACGCATAGTAATCACTGGCTCATTATTTAGCTGGCAGCCAGGGTCAAATGTAGTGCCCTTTGGTGTTAGTCCTGGGGCCAGTGTTATTCAATATCTTCATTAACCATCTAGAAGATGGGGTGGATTTCACCCTCAGCAAGTTTGCAAATGACATCAAGCTGGGGGGCGTAGAAGATACACTGGAAGAGAGGGCTAGAATTCAGAGTTCACCTAGACAAATTGGAGGATTGGGCCAAAAGAAATCTCATGAGGTTCAACAAGGACAAGTGCAAAGTCCTGCACTCAGGATGGAACAATCCCATGCACCGCTACAGGCTTGGGGGCTGACTGGCTGGTAAGCAGCTCTGCAGAAAAGGACTGGGGGGTTACAGTAGACAGTAAGTTGGATATGAGTCAGCAGTGTGCCCTTGTTGCTAAGAAACCTAACAGCATACTGGGCTGCATTAGAAGGAGCATTGCCAGCAGATTGAGGGAAGTAACTATTTTCTCTATTCTGCACTGGTGAAGCCACATTTGGAGTACTGTGCCCAGTTTTGGGCCCCTACTACAAAAAGGTTGTGGACAAATTGGAGGGAATTCAATGGAGGTCAACAAAAATGGTGAGAGGGCTGAGGCACTTGAGTTCCGAAGAGAGGCTGAGGGAATAGGGCTTATTTAGTCTGGAGTAGAGAAGACTGAGAGGGGATTTAATAGCAACCCTTAACTACCTGAAGGCTGGTTCCAAAGAAGATGGAGTTGGACTGTGCTCAGTGGTGGCAGATGACAGAACAAAAAGCTATGGTCTCAAGTTGCAGCAAGGGAAATTTAGGCTAGATATTAGGAAAAACTTTCTCACTAGGAGGGTGGTGAAGCACCGGAACAAGTTATATAGAGAGGTGGTGGAATCTCCTCCTTGGAGATTTTTAAGGCCTAGCTGGACAAAGCCTTGGCTGGGAAGACCTAGTTGGGGATGGTCCTGCTTTGAGCAAGGGGTTGGACTAGATGACCTCCTGAAGTCCCTGCCAACCCTGATTTTCTATATATAGGTATCAGTTGAACACAAAGTTTTATTGATATATTTACAATTTTAAATCAATTTGGAAACCTACCAGTGCCTCAATCATTATAATAAAACAAATTCAAAATACTCATATATTTTGGCATTTGATTTTGGTTTTTTTAATCATAGAACATCAGAGCTCCCCCTGCCTCCTTTGCTTACCAGGATGCGGGTCCAGCTACAGCTGTCTTCCCAGCTGCTTTGTGGGGCTGAGCAGCCCTGATATGCCAGTGCCCTGCCTCTTCCCATGCCATTGCCCCTCACTCCCAAGCCTCATCCCTCCCCACCCCCAGCCCTGCTGGTGGCCCCCAGTCCTGATCCACAGCCCCCCATCCCCACCAGTGCCCCTCACTCTCAATCTGCAGGTTCCTGCCCCACCTAGCCCTGCTGGATGGGGCCCCCAGCTGCTTCCCTCCTCGCCCAGCCCAGCATGGCCTCATAGGCTGGTGGCCTGTGTGGACACAGTGGGGACAGCCTTCAGCATGAAGTGCATGTAGTGTACCTCATGTGGAAGCACAGGCAGTGCCTAGGGCACCAGATGCTTCCCCAAGATACTGGTTGGGGCTGGGGCTGGGGCTGGGAAGGACCAGTGCCATGTTCTGCAGCAGCAGCAAGAAGCCAAGTGCAGCTCTGGCTAAGGCCATGCTGCAGGGAGCAGGAGAAGGACAAGGGGCTCCAGTTGGTTTCCATCCTGCCTGGGCCAAAGTGGGGCAGCTGTGGCTGAGGTAGCTCTGACTTGTGCGGGTGGCAGCAGAGCAAGTCCAGGCCCTGTGCAAGATGAAGAAAGGAGGGGACACCTGTGGCACCTCCCACCCTGGGCTGGAGCTCCCACAAGGCATAAGGCAAGCTGGCCACAGCATCCCCTCCCACCCCGGGCAACATTTCTTGGCTGCCCTGTCCCTGCCCTTTAGAACATTGGCACCAGCCCCAGTGCCACCAGTGCAGTCATGAAGCTCCCTGCTGCCCCTGAAGGACCCCCACCCCACACTTCCTTCTGCCTGGAAGGGCAGGTGCCTCTGGGCAGGTCCCACTGGCAACAGTATGGAGCTGGACTCACTGGCAGCACCAAGTGCTACGTCAGACACCCCACCCCCTGGCACCCAGACACCTTTCCCAGCACTGGCAAGTACCTGCCCCATCCTCCCCCAGACCCATTCCATATACACATACTCTCCACACACCCCTGCCACACGCACACACACATATGCTCCCCACACACATATCTTGCACCCCTCCCACACAGTCCCCAGGCCCTGGCCCTCCAACCCCCACCCCACAGACTTACCTTTATATAGCCTCTGGGGCTGCTTCTACCTGTGCTTTTCCATGGGAAACAGAAAACCAGGAGCCTTGGTGATCTCTCCAGTCCTGCCCCCATACCAGACCCAGCTTGTAAGCCACAGGGGGCTGGGGAGGGGGCTCTGTGTAGACCCCAGCTAGGGGGGCATCTCCCCCTGCCTGCCCTCCCCTGGGGCTGCCATGGCAACCAACTCTGGAAGCTTAGGGCTGGATGCAAAGCAGGGTCTGGGGTGACAGTAGGTGTTAGGGGTGTGCCTGACAGTCAATCAGGGATGGCTCCACTCAGCTGGGTTCAGCTGCCTGTGGCAGTGTCTGGCACAATGGGAGGCATGTGGACACATCCCCCTGCCACCTTCTGGCCTGGCCACTGAAGACATTTGCCTGTCTTCCTTCCTCTCCAGGAGGAATACGAGTTTTCTTTGCTCTCAAACCAATCTCTGCAGCTAATCTTTGCAGCTTAGAAAAGCCTGCAAAAGTTGGATCTATTCCACCTCAGGATTTTTGACTGTCATGTACTTCTTTACCTGAGTAAAGAAATAATCTGTCTATTGTTGACCTGACAACATGTATATCTATATGACATGCCGTCTTCAAGCACAGGGTGCATGAAATACAAGAGTCCATATAGTTTACACCTAGATTTAACACAAGTTATCTGCCCTGAGAATTCTTTAATGAAGACTGATCTGATATAGCATCACTTTAGGAGCTCAATGTGTAACGAGTAAATATTACAGGAAGAATAGGCAGAAGTCAATCTATCACTTAAGGCATGATTAAGTAATTCCACTCACATATGAAGGAAGCATTTTCCTTCATAGATTTCATAGACATCAGGGCTGGAAGGGACCTCGGGAGATTGAGTCCAGCTCCCTGCCCAAAGGCCAGGAAGTCAGCTGGGGTCATAGGATCCCAGCAAGATAAGCATCCAATTTACTCTTGAAGGTGTTCAGTGTAGG
>NW_017728918.1:59828563-59839628 GCF_001723895.1 Crocodylus porosus | reverse complement strand
TGCATGCGCAGTGGGCCTGCCATCAGGGAACGCTAGTTTCTCAGGCCAGGGGGGCCCTGCCTGGGATTTGGGGGGCCCTGCCCTACAGGAGGGAGACTGGTGAGTACCCCACTCCTTCCTTAAATGAAGAGTTTTATTAATTTCAGCATGTATAAAGGTGCCAGATTGACAGCTTTGAAGGATGGGGTTCTTCATTTCTTCAAAGATCAACATGGCCAACATAGGGCATTATGAACTTCCTCTATGCCCCATAAGGGGAACCAATTTGGGGTGTGTCCATTCAGTCACTCGTGTTGCTAATGCCCTGAAGGTACAAAGAAGATATAAATAGCTTTTTCTCTGTGGCTGCAGGGAACTGGACTAGGATCAATGGCCTCAAAATATAGCAGAGTAAAATTAGCTTGCAGTTCTGGAAAAACTTTGTGACTATGAGACTGGTCAAGCACTGGAACCTAGAGAAGTTGTGGAATCTTTCCTGGAAATTTTCAAGAGTAGGTTACACAAACACTTGGGATGGTTTGGTCAGAGACGATAGTGTCTAAAGCAGGTAGCTGGGCCAGATGACCTCATGACATCCATTCCAGCCCTAATTTTCTATGATTCTGTGAATATGGTAATAAGAATGGCATGAATCTCCCTGGATCAAAACTACCAGTTTTCATTACACCTGTAGTGGTTTTAGCCTATGAAGTCCTAAATGGAATGGCTTTCAAATCAGTGGGCATGTCTACATGTGTGCTTTAATGTGCAGTAGCTTATTCTACTGCACATTAAAGGTACTAATATATTAATGTGTATGACAGTGGGGACATACATGCCCCCTGAGTACCCTGGGATCCCCAGCTGACCCAAAACAGAAAAAGGAAAACTTACCTTCAGAGCAGAGAGAGTTGGAGATGCAGCAGCACATGGTGGTGCTGCTGCAATTTAAAAGTTCCCTGTCAATCCACCTAGGCAGCACCAAGCTGATGACCTCAGCCACAGGTACCACCGTGGGGAATTTAAAAGGCACTCAGAGTGCTGGCAAGGTGGGGGGAGGAACTGCCTCCTGGCTAGCCGAGGCCAGGACAGGAGAGGCCTCAGGGCACCAGATCAGGGAGTCGACTGAACCGCAAGAACCCTGGTAGCCTGGGGTAGGGAAGCCCTACCAGGTCCAAGGGGAGACAATGGCTCCAGCCCCATTCAAGGGGCCATCCCTTGAAGGAGGGAGTAATGGGCATTCATTCATGGGGGCTTGTTGAGCCCAGTATAGATAGTTCCTCCAGGGTGGTGCCTTTTTTTTCGTAGTATTATTTCTTTTTTTAGTTGTATTTGGGAAGGCCAACAGTCCAGGGTACCTGAAGCCCAGAGTCAGGGTCAGTCCTGAGCTTGGCTCCCAGTGTGCTGAAAGCAGTTGAACAGCCAAGCAGGGCCAAAGGGACTGCATAGATGGGCACAGCAACCCACTGAGAGAGAGGGGCTGGGACAATAGCTGGCAACCACCAGGGAACCAGACAAGGCCAGAGTTGCTGCAAGTGTCTTCAACAACTCAACACCAATGGTTGGCATGTCGCTGGGGTGTACAGGAGGCAGAGCCCTGATGTCAACTGCATCTGAACTGTGAGTACCCCTAGTGGGGACCTCCGTACTAACACCACTGAACCCCTCTTCTGAATACTATTAACACCAAGTCGTGGTGGGCATGTTGAAGGGAGGAGAGCTTGCTTTGGGTACTTTCAAGGTCAGTCGCTGATTAGGCAGAAGCATGACAATGGTGCATTGGCCAGGAATGTGTTAAAGCATCAGTGATCTGACCCAGGGATCATTTGAGATGCAACCAGCAACCATGTCCCATACTGAACTGCTCGGCCAGGCCCTTCAGGCCATAGGACAAGTCTTGGATATGCAGCAGTGGCAGGGAGCATATCAGCAGGAATGGCTACAAAGAAATTTATCACTGTTTAAAATGCCGTGAATGACTAAAGATGACGACCCAGAGGTCTACATAGAGTCATTTGAGCGGACTGCCTTGCAGATGGGGTTAGAACGCACCCAGTGGGCTCACCAATCAGGGGCACTGGTGGTGGATAAAGCCCAGGTGGCATATCAATCCCTCTCCAGGGAAGATGTACATGTAATTACGAAACTGTAAAGGTGGCAATACTATACCATCTGGAAATAACATCAGAAAATTATAGCTTGGCCTTTCACGCCCATAAGTCACGAGAAGATATATATCCTCACATTCTCATGCAGTTACTAAGGGACATCCTGAATAAGTGGCTTCTCCTGAACCACTACAACTGTGAAGGGGTGATTGATCAGATTTTATTAGAGCAGTTCATGTGGGACCTAGATGAGGATACACAGAGGTGGGTGCGTAGACATCAACTTCATAATTGTGAAGAGGCTCTTAGGATCTCAGAGGCTTTTGAGGTACCTGAGTGTGAGCAGGGCCAGAGTAGAGGCCTCAGGCCTCTTAATGTAAGTGGGTCCTGAGAAGAAGAAGAAAAACAAGGGGCCTGTACAGTCCCCATTGTCACGATGCGCAATAGAAATATGCTAATGCACAAGAGAAAGTCATGTGCTTTTGCTACTGCGCATTAGGGCAGCCTAATGTGCAGTTATGTAGTACCTCATATTAGAGGTACTAAATTTAATGTGCAGTAGCAAAAGCGCATTAATGCACATGCAGACATGCCCAATGAAATTACTATTCTTCCTGTGTTATAAAGCAGCATTCTATAAATTAAAGTTGCTCAAGTTAGCACCTCCATTACTGAAAAAGAAGGGTCTGAAGCAGGACATTTTCTATTGGGCCTTTGCTGTATAGGAGCTGCCCAAATTAAAGCTAATATTACCCAGTCATTACTGTGACCACCTGGTGCAGACCCCTTAGGCCAACAACTACGCTGCTAATTGAACATTTGCAGCTTACCTTTGCCTAGTAAATTGTGACTGTACAAACAGTTTACCCAGTCTCCACTGAGAGTTTATATACATGCTCCTAAGCTGGCCTACAGAATCTGCAGGCCTACAGAATGATTTTTCCCTGCGATCTGACAAAATCAGGAAGTGCTACAAGATTCATAAACTGTCTTAGATATTTCAGGAACAGGCATGTAGAAGATTTTAGGTATTAGCTGCTGTTAATCATATGCTGCCCATATCTTTATTAGGGCATCTATTAGACACTGAAGCAATGACCTCATAGAGGTATAGGAAAATCCTTTTGCCCAACAAATTGTGCCCATGTGTCCTTGTACATAGGCAGTGCACATCATAAAGCTTTTTATAGGCATTTAATTGTAATATTTTACCATTTATCTTTCTATAAGATAATGAAGATTTCTGTACTACAAACTTTTTTTGCTATTGCATCATTTCTTACTGCCTTAACCCTGTTATTCTTTCTTCTAGTGTAAATTTAATTTATTCATTCTATTATATAATTCACCCTTTCCTACTATCTTTCCTTATTTTCCTTCTTCCTTTGCCTTTCTTTTCTAAGTTGTGTGCTTTTCCTCTTCTCATAATGTTCTATTTTTATTTCTTTTCTTATTTCTTCACCTTCCTCTGGCAGATCCACTCAGTACACCTGCCTCACTCAGATAGGAAAAAGAAGGCATATAATTAGAAAGGTGTTATTAAGTACAGGACTCTATTGATGTGGAAAACTGGGGGCATATCTACACATGCACTTTAATACTCATTACTCTATTTTAATGTGCATTAAATCACCACTAAAAATTGTGCTATTTAGTTAATGCACATTAAAATAGGCTAATGCTCATTAAGCATCATTTAAAAACTGTGAGTGCTTATACATGAGTGCCAAGACTGTTCCAATACTCTGGAATTTCAGTGCATCAGAGCAGACTCAATTAATCAAGTCTCCTCGAGTACGGCAATTGCCACGCACCAGCAGCTTCTTTTGTCTCACGTATCAGTGTCCTCTTGCTTAAAAATAGTGTCAGGAGTGCATGAACTAAAGCTCATTGAATGAGATTTAGTTCAAGTGCCCCTGCCACCAATTTTAAGTATGGGGATGCTGATACAGAAGATGCAGTGGTGCTTTAATTAGAGAGGCTCTCAGAGTCCCCAAGTGGCCATTTTTAAACCCATGGGGGCTTATACATGTGATGCTGCGGTGATGCTAGAGAGTTCTAATTAGAACTTGGAGCAGAACGTATTGGAGCATGTGTATAGGCACCCAGAGATTTGAAATAGGAATGCATAGTGTCAAAAACATTTGGACCATGTTGTGGGCTTTCTGAGCTTTGAAACAGAAGAATTGCTCCGTTAATTTTCTGTTGTCGAAAAATGAGTGGAAGCTATGAGCTGATATTTTCCAAGGGGAGCCTTGGGTCTAACAAGAGGTGTTTGAGTCCAAAAAGCTTGAGAGCCCACTGACCTAAACAGATAACACTTTGTCCTGCTCCCACTAAAATCAGCATTATCTTCAATGGGAGCAAGTTCAGATCCATATTCTTTAATAATCTTTTCTCCCTTCAAGACACTTTTCAACTTAATGCGCAAAATAATTAAAAGATTTCTTTTTCGTGATCAACTGACATAATGACATATTTTTCCATTTATTTAATATAGTTTAGTGTGTTTTGTGTCCAATAACAGCAATAGGAGGATAATTTCTCACATACTACAAAAAAAGATTCATTTGGTAGGGAAAGGATGTTTCAGACAAACTTGCAACATATTAGATATATGGGCTCCCCAGCTCTAAAATAGCTTGGATTTTTGGGACAGACTTGCAATGAGCATGTGTCTCACAGGGCCTAATGCTGCCCAGTACTCTGCATCATCAGTCATTAATTTAATGTTTCATTTTGTGGCTCAGTCTGGTTTTATCAGCTTTATTGCCCTGATTGTATACTTATTAAGTTTACATTTCCAAGTTGCCAGTTGAGGAGCAGATAATCTTTTGCAATCAAAATTGATTTTTTTTAGGTTCCAAAAATGTATTTTAATAAAAACAAATATAAGTCCTTAAATAATACCTGTGAGATCCTGATGTCGGAGGAAGTGCCTTGTATCTAGGGTTAAAGGCTCCACCTATTGGTTGGTTTAAATGAAAGAGCATCATGGCATTTTCTCACAGAGAACTGTTGGCTGTATTGATGCTGCTCCTGTGTCTTGTCTGTCTTCAGCCTTAAGTGATTTCAGCCTCAAAATTTTGCTTTAAGGCTAAACATGAGGCTGGCTGGCCTATTTCAGTGCTCCATGTACCAGAGGCAGTAGTGTCAAGCTGTCAGCCACAATGATTTATCATTGACATGTTGTGCAGAGGAAGCCCTCTATTAAAACAGAAGCACACCAACTGAAGTTTGCATATGAAATATTTCTCAGTCCAGGAAATTATAATTCTCTTGATACAAAATTTAGCATCAGTTCCCACCATGTCCTCCTCCAGCAGTTACTATATATATATATAGTACGATATTTTAATATGATATTTTGATATATATATATTGTTTCCCTATGTTGAAAGGGAAGTATTATCACTGCCATTATTCAGACAGAATTTATGAGCTGGATGCAGAAATAAATTGGTATTAGGCTATGGTCTGTGATATGCAGAAAACCAGACTAAGAGATTATTGTGGTTGGTAGTATAATTTGGGGCGGACAAGCAGGGCCCATGGAAAGGAGGAACCTCATTCTGCCACTCATGCTCTGCCTGCATTTTCTGATTTCAGGAAGAAGCCGGCACAGACAATGTGTGTCATAGACTTCAAGGTGTTCTGGGAATAAGAGTTTTGTAGAAATGCAGTAGAGTTCACTCTGGCTGGGGAGAGAATTATTCCCATTTTTTGCTGCCAAAATCACAAAATCAGTATTTCTTTTTCCCTGTAGATAATGGGCTTTAGCCATTATTTATTTAGAAAGTTATCCCCTGGTAACAACTGCATTGCCACTCTAAAAAAACTATGATTCCCAGAACACCTTGTACTCTATGATATTGCCTGGCTGCTGCTTGCGGCTGTTCCCTTGCTCTGCAAACTAGAAGATATTGAGGAGAGGAGGGGTGAGGAAGGGTGAAAGGGCTTCTCTGGGGAGCATCTTTTTCCACACTATGCCTCTGACTGTGATCCCTTACAGCCCTAAAATTTATTAATTCAGCACCATTTACTACAAGCAATCTCTGTTTTGCATTAGATCTGGTTGAGATATTTTCCTGTTTTTTTCTTTTGGCTTAAAATGTTCATTTGTCATATCCCAAACTTTTCATGGGAATGTTTTAAAAAAATGTCATTAGGAAAGGTTACTTGGGTCCAGCATGACGTGTCTGGTTGAAATCAGGCAGAGAGAGCAGAAGGTCCAGACCAGCATAGCTAATGCGGGATGTGGGAAGCCAATGTTCAAGTCCCTGATGTGCATAAGGCAGAGCAAGAACTTGAACCCTGGTCTCCCATATGAGTAATCCTAACTAGTTATTATATATTAGAACTACTGTATTACAAACATTTTTTAAAAAATTTGGTGACTAGTTCTCTGCCTGGTGGGGAGAGAATGAAATCTAAATTTTACTTACCCATGAGATCATTTGTTGAGATGCACACTGCTATAAGGACCACACACATCTATCCTGAAATGGGATTAAGAGACTCTCAAGTGTGACTATAGATTCTTTCTTATGAAAAATATATAGTTTTGTTTTAATAAGTGCTCCTCTATTTGCTAACTGGTGCTATCCGATTCATGGTCTCTATGTGCTGTGGGGCTTCAAGTTATGTGCACAAAATTATTATACAGTTAACATTGGCTCAGCTATAATTTATATAACTGGATACAGCAAACCCCAAAACAGCAGGTTTAGGCATTAAAATGCATTCCTGAAGCATGTAAGACATATCCCAACATGCTTTGATTTGTGTACATAATCTACAGTGACCCTTCAAATTTGCTTCTCTCTGCTGCCAAAGATCATGAAGCTATCATTCAGTGTGCTACAGTAACCTTCCCATCATTTGATAATACAGAGAAAAGCTCCTTTTCAGAGTCAACAAACAAAAATAATATTCCAGTCCCTTATAAGTCCGAAAACATCAAGCAGTGTGGAGTGAATGCTGCTGGGGACCTTGCCATGGGAATTTGCAGGCCCTGGACCAGACTACAGATAATTAATTATGTCAGTGAAAGGCTCTGGTGGCCTGTTCTCTTCAGAGAAAAGTGACATCATCTATGGAGCTTTCTGGCAATAAAACAGAACAAAGCTGTGTGGGCAGGAAATAACAGACAGATGTCTTTTAATGCTCATTTGATCTGTTTCAAAGCTTGCTTTAAGAAACAATATATTGCCCAGTGCTTCTTCTCCACAGCATTTCAGTCTTTAGCATGGGCCCTTTTTTAAACATACGAGGCAAAATTAATCTCTGATGTAACTCCACTGAAGTCACATCAGTTGAATTATGCAGGGGATGTGTTAATAATATTTGTCTCCCTTCAGTTGTTAATTTTAGTGGGACCTCCAGTATTATCACTGTAAGGTAACTCTTAAGATACGGCGCATTGTGCTTAATGCACATTAATGTGCCATTAGCTTCATATAATGTCACAAAGTTATACATAATAGATGGACAATGTAACTCTGTCTCATTTCAAGAATCCTCTTGCGATTTTTGTCAAGTTTCATTGAAGTTTTGCATAAGCACTAGACATCCGTTTTTATCATTGAAATAAGTTTCCTGCTTGCTAAGATGCAAATTCTAAATGTCATAAAGAAACCCAGGCCTATTGATGTTAAAACTATTTTGTTCAAGGAAATCTTACATCCTGAGGGGATACATACTATAAATAGAGACCTACCTAAGTCACAGTGAGACAATGGGTTTTTCATGGCCCGCTTGCAACATGCAGAGCTACTTTCACAGGCATTTTATGGCAGCCCTGCCCATCACCATTGGTTGATGGAAGGCACCTTCACTCAGTCTATGTCACTAACGCTTCTTTTGCCCTGCCCCTCACTGCTGATTAGCAGAAGGTGCCTTCACTCAGTCTACCTCAATACTGCTTTTTTTTGGGGGGGGGGAGCATTAATTCCATGGGAAATTGCAGCCAGTGCTGAATTTCCTGGCAATCATGACAATCAGTGATGATGCTGTTTTTCGTGGTTTCTGCAAAATCTGCAAAATGGCAATTTAGGTATGTTCATAACTAACCTGATAAAGAAGGCTGTCATCTCTGGAAGCTTATGCCACTCTGCACCAGTTACTTTTTAAGGTGCCACCCTGCTCTGCCTTCTGCCTGGGCTTCTTTTTCTCCTAGGAAAACTATGCATGTATATAAGTTCTGAGAAACATCTAGCATTTTAGTTTGACCAGAGTTATTATGCAAGTCACCCACCTGCTTGCCCCACCCAGATCCAATCAAGGTCTAGTAGTGCTCAGTGACAAGATCCAACTTTATAGCTTTGAAACTGCGTTTTCAGCCTTTTTGTCTTACAGGGAAACATTTGACTCCTAAACAACGCTCCTAGCTGGCTACTGTAACAGTACCTAGGGATATTTTGTAGAAGTGGGATGTTAATAGAAGGGCTATTTAGTGTTATATTATTCAAAAATACCTCAAGCTAACATTTTGGTAGCAGGCTATTTTTTTCCCTTTTATATTTTTTCTGCCATCAAAGTACAAAATGTAGAAGATTTTTTTTTAATCATTTAATTTCTTTTCTACTAAGGTAACAAGAGGAAGGAAGTTACAGAATTTAAACATTTGGATTTCTATTAGGAATATTCCACAAGTACAGTTGTTTGTTTATAATGAAAACTACAGCTGCTTACATTCATTTTACCTAGATGAACAGCTACAGTGCAGATGCATAACGTCACATGTGCAGCTGGAATTTTCAGCAACAAAGCTGATTCCATTATGTCTCAGCTAGCGTGGAAAGCATCCACCAGATTCCCTTTAGAGGAGTGGAATGTGAGGCCTTGCTCATTGTCTTTGTTAGCTCTATGTGAAAAACTTGCAGTCCTTTTGTATTTAGGAAATAGCCACTGATAGGATCACAGCAGAGCAAAGGGAACTTGTGACCTTATCTAGTTTCTGATCCAGTACAGAGCAGCTGTTTCACTGTTAATGGCTTGAACGGTATAAAAGAACAACACAAGTAATAAAATGTGTGGTCCTATCTGTGGTGTGACAGTTCTTTTCAAGCCATTAATCAGGAAAAATATGACTGTAAACTCTGAACCTCTATTGGATGGTGCTTATGTAAGTATGAAGTTTGTCATGATGATTAGAAAGGCAACTTGGGGAAGTTAAAAATACCATAGACACTTCCCACAGTTTAATGACAGCATTTCTTATGAATGACATAATTTGTCCTTGACTTTATCAAACTCTTCTCTAATAGCTTGAGGAGTTCTCATTAAATTACTGTAGTGATTAAATCTCTTTGATCAGCAAATTCTAAATTAATCCCTATTGTCTGCAACGCGTGATTACTAAGAGACAAATAATTCGGAGATGTAATCACCAGTTAGCAGGAAGGTAACTTATATAGAGCTAAAATTCTAGAACAGAATTTAGGAAATTGATTATCATAGCATCTTGGGTAGGGTATATTTGCACCAATGAATAATTGGTTAGAATCCTGTTCAGCCCATCTTTACAAACAATTTTAAATAGGATTTCATAGTTGTTAGGGGCTGGAAGGGACCTTACAGATCACTGGGTCCAGCCCCCTTGTACTTGGGCAGGAAAGACTACTGGAATCAGATGACCCCAGCAAGATGGGCATCAAGACACCTCTTGAAGATCGCCAGGGTGGGTGACTGTACCACCTCTAGGAGGAGCCTGTTCCTAGACCCTCAGCACTCAACTTGTAAAGAAGTTTTTTCCTTATGTCGAGCCTGAAGTGATCTTCAGTCAGCTTGTGCCCATTATTTCTTGTCCTCCCCCAGGGGCTCTTGGTGAATAGATGCTCCTCCAAGCCCTGATGTATGCCCCTGATATATTTGTAGGCTGTTGCCAAGTCCCCTCTGAGTCTTCTCTTCTCCAGGTTGAGCAGCCTCAAGTCTTCAGGCCTCTTCTCATATGACCTGGTCTCTAGGCCTCTAATCATGCATGTGGCTCTCCTTTGGACTCTCTCTAGCTTCTTCATATCTTTATTGAAGTGTGGCACTCAGAACTGGACACAGTACTCCAGTTGCTCTCTGACCAAGGCCAAGTGGAGCAGGAGGATGACATCCTAAGCCCTGCTTGAGATGCCACAGTGGATGCATGCCAGTGTTTGATTAGCTCTGCCAGCTACAGCATTGCATTGGTGGCTCATGTTCATTTTGTTGTCAATCATGACACCCAGGTCCTATTCAGTTGTGATGCTGGCAAGCGTAGCACTACTGAGCCTGTAAGTGTGTTGTGGATTATTTCTGTCAAGGTGCAGCACTTCACATTTCGCTGTGTTAAACGACATTTAGTTGAGGTCTGTCCACCTCACGAACCTGTCCAGGTTGGTCTGTATTGCCAACCTGTCTTTGAGTGTGACCACGCTCCTCCATAGTATATGGTGTATACCTCCTCTGCTCGGGTCTGTAGGGGGGCTGTCAGGAAGGCTAAGGCGGACATACAGCTAGGACTAGCATCCAAGATCAAAGATAATAAAAAGTCCTTTTTCAAATATATAGGGAGGATGAAGAAAGCACCAGGAAATGTGGGACCCCTGCAAGATTCTCTGGGCAATCTGGTGGTTGCGCCAGGGGAGAAAGCAGACCCCTTTAACCAATTCTTCACTTCCATTTTCTTGTGCAGGCACCAGGACTTCCCCACCGTGATGCAAGACGGACTCGAAGGGAACACCTCCAGACCTCAGGTTGGGGAGGACTGGGTTAGAGAGGTTCTGGAGGGGCTGGACGTGTTCAAATCAGTGGGTCCAGATACTCTCCACCCCACGGTGTTGAGGGAGCTAGCTGGGGTTATTGCAGGGCCTTTGGCACAGCTTTACGAGCACTCATGGTGCTTGGGCCAGGTGCCAGATGATTGGAAGATAGCCAACATGGTCCCCATCTTTAAAAAAGGGAGGAGGGAGGACCCGGGCAACTATAGGCTCGTCAGTCTTACCTCA
>NW_017728918.1:59806293-59827766 GCF_001723895.1 Crocodylus porosus | reverse complement strand
GAACCAACTTCCAAGGGACGTGGTGCTGGCTCCTACCCTGGGGGTCTTTAAGAGGAGGCTTGATGCCTACCTGGCTGGAGTCATTTGAGCCCAGTGTTTCTCCTGCCCAGGCAGGGGGTCAGACTTGAAGATCTACAAGGTCCCTTCTGACCCTACTTCTATGATTCTATGATAGTTTGATGTCGTCAGCGAAGTTAGCCAGTTTGCTTCTGATACCTTCATCCAAATTATCAATGAATGTGTTGAAGAGCACTGGTCTGAGTACTGAGCCCTGTAGGATGCCACTGGTCCCCTTCTGCCATGCTGACTCCATTCCATCAATCCCTTTGGGTCCTACCACAGAGCCAGTTGCCTAGCCACTGAACCGTAAATTAGTTGAGGCCTCGTTCTCCCAATTTCACCATGAGGACATCATGGGAGACCAGGTCAAAGGCCTTTCTGAAGTCCAAGTATATGACATCAACCTCATTTACCCTATTCAGGTGGCGAGTTACCTGATCGTAGAAGGAAATGAGGTTGGTTTGGCATGACCTGCCTGTTACAAAGCCATGTTGGCTAGCCTTTAGAAAACTATCATTGCTTAGCCTGTGTGTAATGGATTCTTTGATAATTTTCTCCAGGATTTTACCAGGGATTGAGGTCAAATTAATTGGCCTATAATCTCCTGGGTCCTCCCTTCTCCTTTTCTTAAAGATAGGTACCACACTGGCTTTTTTCCAATCTTCTGGGACCTCTCCCAAGTGCCATGAGTCTTCAAATAACTCTGCCATCTGTCACACAATGTTTACTAGTTCTTTTAGCACTTTTTGGTGTAGTTCATCTGGTCCTGCTGACTTGTAGATATTTAGCCTCTGTAGGTGTTCCCCCATAAGATTTACACTAACTGAGGAAGGGTGGTTACCGTTGCCATGATGATCTGGTAGCATGGCAAGCAAGCTGACACCCTTGGATTGGTAGCATACCGACATGAACTAATCATTCAAGAGTTCAGTTTTGTCCTGAGTGTTGGTTATCAGTCATCCCATTTCATTCATTGGGGTCCTATGCTTCCCTTGTTCTTTTTTCGACTTTGTATGCATCTAAAGAAGGACTTTTTGTTGTTCTTGATTCCAGTTGCCAGTTTCTGTTCAGTTAGTGCTTTAGCTCTCCTGATCTGCTTCCTACAGCTATGGGCTCTTGCTGAATACTCCTCTTTGGTTGACATTCCTGACTTTCACCCCTGTAAACTTCTCGTTTTAATGTCATGAGGTCCATGACTTCCCTGTTGAGCCAAGGGGGTCTCCTAGCACTTTTGCTGCCTTTCTTGTCAAAGGGCATAGACTTCCTTTGAGCTTTTAGGATGGCTTCCTTGAGGAACAACCATTTTTCTTGTACTCTGGTCCTACTCAGATCATGGTACCACAGGGCCTTGCCAACCAATCTCCTGAGTTTGTGGAAATCAGCTTTCCTAAAATCAGGGATTGATTTGTGGTGGATGGAGAAAGCGATCATCTCATGGTCACTGTCACCGTGAGATGATCACTTTCTCCATCTACCACAAATCAAGAAATTGTTATAATTTAATAGCTCTTTGGTGGCTCACGCAAAATAAATTTGACAGGCTCAGCCTACTTCCCAGTTAACAAATTTCTCATCACAAAATTTTATTTTAGTGGATGCTAACTAAATAGCAGTTCTGACAGCAGGCTCATGGAAAAGGACAAAGACTGAGTTGGTATGGAGAACAGACTACACAGCAGAAATACATTGGCGCAAATTGCCTGGGTACTATGGGGAGGCTTGCACTATTGCTGCATAACAGTCTTGTCGATAAATCAAGAAGTTTGGTTGCTAAGCTGTCTAAACGGGGAGTGGCTATTACCACCAGCTGTGTTTTCGGACATACTTAAGGGACAGCTGGCCAGAGATGTTAATGGAGTACACATTTGTATTTTGGTACCTAAGGCAGGAGTGAGGTAGAACTCAGCCCCTTTGCAGTTCCAGCCCTAAAAACCTTTCCACTTTAACAAGTGAAAGTAATCTGGGTGTTAGTTTACATTGACCCCAACTGTTATTTACAGCAGGCTTGTCCAACATGCGGCCCGCCAAGGCATTTTCTGAGGCCCGCGGTGCTGCGACGGGAAACGAAAGTAAACACGGGTTACTTTCACGCCCACCCCCTGTCCCTCCCCCAGCCCCTCAGCAGCTTCCCAAAGGCCGCTGAAGGGACGTGGTTCCCGCACGCATGGCGTCAGCTTCACGCTGCCGACGCGCAGCGCGCGAAGAGGAGTAGCCGCGTGCCGCTCGGGACAGCGGAGCAGCAGGGGCCCAGCTCCACTTCCCCTGCCTGCGCCCGTCAGTCCCGAGCGCCCCCGGCTCCGCCGCCGCCTCTGCCGGCCGGTGCCGACGCGGGCGGGTCTGTCCCATCCGGCGCAGCGCGGATTCCCACGTGCTGCTGGGGACGGGAGGAGCCCGGCGGGGCGGCACGAGCCGGCAGGGGCGGCGGCGGAGCCGGGGGCCGCTCGGGACTGACGGGCGCAGGCAGGGAGAAAATGCAGCTGAGCCCTTGCCACTACGGCTGGGCTCGTCGCTCCCCGAGCGGCACACGGCTTCGCCGCCGCTTCTGCTGGCCGGGGCAGACCCGGCCGGCCTGCTCGCGTCCCCAGCAGCTCGTAGGAACCTGGCTTCAGCCGCATGCTGCTCCAGGTGGGATGGACCCAGCCGGGTCAGCACCGGCCAGGAAAAGCGGCAAGAAGCTGAAGCCGGCTTCCCACGTGCTGCCGGGGATGGGAGGAGCCCGGCCGGGTCTGCCCCGGCCAGCGGCAGCGTGCCGCTCGGGACAGGACGGGACGGGAGAGCCCAGCCGGAGCGGCTGGGCCGCAGCTGCATTTCCCCCCTGCCTGCGCCCACTTAGATGCACTGCATGGAAATGCAAAATATATTTTGACTTATTTGGCTGGCACCTTGGGCTGAGATTTTCAAAGCTGAGTCAAAAGGCCAACTTCCATTATAATGAATGGGATTTAGAGGGCTCCAAATCTTTTGTGACAACTTTGTAACATGCCTATCTACCCTTTTTGCAAATCCCAGCCATGGTTTGGAAGCTCAGCCAAAGAACATAAGAGCTTCTGAACATAAGAGCATAAAAAGTGACATGCTTCGTCAGCCCCATGGTCCAGCTAGCTCAGTATCCTGTCCCGAACGGTGGTAGAGGTGGATGCTATAGAGGGAGAGTTTTGAACTGGTTAGACCTATTTCATTGTCACTTCCTGCAACTTCATTGGTGTCAAAGGTCACATGACATCACTTCCTGATGTGATACCACTTCCTGTGAAGTCTTTGAATGTGGCTCAGGGGCCCACTGGGTGATAAAAAGTTCGTGATCCGCCCCACATTCGAAAAGGTTGATTTACAGCATTAAAACAAAGCTGCAACTTTATACAGAAGTAAAGGAAAATGAAATAAAAGTAGCAGCTTCAAAGACTGTACAATTTAAATAGCATGTAAAAACAATCGGGTGGTTCCTATCAATTTTAGTTATGAGTAAACATAACACAAAAAGCTAAAAAAAATTAATTTTCTAAGATCCATACACTGAATGTAAAAGGCAGGCTTGATTACTTTCAAACTTTCAAAAAAGGCTTCAATGAAAAGAAACTTGAAATATCTAGTCATCTCCCGTCTCCCAGATTTTCCTGCTTATCACATTTCCAAGGGAAAAATGGCATAGAAAGATGGATTTCTTGTGCCAAAAAGACTTGATTCCACAAAAAAACCACCAACAACCATGGGCTGTGATTTATAGGCAACTATATTTCCAATCCAAAATCTCTTTCTCATGTCTGTGTCCTGAGTGATCATGTACTTTATAAACAGCAGTGAAGTGAATGGAGTCCTAAAGCATATCTGTCAGTAGGGATTATAATATAGCCCCTCTCTGGTAGTCAAAAGCACTTTAGCATCACCCTTAATTTCCCGCCCCTTTTTTCACCGAGTATATATGTCTTTTTCCTAGGATTATTTTGCTTGCTATTTGTGAATGGCCCAGGTGCTAAGGTTAGATTTAACTGCCTGGTACCCTGAAACAAAACAGCACCACGTGAGTTCTTTGTGTCAGTGGAAAATCAGTCATTTGGAGGTAATATGAAATTATTAATTTCACAGGCCCACTATTTTGGATTATTCCTGCTGGACCCAAAATGAGAAATTTTAGGGAGATTAACTGGTTTTGTAAAAACTGAGAAATACTAGAAGTGATGGGGTTGTCTGTGAAGTAGTCCCCTATGGTTCAGTGGTTGAGTCAACCCAACTCAACCCAGGAGACTTAGGTTTGATTCGCAGCTGTGTATCCATCTACAGCCATAGAGACACCAAACATCTGGACGCAGTCTGGTCTTTGGATTTTGTCTCAGTACCCTAAAGAGAGGATGGAAGGGCTGGGCAGCTTCCACTCCTCCAAAACTTTCTGCCCAGGCATATGCACTGAAGGTCTGGGTGGCCCTCATGCATACGCCATGATCCAGTAGGTTCAACAGTTGCCACTTTGTCTGTGATCCTGGTGCCCAATAAATATCAAGAACAGTTACACTTCAGAACTCCTCCATTCCTGGTCTTCTTTTTTATCAGATAAAATCAGTTTCTATTCTGTTTATTATTAGCACAGGCTCTGATGCATCCTAGCAACCTGATGTAGACAAATGTAATGCCTTCCCTGGCCAATTTACTTGAGGCTACTGCCAGGGTTGGCCACACTCCCCACCCCTCTCCCCTAGCTTCCCTATAGCTGAGGGCTGCTCTAGCACGCCCCGGCTTCTAGCCTGAGCCACTGCAGGCATGCGCCTGCATTTCCTGATGTGTATTCATTTGCCAATTGGTTCAATCTAGGCAGGTTAGACTAACCTGGAAAGATTGAATCAATTTAGACTCTGGCTTTTTGAATGTCTGTTCCTAGCCTAAGTGTTCCTTACAAGAACAGCAGGCTAGAACTCAGACTACTTAGTCTTTTTCATTACAGCTGATATCCTTGGAAAGACGATAATGTGAATGATGAATTAAAACCACAAAAAGGATTAGGTGCCTATAGTAGCAAAGTTATCAATGCTGGCTTCTTACATAATGTATGGGAAGGTTCAGGCACCTCAGAATAAGATTTACTACAGCTACCACACTGAGTGGGGAGCTGTCGAAGCTAGGCAATAGAAAATGGCACAAGCAGGGTTGGGTCATAAATCCTGACTATATTTGGGGCTTAGGCAGGCTAAAGAACTATCCTTCCAATATGCTTTCTTTCTCTGTTCCCGTAAATCTGTGTGTTGCCGTGCAAAATGTAATAGTTTCAACTGAAGCCTCTTCTAAACATATGGTCTAGCCTGGTGGCTAAGGCACTCTTGCGGGAGATGTTGGCTTGAATCCTCTGAGGTAGAGGAGGGAACTGCTGTAGGTCTCCCATATCCTGTATGTGAACTCTCACCCTTGAACTGATGGATGACGGTTGGAAGAGAGGACACTTACACATCCTCTTTTTCTGTTGATCCTGATCTTTTAAGTATGCTCTAAGAATGGGGCTTAGACCTGAACGGAGGCCTGGATCCTTAAAAGCAGGGCAATGTTTTGGAGTGGGGACTCACTTTAATAGAGCTCAGCTCCAAGCGTAGGCTGCTTTCATCCCAGCTGTACTGCTACCTCAGCCTCAGTCAGCACCTTGGTCACCACTCCCCACACAGTGCTGCCACTGCCACTGTTATGAAGGCAAAGCCCCTTGAGCCACCTATATAGTTTATTGGACCAACTATATAGTTGAGAGAGATGCTAAATAAGCTTTCAGACACAGTGTGCCCTTTGTCAGGTCTGAACACTTGATGGTTGAAAGGTCACTAACATCTCTCCCAACTACAGAGTCAGTCCAGAAAAACTTGGCTTTCTTCAGTACTCTCAAGATATTTTTATACATTGAAAAGATATATCATGCCATTTTTTAGGCTTTTTATGGCTTCATTTGATTCCAGAAGCACTGGGCTCATGGTAACTAAGATACTTGATCTTTATGCCTGATAAATGCAAAAAAAAAAAATCACCAAAATATTCTTTAAACTGTCTAAAACATTCCAGGAATATCAAAGAAAGAGTACATGCAGTAAAAATATTTTATTGGCATCAATTGGGATTGATCTGAATAACTGCATAATTTTTTGCTCAGTTTCTTTTTAAAAAAAATGAATTGGAATACAAACATTTGCTTTTAAAAATAGTAAGATTGCAAAGTCAAGCACTTACTAGTTAAGAAGCACAAGAAATACAGTTGCCTTAGATATCTTAATTTAATCTTGTGTGTTCTGTATTATACATTCTTAGTATGTCATAACATATTCTTAATTCTACAGGACTCCTGCAGGGTAGACAATGTATGAAGCTGTAGGTTTAAAAGAACAAGGGTATTCTATTTTGGGGGTTGGCAATCTACAGCCTAGATCCATCCTGCTGAGCCACTGGATCCAGTTTGCAAAGCTGAAGGGTTTGGCAGTGTTTGGTGGCTGGGACTTCATCTGTATTACAACTTAGAGGTGGAGAGAAGTGGTGGTAGCAGTGACAGTGGCCAGGTCCCAGTGCCAGCCCACCTTGGACCTGAGCTGGGACATTGTGCCAGTCACCTAACAAGGTTGCTAACTGTTATTCTGAATAGATTAAGGCTTTGTGCTGGGGCCCTGTGTCACAGAATATTATTCCTGGCAGCTATAGGCTTCATATGTAATCCTGGGTAAGTCATATTTCATATATACAAGGGGTCAAATTCAGCTCACACAGGCAAATTTTATTCAGGTACTTCCCAGCTATTGAGATCTTACATTGGTTTTATCTTTTTTTTTTTGGCACGTGTACAGTACATGTTATACACGCTGGGCACATCTACATGAGACAAGATACTATATCACTATAGCAACGTGCTACGGCGACATAGCTTTGGTGGGCAAAAACTGTGGTACCAGAGCTATGTTGCCATAATGACACACACCCTTACTATATCACATCACTATGGTGGCATAGTGGCTAAAAATAACTGTGCTGCCTAGAGGAAGTACTAGATGATGGCACAGTAGCGATGGCACTGTAGGGGCATGTGTAGAGTGTAGTTGCAGTGGTAAAAGTTAGTTTGTCCGTTGGTTGCAGGTTGTCTAATTGCACTGAATTGTAATTTTCACAGGCCAGGGAAGATGTGATCCAGATGCTGAAGACAGAGAAGACCAAACCTGAAGTTTTAGAAGCTCACTATGGATCTGCGGCTCCAGAGAATGTCCTAAGAGTATTACACAGAGATGCTATCCTTGCCGAAGAAAAATCCATAGGGGAAGATGTCTATGAGAAACCTATTTCAGAGGTAAAAAAAAAAAACTTATGAAATTCCCTAGGATGAACAGAGATTCTCTTCAGGACCTAAAAATAAACCTCATTTACCTTGCATTCAAGAGGAGAATATTCAGCACGTATGCAAAATAAAAAGAACTAAAGAGGATGTGACTGTTTATCTGTCCCTAAGCCAATAATACTTTTTCCATGCAGTATCATTGGTTTGAATACAATCATAACAAAACTGTCATGTTCCTTAGGGTTCTGCTTCCTCTAGGTGGAAGGGGAGGATACACGGGTGGTGTGGGGTTGAGGCTACACTTCCCTTCTGTCACTGTCCTTGGCTAACTAGGGGGAGCCTCCGAGCAAGGCCTCCTACTACACTCCAGCCACAGGCTACAACTGTCTAGTGCGACTCATTTGGCAGGGGACAGTGGCAATAGCATGCAGGTTCCTCCTTCCAGAGCTCATTCCCTTCTACCCCTTCCCCCGAAGTCCCCTCCTGGCTGGGAGCAGGTGCTGGAAGGAGGAAGTTGTGCACAGCCACCATTGTCCCAAGCTGATGTGGGCATTGTCCCCATGGCCTTCCCTCCTCCACCCCAGGTCAACCAGGGACAGCAGCAGCAGTCTTGGCTGGAAGCAGGTTCCTCTTTCCCACTTTCACTATTGTTTCACTGCTCTCTGCCCATCTTCCTGGTATGCCACACTGTACTTTAGGAAATCACTGATCCACCAATAGTCATATTAGATTATCATCATGTGAACAGCTATCTCACCTTTGTAAACCCAACGTGACTATGTTTGGAAGAAACATACCTTTGTATCTATGGATCTCACACCTCCATAAACCCATAATGACACTCCGTGTTTGGAAGATATTCCCTCCCACCCCTGACTAAAGGGAGTCAGAAGAATCCCCAAATTACAACTGTGGGATCTGATCCTGGAATTGAAGTCTACTGAATTATACTACCACATAACAGATCTGAGATCAAGTAAAGTCCTTGTGTCTGATGGAGTACCCAGCACATGGCACAAAGTGTAAAAGGACATCTTTGGTCTCCATTAAGTTTTGTGGAGTACCCAACAATGGGTGCATCTATACATGCATTAACACACTTTAGTTAATGAAGAGGGAAAATACTTTTTCTCTCTTGTGGCACAGAGGATATGGACCAATGGCTTGAGGTTACAGCAAAGTAGGTTTAGGCTGGATATCAGGAAAAACTTCTTCACTGTTAGAACAGTTAGGCAGTGGAATAGACTACTTAGGGAATTTGTGAACTCTTTATCACTGGAAGATAAATGAGGTTTAGTTCAAAGTACCCCGCTGCCATTTTTCAGCACAAGGATCTTCATATACATGATACTAGACTCTGCTGGAATGAATACATTTTCACACTCCAGAAGACTTGATTAATCTTCTGGATTTCCAGCATATTGGAGCAGGCTTAGTGCATGTGAATAGGAGCCCTGAGTCAGTTGTGAGGTACTAGGAAAATGCACATTAGCCTGTCTTAGAGCATATTTACTAAAAGCACAGTTTTTCAGTGACACTAATGCACATTAAAAAAAGGCTAATGCATATTAAAGCATGTGTAGATGCACTTGATATATAGTAAGTCACAATTTATGTACATTTTTGCAAAGTTCCCTGGCTACTAGAATACTGCACTATTCATAATTAACTGTTGGTTAGAAGATATTTTAAAAGATGCTGTTATACCTTTAATTTGGTATCTAGGAAACAAAATCAATTGTAGCATTCAGGGACAGCATAGAAAGCACAAAAATCTTAGAGAAACAGGACTGGAAGGGACCTCCAGAGGTCATCTAGTTCAACTTTCTGCCTGAGGTAGGATCATCCTTATCCAAACCATCCTACACAATACCTAATATAAACTCTTCATAAAACTGCTGTCAACCCTGTCACAACACAGACCTAATTTCCTAACCTGCCAGCAGGGAAACCATGGCAGCCAAATATCCTGCTTCTATGAAATGTCAATTTATACTCAAGAGATCCTAGGTAGAGGACCATGCTTCCCACTACAGACAAAAGTAAAAACCCCTATGGGCCATACCAATCTGATCATTGTGTAAAATTCCTTCCTGACTCCAGATATGGTGACCAGTCTGAACCTGTGTGGAGGGGCAAGAATCTCTAGCCAGGAACTTCTGGCTTTAGTCTCAACAGGAACATTGGTACACCACAGTTAAAATCCTCGGCCTTGGCTATAGCCAACACCCAATACTTCTGAGAGAGACTTAAAAACACCCTGATACATGTAAGGGAAAGCAGGAGAGAGGCAATCAGCAAAGGCTAGAAGCCTGGGAAATACCCATAATAGAACATGGGTGTAGCTATCTCTAGGTCATTTCTGACCAGTGACTGTCCAACCTCTACTTGAATACCTCCAGTGATGGAGAATCCACAAATTCCCTAGGCAGTCTATTCCACAGCCTCACTGCTCTAACAGTTTTTCCTGATATCCAACTTAAACCTACCTTGCTGTAACCTCAAGCCATTGTCCATGTCCTCTCTGCAACAAGAGAGAAAAGGTGCTTCCCCTCTTCTTTATGGCAGCCCTTCAAGTATTTGCAGACTGCTATGATGTTCTTCACTTAAGCACCTATTCTGCAAGCCCTTTATCATCTTTGTTACCCATCTCTGGGCCCTTTCTAACTTCTCTGTGTCCTTTATAAAATAAGGAGCCCAGAACTACACATTATACTCTAGATGAGGCCTACTTAGTGCTGAGTAGAGAGGCACTATCGCCTTCCTCATCTTGCATCTAATTCTTCTATGGATGCATCCCAAAAAATCACTTTTCCCTTTTGTGAGGCTGCATCACACTGTAGACTCATACCGAATCTGTGGTCTACCAAGACTCCTAGACCCTTCTCGATAGTGCTGCCATCCAGTCAGCTGTCACCCATTTTGTATTTGTGTTTTTGATTATTCTTCCCAAGGTGTAGCCCCTTCCATTTGTCTGCTTTGAACTCCATACTGTTAGCTTCAGCCCATCTTTCCAATTTATGGAGATCCTTCTGCATTGTACTCCCACCCTCTGACATATTCACAGTCCTTCCCAGTTTTGTGTTGTCTGCACTTGCTCACGAAGCTTTCCAAGTCAGAACCTAAATCATTAATAAAACACATTGAACAGCACTGAATACATGAAGATACACAAAATATTCAGAAACAACACTAAAATAGCATAACAGGAACTTTATCTAAAGTCGTCTTTGGTCTTGTGAGGTCTCCATTCACTGTAAAAAAACCTGTCCAGAAAGCTTATTATAAAATGGTTGGCATTAGAATACTGTGATGATATTTTCTGGCTTTAGAAGACCTTCTCTCCCAATGTGAATCCATGCCAGGCTGTCTCTCCTTCATGAAATTTAATGAGCATCTCTGATTAAGGTATTTAATATCTAAAGGATTGTTTCAAAATGGCTGCAGTCCTTTTATCCTCTTCCCCTTAGCCCATACAGTGATATTATAAAACAGCACTTGGCTATTTTCATTCCTACAATGAGTAGGTTGAGTGTCGTCTGTGAAGAACCCAATAAAAACCTTGGAGGTACGTGAACAGAAAGGTACTGTATTTATCTAGCCAAATATGATATTTGTTATAGCTCACATGAGAATGTACTTTTACAGGAATGTATGCTGAAGTTACACAGTTCAGCTTTCAATCTTGAGCATTTAGCTCCCATCAAGATACTCAATTGCAACATTTAAGACACAGGTACATGAACAAGCTACTATGAGGTACATCAAGGCAGGGATCTACAGTATACTAACTATTCTTAGTAACTGCCTGTGTGTGCATTTTACCCTATGACAAATGAAAACTATCTCACTGTAGTTTACCCTTATTTCATTGTGTGGGACAAACTGCCACGGGGTAGTCTCATTTACCCTGGGGTAAAGTTTATATATGGGCAGTAATCACAGAGCAGCTAGTGCATCATAGGTGGTAGGCCCTACATACTCACCCTCTTTTGTTACACAGACACTTAAATGTGGTATGTAAGTGCATGCAAACAAACATTAAGCATCAATATTTTTGCATTGGCATCTCCCTTCTGCTTTTCTCAGGCATTCAGTTGCCGTTGACTTTTGTAGTTCCTGAGGATGTTCACCACATTACAGGGGTTGCTGATCATGTTGTAGGCTTAGGTTCTTAGATCATTGGTTCAGTCCTGCGTGCTACGTGATGCAAAACGTACCAGTCTTCTTTAAGTCAGTGAGAGGACAGTGTGCATAGCACCTCATCACAACAGGGCCTCAATGCTGGAAAAGTATTATTCATTATCCTGAAACTCTGCAAGATTATGTCTTTTACATATTTGAGAACTAAGCACATGTTTCTTGTCACAGTATTATTAAAAATAGATTCCCCCCCTACAATTAACCTTATTCCTAGTCACTGCTTTATGTAAAGCCCAAGACAAAATTGTTGAACTTGCATTTACCAAATGTAACATCCTTGGTTAGGAAAACAATTTCTTCTCCTTTTAAACAATCCAGCTGGACAGACTTGAAGAAAAGCAGAAGGAGACTTACCGACGCATGTTGGAACAGCTCCTGCTGGCAGAAAAGTGCCACCGGCGCACAGTTTATGAGCTGGAAAATGAGAAACATAAGCATACGGATTACATGAACAAGAGTGATGACTTTACCAACCTCTTGGAGCAGGAGCGTGAAAGGTGAGCATTAGAGACAGTATATAAAAGGTCCTCAACCTCTTGAAACTTTCTCTCTTAAGTTGTGAAATATTTTTAAATGACTCCCGTGCAAACCAGTTGTAAAGTTCACTACAGTCATATTATTAGTACAGCATTGTTCAAGTCTAGAATGGAGAGAATACCAGCACCATTCCTGTGAGCTGGCTCTTGAATTTAAACATGGATTTGCTTTGGCCACTCATCCATTTTGTCCTCCATTTTGTGTTCATCTTCTAGAAGCTTTTTAGGGAGTTCAAATTTTATTTCAACTGGTATATTTTTAACTGACACATTCAAGTAAATTAAACTGATGTGCTGTGTTTTCTTTGTCTTGTTTTGTTTTGTTTGTTTTGTTTTTTTATGAGCTGGGACACTGCAGGAGGACTAGGTTTCCAAAACCATACATTAAAACAGTGGCACACAAGCAAGAAGATCACAGAGAGTTGCTTCTGAGATTGTGAATTTACAATTTCTGCTGGCACTTTTGAAGGAAGATGCTTCAGGCAACTTGTGTGCTTTAACATTTTCTCAAACTTGCCTAGTCTTTCCTATCTGCTACTTTTCCTAACCAATTCAGTGCCCAGATGGCCATGTCACCATGGTGGCCTCCATGCTAAGCCTGGGATCACTGCTGAGAAACGAATCCTACCTACTTCTTCCACTCCACCCTCCTCCAGTGAAAGTGTATGGGAGGGCTTGTTTCTCAGTGATGGCCCAAGGCTGGCCTGAGAAGTGATATAGGCCTGGCTCACACGTTCTTCAAGCACTTGTTGTTACAGGAGTTATGCTCATTAAGTCAGGGAACAGAGATAATAAGCAATTTTTGTGACCAACCAAAACTAACCAATTCAGGTACTTTTTTACTTGAGATACATGGAGGTATTGTGACAGAGCAAGGCTATGGCTCCAGAGTCTGAGCCTATTCCAGACTCATTTCAAAGGCTGCTCCCCAGTCAATACAGCTGAAGAGATGCCTAGTCACTGAGGCTGAAAAGTTATAAGTAGCTGGATGTAATGCTATGTACATTATTCCCTTGTGTGCTATTGCCTACAGAAATTGTCATGCCCTAACTATGCCAGCATGAGCTGCTAGATGTTAAGTACACTGAGTTAATTACTTGTTGCTGTATGCTTCCTAGTTGGGTCCAAGCTATCTTTGCATAGATGGAGTATTTCTTGGTTGGACTGGTCTCACTTCTCTATTTTTTAACATGCTGAGTTAACTAACAAACTTTAAGAGCACAAATTTTGCTGAATCTTTCCCAAATGTTTACAATATTCCATTTAAAGCACTTGAGGAAGTATTTTAGCTTATTCTTCCAGTTAAAGACTATAACTGTCACGGTTCTTTTATATAATTATTTTTATATGGATATATATATAGGTAGTTATGTATGCCCACTGAAATACTATATAAAGATGCCCTGACCCAAAGTGCATTGAAGTCAATAGGATGCTTCCCATTATCTTCACTAATTTGGGACCAGGACTTTTGCAGTTTAGAACTTATCATGATAAATTGTTCTAATGTAACCTGATTTACTTCCTATACCTCAACAAATTAATTCACTTCAGTTTGTCATTTATTGCCTTATCTTTAGCCCAACTCAGTCATGTAGGATGCTAAACAGAACCAGATTATACTCTATTTATCTTTGCTGACCTACATTGATTTTTTCCCCTACAGTGATTTGAAGTTCAGAAATTTTACCTCCCTTTAGTAATTCTCAGGTGTCTAGATCCCTCTCCATTTGCATTATCTCCTTTTTCTCTGCTCTATTGTGTCTCTCAAACTTTAATTGTTTACACTCTTTAAGTGTTATGCAAACAGTGATACTGGAGAGTCTGAATTTAAATGTATATTGAAACCAGATCCCTTAGAAACAGCCAGATTTACTTGCTGCAGTCACCAATGCATCTGTAGCTAGTAGCTGGGGGAAAACTGCACCTGTTGAAGCCCTTTTGATGTAGGCTGAGTGACAAGAAGAATCTGATGTTTGCTGTTTAATCTTCTTTGCTGGTTTAAGGTCTTAATGAGAAAAATCATTTCACTTTCAGCAATGACCTAACAGGGAAAAAATGGTGTGGGACTGAACATGAAAAATTGGGCATGCACTTTCCTCTTAAAAGTAGTCCTTCCAGATCACTTACAAGGCAGATTAGTAAAATCACCATGGGATGAAAACTGTTAATTAATTTAGACTTAAGTATCTCAACTCTCTCTCTTTTGTAGCAGATCCCTTAGGTTTTGACTGTTGAAAAACTTGATTCAGTCATTTTTTATGTTTTGAAAATTGGAAGTAAAATCCTTTGAAGGATTAATTGAGAGGGAGAGGTTGATGGAATGAATCAGCAGAAAAATCGCAGCTGCAGTCAGCAAGGCTTTTTTTGTCAAAGGATGGGGTTTGTAACAGGAAGATAAACAGTGATGAGAAGAAAATACATGGAAAACTCAGCTTCAGTTCAGGGTCCTAACATTTCCCTAGTCCTCATTAGTGATATTCACTTTACAATATTATAATATAATCAGTATCTATGCATACTAACTTGATCCAGATGTCAATGCACTTTAAAAACATTAACATATCAGATATTTCTAATCAACCTCCCCTTTACATATTGAGAAAAAGGGCACAGAGAACTAGGATTTGCCAGAACCAAAAAAAATCTGTATATGAACATGGCTTATCTCCTCAAAACAAAAATGGAAAATTGGCAGGAAAAGAATAGGAGTGTTCAAAACTTATCCAGCTTGGAGCATTTTTGTAGACAGGCTGGTCTAGGAAATATACAAGAAGTAAGGATGTTTGGTGATATCTTTTATTGAACTAACAGTATAGGTCAGAGGGTGCATCTACATGAGATGTTAAGTGTGCAACAGACTAATTCTACTGTGCATTAACACATCACATCAAAAGCCATGCTAATGTGCAATAGAATTAGTCTGCTGCACATTAACCATCACAAAAAGACCATGCACCAGCACGACTACACAGTAGCACTGGCTACTGCGCATTTAGTTAGTACCTCATATCAGAGGTACCAAAGTTAATGCACTGTAACAGCAGCATATTAATGGATGTGTAGACATGCCTAGCGAGTCGTTAAACAAGCTTTTGAGCACAATGTGCTCTTTTTCAGGTCAAGCAACCTAAGATCATTTCTGAAGAATGACATGTTTACCCCAAAAGCTTATTTAACCTCTCTCCTAAATATATATTTGGTCCAATTGAAGATACCACCAAAATTCCTTGCTTCCAGCTTGGAGAAGTGTCACAACATGGCTGTAGGTGTTTGACTGCCAGTTTTAAAAGTTTGCTTCAGAAAGTCTTGGTAGAAAAAAAACAATCCTATAAGAAGACAACAGCTCTACAGTAGGGAGAGAGAATGGAGAGATCGTGTAGTAGAAACAGAAGGTGCTCCTAGAGCAGGGGTTGAGTTTTTAAGGAAAACGAGATGCCATATAATGGCCAACACTTCCTTATTCATAAAGTCTCCTGTGGGGGTGAAGATTCTAGGTAAAGGTTTCCCTGTGTCTAGGGAAGGGCAGAGTTAATCATCATTTAACCTATGGCTGAAACTTTTGTACAGGTGTAAAGGCTTCTGGATACTGCATGTGGCAGACTCACTTCCCACACTGCCCTAGTGCTCTCTGTAGAAATTCAATACACAGAAAGAGCAGTGATTTCTAGATAGTACTTTATCTCGCTGAAAAAAAATATGTGGAAGGGAAAGGCCACTTAGAGCTGTCAAGAAAATATAGAAAAAAGGCTGAGGACTACCAGGCCCTCTTCAAAGACATCAGTGGGGTACAAGGGAAACTGGGGGGAAAAGAGAAGTGGGTAAAACAGGATGACATCTAGGGTAGGACACTACAGAGGGCAAGGACTGATGCAGCAATGGCATAGTTCAGTGAGCTTTCTCAGCATAACCCCGTAATGCTCCTCCCCAGGATTCAACCACAGATTTGACAGCCCAGATCAGTGGCCCTGTCAGGCTGGTTGCAGCTAAGATAGTTCTTGGGTCTGTCCACGGCTCCAAAAACCTCTGCTCAGGGCAGAGGTTGGCACAGCCACAGCGGTATTAGGTTGCTGCCCCATCCCCACTCCCAGGTCAGCAGAGATGAGCATAGAAATAGAATGAACTATATAGTGCCATTAAAGAACTTATACCAGTCTTGTGCCATGGGCATATATTTGTCAAACAAATGCTTTAACATAGTCATATTCATTCAATGGAAACCCTGATCTTGCAGTTAAAACCATGATCTTGCTTAGAGATGCAGAGAAGCCTTTTAGATCCAGCTGAGGTATTTTACAAAATGCTTGCAGGTGTTAACATTTACCACCTGGATTCAGAGACACTAACTCCATGGGTGCTCTGGGGCTCAAGCACCCACTGAAAAAAATTAGTGAGTGCTCAGCACCCATGAGCCACAGCTGTTTTGGTTTTACATTAGATCTGTGGCTGCTTGAAGACACTATAAAAAAAAAGGAAGAAGCATGTGTTACTTCAACCTGGCTCTGTAGATCTGTAAAGATCAGACACTTTGGTAGGGCTTTTACCTAATAGCTAATTGAATTTACCCCAACTAGTGATTCAATCAGCTATTAGCTAGAAGTACTAGAAAAGCCCCACTGAAACACCCCATCTTTTCAGACATCTTTTGTAAAAACCTAAATCTCCTAGAGATACTCTCGTATGAGCTGTTAAAAGTTAATTTCATCATACCTAGGGATTTACAGTGTAATAAAACCTGTTGTGCCTTACAGCTTAATCACACAGTGGCATTTAGAAATCATTCACTTTGGCTGGCAAAAATGTCTTGCAATAATAGCATTACTACAGCTTACGTTTTTATAGCAATTTTTATTATATAGGCAAACAGAGAGAAATATTTTGCAAAACATTTAAGTTTGTAACAGTTATAGAATCACTGAACATAGCAACTCCTTTATGGTTTGGTTTCTGTTGCCCTGGTCAGACCTGTTTTGTTTGTTTTGTGTGCACAGACCCATTGAAGTCAGCAGCATAACTCCCATTAATTTAAAGTTTCAGGATCAGGCTGATGGTAATCACTACCCCGAGTCCTGTAGAAGGAGACAGAAAATACCCACCTTTAATCCCTCTAAAACATTCCTAAATAGATTTTTCTGTATATACCAGCATGTCATTTACAGCATGGGTGTGATATAAAGTGCATATTAGTGCTTGTTAGGGGTGATTCCTATTAAGGAAGGTCAGGCTAATAAAACCACACATACTATGCCACACATTGTGTCTTCTCTTTCTGTTGATATGCTTATTGCAGTATTTGAGCCTAACATAAGTAACATATGTATGTGTATGGGCATGTCTATGTGCATTACACATACTCATACCTATTTTAGATTTAAAGGAGTAAAGATTATAATTTGGGGGTTACATTTTTTATTGAAGCCTCAAATTACACCCAAAGCCAATGGGACAATGTTCCAAGTGCAGTGAAGCAGTTAGGGTTTTCCTCAAAGACAGAGCTGGGGATTTATGCTGTATCCCTTAAGCGGTGCCCTGCTAAATGTGGTTTTAGTTAAAGCCTCTTTTTGAAGTATGTGTCCATAATTAGATCTGTGCAGAGAAGACAGCAGGACTTTGACCCCAACCCTTTCCTCTACAATGTCGTCTTTGAGGCTTTATGCAAAATTGTCTCCCTCTCCTCCTCCCTTGAAGCAGCACCCCCAGCAAGGAATGTATTGGCAAGTTTCTCAGTGGTCTGTGATAATACATTCCTCTCTGCTTTAGTCATCCTGGCACCAAAATACTCCTGGCTGCTCTTCTGGTGATGTAATGCTGGGTCCACATCACCTGCAAAGGAAACTGATCTGTAAGTAATAAAGAACACAGCCGTCTTGAAACAAAAAATGGGAGTGTTGATGTTAGCAGGTTTCTAACTCCTTTTTTTCTGATTTTGTTATGAAAGTTTCCTGTCTCCCTTTTCCCAAGGGGAGGCAACACCAAGCTTCCCTTTAAGAAACATTTTCATTTTCTTCTTTTATTTAATATACCCTAGCAGAATTGACAATAGGAGCTGGATAGCCTTTGCCTGTTATACCCTTCAGATGTACAATATTCATTGGTTTTTATAGTGAGTTTTTATTTCATAGTGAAATGAAGGAGATGACAGAGAGAAAAGATTACGGTATCAAGCAGTCCGTAACTAGTTCAGAGAATAGTCTGACCCAATGCATGTAGTTTAGAAATGTTCAATGGTAATAAATGTCTCTGAGTTGACAGTGTAGCCTAACCACACATAAAGAGTTTAGATAAACCCCTGAGGACTTACTTCACCACAGAATTTTGTCCTTAATTGTATAATAAGACTTGTCTCTCAAGGGATGGAAAATCAACGTTTTCACAGATAGAACTTTGCATATAGCAACCCAAGACTTCTTGGCCATATTTCTATTCTGACTTAAGGTTTTCTCTTTTGAGTTTTGTTTTGTTTTGTTTTTGGTGTTTCTCTATCCTTGTTTCCAAATTGTAATCCAAAAGGAAAAACCTGACACAGTGAGATATTATGGAAATCCACAGCATTGCCTGCAAGCCTGACCAAATATTACTTGCAGCAGTAAAAAGAAGTCAGTCATTCTCTTTCTATCTGTAATCACATCTATAAACCAACATTTGCTTTTAATGAAAAGTTGAGTTAAGATAAGGGCAACAGTTTTACAATCATTAAATATTTGTTGGCTCACTCTTTTAGTTTGATATGCTATTCTTATACTTCATTTTTTCTCCTGTTGCAGTGAAATTGTAGGACTTCAGATTAAGTAGCTCAGGTCCAATAATATTAACACAAATAAATAAAAAATGTAACAATGCAATTTTCAAATGTTAAGTAAATGTGAAGGTCCAGTATCCTCTATTCTGCAGGTTTTATTTTATAGTTCCAGCTGACTCTTAAGATGTTGACTGAAGCATGCAAGTTACACAGTTCTTGTATCTTTCCTGAGTTGTAAACTTACCCAAATTTAAACAAAATTGCTCCAAACATATTTAAATGGTAGGAGAACATACAGCTATAATCCAGCTTTGGAAAAACAATGAGAGAGTATTGTGAGGTTAACAGGATGTGATATTTGCCATGAGTTGGACTGTAATCCAAAGCTATCTCTTCACACTTGGATATTATTCAAAACTGTTTGGTCTCATAGTCACTATTGGGATTATATTAAATAGCATCATATGCTATTTGAGCTAATCGTCCAAAATTATTTCTAAGCAAAAAAGAGATGTATAGTCCTTAAGAGAAAATTATTATACAGAAAAAAAGTGTATTGAAGTATTTCTATTCAAGTTTCCTGTACCTGGGAAAACATCAGTCTTAATGTTTTGGTGTCAAACTTAATGGAGACAGGGGGTCAAGGAGAAGTTACTCTACTCACAATCCAACCATAATTGAAGTTCAGAGTGCACTAGTTGACAAGATGGACACTAACATTTTTATTGCTTTATTTATTTATTTGATTTTTGTACTGCCCTTCCCAAAGGACCCTGGGGCAGCTTACGATAAAAGTACATCATAAAAACAAATATAATATTTAATAAAATAATAAAACAACACCCCAGAGGACACCCTGCAGTTTAACCCCATCTGCTAATAGCTTGTACTGGGATGTGGGAAGGTCCTCCCCGTTCTGGGGATGTCGGAGCTCCTTTCCCTGCTCTCTATAAAAGTCTGGATCATGGGATCATAGAAATTAAGGTTGAAAGGGACCTCAGGAGGTCATCAAGTCCAACCCCTTGCTCAAAGCAGGACCATCCCCAACTAGATCATTCCAGCCAAAGCTTTGTCTAGCCAGGTCTTGAAAACCTCCAAGGATGGAGATTTCACCACCTCTCTTGCTAACTTGTTCCAGCGTTTTACTACCCTGCTAATGAGAAAATTCTTCCTAATATCTAACCTAAACTTCCCTTGCTGCAATTTGAGATCATTGCTCTTTGTTCTGTCATCTGCCACCACTAAGAACAGTCTAGCTTCATCCTCTTTTGAACCCGCTTCATGTAGTTGAAGGCTGCTATTAAATCTTCTCTCAGTCTTCTCTTTTCTATACTAAATAAATCCAGTTCCCTCAACCAATCCTTATAAGTTATGTCCCCCAGCCACCTCATCATTTTGGTTTCCCTCCACTGGACTCTTTCCAATTTGTCCACATCTTTTCTGTAGTGGGGGACCCAAAAATAGCCAAATTACTCCAGATGTGGCCTCACCAGTGCTGAATAGAGGGGAATAATCACTTCCCTTGATCTGCTGGCAGCACTCCTACTAATACAACCTAGTATGCCATTAACCTTTTTGGCAACAAGGGCATACTGTTGGCTCATATTCAATTTATTATCCACTCTAACTCCTAAGTCCTTTTCTGCAGATCTGCTGCTTAGCCAGTCAGTCTCCAGCCTATACCAGGGCATAGGACTGACCCATCCTAAGTGCTGGACTTTGCACTTATCCTTATTGAGGCTCATGAGATTTCTTTTGGTCCAATCCTCCAATTTGTCTAGGTCACTCTGAATCCTAACCCTACCCTCCAGCATATCTACTACTCTCCCAAGCTTGGTGTCATCTATAACTTGCTGAAGGTGCATTCTATGCCATTTTCCAAGTTGTTGATGAAGACATTGAAGAAAACCCACCCCAGGACTTCCCCCTGGGGCACTCCACTTGATATCAACTAGACATCGAGCCATTGATTACTAACCTCTGAGTCCGATGCTCCAGCTATATTCCTATCCAACTTAAAGTCCATTCACCCAGCCCATCCTTCTTTAGCTTGCCTGCAAGAATGTTGTGGGAGACGTATGAAAACCCTTGCTAAAATCAAGGCACACTACATCCACGGGTCTCCCGACATCCACAGAACCAGTCACCTTGTCATAGAAGGCAATCAGGTTGGTCAGGCATGACTTGCCCCTGGTGAATCCATGCTGACTGTTCCTAATCATCTTATCCTCCTAGTGCTTAGAAATGAATTTCTTGAGGATCTCTCAACAATTTTTCCAAGGGCTGAGGTGAGGCTGACTGGCCTGTAGTTCCCTGGATCCTCCTTTTCCCCTTTCTTAAATATGGGCACTATGTTAGCCTTTTCCCATCACCTGGGACTTATAGTTTCATAGTTTCTAGGGTTGGAAGGAACATGAGTAGATCATCTAGTCCGACCCCCTGCCATGGCAGGAAATATTACTGGGGTCAAACGACCCCAGCAAGGTGTTCATTTAACCTCTTTTTAAAGACCCCCCAGGATAGGAGCCAGCACCACTTCACTTGGAAGTTGGTTCCAGATCCTAGCTGCCCTGACCATGAAGTAGTGCCTCCTGATATCTAGCCTAAATCTACCCTCTGCCAGCTTGTGACCATTATTCCTGGTAACTCCTGGCAG
>NW_017728918.1:59787182-59805888 GCF_001723895.1 Crocodylus porosus | reverse complement strand
TTCCTCCCCAGGTGCATCACTTTGCACTTGTCAGTGTTGAATCCCATCCTATTCTCATCCACCCACCCTTGTAACCTGTCTAGGTCCGATTGTAGCCTATTGCTCCCTTCTAGCGTGCCCACATCCTCCCACATCTTAGTGTCATCAGCAAATGACTTCTCCTTATGGCCATGAGTTTTCAAAGATGATGGCCAGTGGCTCTGCAATCACATCAGCCATCCTCAGGTGCATCCCATCCGGCCCCATAGACTTATACATGTCCAGCTTTACTTAGTTCCTAACTGGTTCTTTCACCACTGTTGGCTACTCACCTCCTCCCCAAACTGTGCTGTTTGGTGCAATAGTCTGGTAGCTGACTTTGCCTGTGAAGTCTGAGGCAAAAAAGACATTGAGCACTTCAGCCTTTTCTGCATCCTCTGTCACAAGGTTGCTTTCCCTATTCAGTAAGGGACCCATACTTTTCTTGATCCTCCTCTTGCTACTGACATACTTGTAGAAACCCTTCTTGTTACCTTTCACATCCCTTGCTAGCTGTAACTCCAATTGTGCTTTGGCCTTCCTGACTTCATCCCTGAATGCTCAGGCAATCCTCTTGTATTCTTCCCTAGTTATTTGTTCAAGTTTCCACTTCATATAAGCTTTGTTTTTGTGATTTAGTTTACTGAAGAATGCCCTGCTAAGCCAAGCTGGTCTTCTGTCATAGTTGCTAGTCTTTCTGCACATTGGGATGGTTTATTCCTGCATTCTCAGTAAGGCTTCTTTCAAGTCCAGTCAGCTCTCCTGGACTCCTCTCCCCCTCAGTCTGGTATGTTCCCTGAGTGAGTCAAAGTCTGCTTTTCTGAACTCCTGGGTCCTTATTCTACTGCTCTCCATCCTTCCTTTCCTCAGGATCCTGAACTCAATCATCTCGTGGTTACTGCTGCCCAAGTTGCCATCCACTACTACATTCCCCACCAATTCTTCCCTGTTTGCAGGTCAAGAAGAGCATGGCCTCTAGTTGGGCACTCCAGCACTTGCATCAGGAAGTTGTTCCCCACACTCTTCAAAGACTTCCTAGATTGCCTGCACACTGCTGTATTGGCCTCCCAGCAGATGTCAAGGTGATTGAAGATCTCCATAAGAACCAGGACCTCCCAGTCAGGCATCTACATAAGCGCTACTGCACCATTACTAGTCTCAAGTAAATTTGATACTTGTATTTTCAGGTAGTAAATTTTAACAGGATTAGAGAGGTTTACTGCATAGTAAGCATGTGCATATGTGGAAGCTATGCTAATACGCAGTTAAGCATCTCATGTAGATGTGCCCACTATCTCTATTTCCCTGGGGTGAACTTATCCTACAAGACACATTATGAATCATAAATTATCAGGCAAAGAAAGACATCAGGAGTAAGGGGTTAACTTGCACCCTGCAGTCCTCTCCTAGACCTGGAGAGAGTATTCTGGTTCCATGCTGCAACCTCTGCCTCACGGCCTTGTCTTTCCTTTATCTCTCTTCCCAGCAAGTTTTTAACTTCATTTGGGCCAGCCAGTTGTCCTCATCAGCTGGGCCCGTCCTCGTAGGTAGGCTTGTAATCATTGTCTTACCACCTGCAGCAGGCTGCACCCTTGAGGCATGCAGCCTGCTACAGAGACATAAAAGTAAAGAGGTGAAGATAGAAGAAGGGAAACAAAAAGCTGTATGTAGAAGGAAAGAAAAGAATAGTTACAACAAAAAGAAAAAAATCATAGATGATAATGCCAAAAGAGGCCTTTGTCATCATCTAATCTGGCACCTGTTAATACAGGTCACAGGATTTCCTGAAAGAAGTCTTATGTGAACTGCAACACAACTTTTAGGGGGAAAAATTCTATCTCATCTTGATTTTAAAACTGCCATTAATGGAGAATCCTACACACCCATTCATTTCTTCAAATGATTAACCAACTTTGCTGTTAAAAATGGACACCTTATTCCTAGATTTAGTATGTCAACAACCTACAATCCATGGACCAGATCTAGGCCACCAAGCAGTCCTGTTAACCCTGGCTTTTTGTGCTGTCACAAGCAGGGCCAGCCCGCAGTTTTTTGGGGCCTCCCGCAAGTTATAGTTTTGGGACCCCCGATCCATCAAAAAATCAAAATTATGGTTAATTGTGGTATAAACTCACTGAAATAAAATAGTTGAGGCCAGACTGTGCACATGTGGGCTGTGCTGTGGGGGCCATGGGGCAGGGGGACAGCACGTGCTGGGTGTGCACGGATTCCTTCCCTGGGGCCAGGGTGAGCAGAGTTGGGAACTCCTCCCCCACTCAGCCAGGAAGGGGCTCCCTGCCTGTATTCAGCCTTTAAACATGGTGCAGGCGGTGGGGGGCGAGTGGGGTACAGCCTCTTGGCTGTGGGGCCTACAGCGGCTGCAGGTTCTGCAGGATAGAATGGGCCAGCCCTGGCCACAAGTCCCATGTTTGGAGTGAGCTGCACTTGTTTAGCTTGCCACTGATCTAGCTTATAAGCAAAAACTCAGTAAAGTCAAATGAGTGCAGCAAACTCGCTATAAATACCTAGAAATTACCACAGTAAAATCAGGTTAAAGTTCAGGTAAAAGACAATCAGAAGCAATTCATTAATTTGTGTTACTATTCTTATTATAGAGGCTATGACCATTCGTTGAGCACTGTACACAGGTAGTCAGATATTGTCCCTACCCCATAAACATTGTAATCTAAAGAGAGAATTCATACATAAAAATGTGTAAGAGGGAGAGAATCTAAATCAAAATTTGTTGGCTTGCTTTTAAAATAACAATAAACTATCTTTGATTGAACCTGTACCCAGCCATCTTTAGTTGCCTAGTTTTTTTGTGGACTTCCTTGTAGAAGGTTTTTAAAGGAGTAGAAGGTAGTGGCCGTATAGAACAATTGAAGGAGACTATCAGTGTGTAAGCAGATGTGTGAAAAATTGTGGAGACCATTTTGGGAGAAGTGGAAAATTGGGATATGGAGGCTAACTTAAATGACATGGGTTGATGGATAAGTAGGGGAGGCAGAGTCCTGAAGAGCCTTGAGGTTGCTGATAAGAAGCTTTAACTTGATATTGTAGAAATGAAAGAGCCAAAAGACAGGATCAGAACAGTGGCCAAAGAAGATGCTCCAAAATGAAATCCATGTGAGCTTGGAGATGTTGTAGCAGTCAAGATGACAGATGATGAGAACAATTTTTTCAGTTATAAAGACAAAAAAGTAAGAACTTACAAACATAATGGAAAAACAGGATATAGCCTAAGTATGTGGGGCAAAGAAATAGGAGAAGTAAATGGGAGCCCTGGGTTGTGGGCCTGAGTGACAGAGAAAAAGATGGTGTTGTCATCAGTGACAGAAACTCTGAAAAATGGGGAGTGTGTGAGAGGAAAAACAAGGTATTCTAACCACATTGAGCTGAAATGGAACTCTTGAGAAGACACATCAAGAAACAGGTTGATATGGGCACTTTATGGAAAGAGGTGGATCATGAATGGAGGAAAAACAGACAAGATAAACCAAGGAAAGAGTTGTGAATAGGCCATTTCATACCTATAAGTATAGAGATGCAGCAAAGGAAGGAAATTAAGCTGTCATTGGAGAGGCAAAGGTTGGTTACATGGACTTTATAGAAGTTATACAGAGAGAAGATGCTCTGTCTCCCAAAGAACTTAAAACCTACATAAAACAAGCTGCATAACTCCAGCTCTAGAGTCAGGAGGTGTGAGAAACATCAAGAAAGATAGTGATTATTTTCTTTCCATATTGCAATAGTGTTGATTGGACTAGATTGTCCTGACATTTAAGACACACAGAATAAGATAATTCAAATACCTAGTCTCTTAAACTTAGGTTTTTAATAATTTTTGTGTATGTAAAGACCTCAGGATTTAGCTTGGACAGCATGTGAAGAAGTCTAACGGCATACTAGTAAGTGTATTGCCAGTAGGTCAAGGGAAGTTATTATTCCCCTCTATTCAGCACTGGTGAAGCCACATCTGGAATACTGTATTCAGTTTTGGGCCCCCCACTACAAAAAGGATGTGGATGAATTGGAGAGTGTCCAGTGGAGGGCAACAAAATGGTGAGGGGACTGGGGCACATGACTTATAAGGACAGGTTGAGGGAAATGAGCTTATTTAATTTAGAGAAGACTGAGGGGATTTGATAGCAGCCTTCAACTACATGAAGCAGGTTCAAAAGAGAATGGAGCTAGACTGTTCTCAGTGGTGGCAGATGACAGAACAAAGAGCCATGGTCACACGTTGCAACAAGGGTAGTTTAGGTTAGATATTAGGAAGAATTTGCTCACTAGGAGGGAAGTAAAACGCTGGAACAGATTGCCCAGAGAGGCGGTGAAATCTCCATCCTTGGAGGTTTTCAAGACCCAGCTAGACAAAGCTTTGGTTGGAATGCTCTAGTTGGGGATTCATAGATTTATAGATGCTAGGGTCAGAAGGGACTTCAATGGATCGTCGAGTCTGAGCCTCTGCCCATGGCAGGAAAAAGTGCTAGGGTCATGTGACCCCAGCCAGGTGCTTGTCCAGTCTCTTCTTAAAGCCACCCCCCCAAGGTAGGGGAGAGCACCAATTCCCTTGGAAACTCATTCCAAATTCTGACAACAATAACCATGAAAAAGTTATTTCTGATATCCAACCTAAACCTACACTCTATCAGCTTGTGGCTGTTATTCCTGGTTATTCCAAAGGGCTCTCTGGTAAACAGAGCATCTCCTATTCCCTGTTGCTCACCACTCCCTCCACCCCTGGTGAATTTGTATACAAGATCCCTCCTCAGCCTTCACTTGCAGAGGCTGAAAAGGTCCAGGTCCCTCAGCCTTTCCTCACAGAACCTTCCCAGCAGGCCTCTAACCATTTGAGTAGCCCTCCTTTGGCCCTCTCAAGGTTGTCCACATCCCTTTTGAACTGTGGCACCCAGAGCTGGATGCAGTACTCCAGCTGCAGCCTCCAACAAGTAAATGACATCTGATCTAAGGACATAGGCAGACAAGGTTCCTTGAGTAAATCTGATAACTTTTCTCAGACAAACTCAAATAGTTGGAAAAATTCTTCTTTGCAAACTTTTGGATATAAATACCCTTTGTCAGGCTAAGGAAGCGTTTGCAGTCAGTGTGTGCTCTTCCTGGATGGAATGAATAGTAAAGAAGTCAGAAGCTGGTATGCATGCAAAAAAGCCAGTCAATGAAGATGTTAATTGATGAGTCAATGGGTGAAAGACAGGCTGGCAGGGGAAGGTGGAGAGGAATGAATGTGGCTGGGGTGGTCCTGCTTTGAGCAGGGGGTTGGACTAGATGACCTCCTGACATCCCTTCCAATTCTAACTTTCTATGATTTTATGACTATGTGAGAGAACAGCTTGAAAATGGGTTTTTTAAGAAAGAACTTAGATTATAGATTGGGGCTGGAAGGGACCTCACAAGATCATCAGGTCTAGCCCTGCTACACTAGGCAGGAAAAGACAACTGGGGTCACATGGCCCCAGTGAGGTGATCGTTCAATCTCCTCTTGAAGATTTCCAGGGTAGGTGATTGCACCACCTCTGAAGGGAGTTTATTCTACAGTCTACAGTTTATTCTAACTGTGAAGAAGGTTAAGCCTGAAACGGTCTCCCAGGAGTTTGTAGCCATTACTCCTGGTTTTCCCCAAGAGTGCCCTAGTGAACAGTTGTTCACTGAGCCCTTGATGTATTCCCTTGACATAGCGGTAAGCTGCTACCAAGTCCCCTCTCAGCCTTCTCTTTTTTAGGGTGAAGAGACCCAAGTCCCTCAACCTTTCCTCATATGACTTGCCTTGCAAGTCCCTGATCATACAAGTGGCTGTTCTCTGGACTCTCTCAAGCTTTTCCACATCCTTGTTGAAGTGAGACACCCAGAACTGGACACAGTGCTCCAGCTGCGGTTTCACCAATGCTGAGTAGAGCAGAAGAATCACTCCCTTGGTTTTGCTTGAGATGCATCGGTCGATGCATACCAGAGTATTGTTTGCCCTTCTGGCTACAGCATCATACTGACAGCTCATGTTCATACTATGGTCTATCATTACCCCTAAGTCTCTTTCAGTGATGGTGCTAGTCAGTTTGGCGCCACTGAGCCTGTAAGTATTTTGGGGGTTGCTCATCCCCAGATGGAGCACTTTACACTTCTCAACATTGAACTTCATCTGGTTCCAATCTGCGCAACTTACCAGCCTGTCTAGGTCCGCCTGTATTGGCAGTCTGTCTTCAAGTGTGACCATTCTCTCCCATAACTTGGTGTCCTCCATGAACTTGGCCAGTGAGCTCTTCACATTTATATCCAAATGATTGATAAAGATGTTGAAAAGCACTGGAACCCTGAGGAACACCACTGGCCACTTCTCACCAGGATGACACTGATCCCTTCATTAGAACTCTCTGGGTCCTACCCCACAGCCAGCTCCCTACCCACTTAACTGTCAAGCAGTTAAGCCCACAATCCTCCAATTTTCCCATGAGAATATCATGGGATACCAGATAAAAGGACTTTTGGAAGTGTTGGTATACAGTGTTGACCTCCTTTCTTTTATCCAGGTGGCATGTTACCTGGTTGTAGAAGGAGATGAAATTGGTAAGACAAGACCTGCCCGTGATGAAGCCATGCTGGCTGTCGTTCAGAAACCTGCCTTCTGCAGGTGTATTGCACATAGATGCCTTGATGAATTTTTCCAGAATTTTCCCTGGGATAGAAGTTAAGCTAATTGGCCTATAGTTGCCCAGGTCCTCTATCTTTCCTTTCTTGAAGATGGGCACAACATTGGCCCTCTTCTAGTCTTCAGGGACTTCCCCTGAGCACCATGAATTTTGGAAGAGTTTTGCCAGAGGTCCCACAATAACTTCAGCCAGCTGCTTCAGCACTCTTCGATGAAGTTCATCCAGTCTTGCTGATTTATAAATGTCTAACTGATCAAGTACCACCTCAACGTCAACAGTAGGAAGGCAGTCATTCCCACCATGCCCATTCTGAAACTTATCCAGTATGATTTTTCCCATAGTCTGATGAAACACTAAAGCAAAGTCGTCATTCAGAAGTTCAGTTTTTTCCTGAGTGTCAGTAACCAGCTGTTCTGAGTTGTTAAGCAATGGCCTTGCACTTCCATGTGTTTTCCTCCTGTTCCCTACATACCTAAAGAAGGACTTCTTATTGTCCTTGATTTCTGTTGCTCATTTAAATTCAGTTGCTGCCTTAGCCTTTCTAATCTTCTCCCTACAAGTGCGGGCCATTGTTGTATAGTCCTCCTTGGGGACTGCCCTATGATATCCGTATTAAGCGAAATGGGCTTACCAGCCCTTCTGCTACTTTTCCTCCACATGGGAATGGACTTCTTTTGTGCTTTGAGGATTGCGTACTTGAGGAACGACAACTCTTCATGCACTCCTTTCACCTTCGGTCCCTGGTCCCGCAGTGCTTCCTCTACTGTTGCTCTGAGCCTGTTGAAATTCTCTTTTTTGAAGTCCAAAACTTTGACCCTGCTAGCTGATTTGCCTGCCTTGCGACACAGTGAACATGATGGTTTTGTGGTTGCTGTTGCTGAGGCTACCCTCTATATTCAAGTCACTCACCAGATCATCTCATTTGGCCAAGACTAAGTGTAGGAGAGTGTTACCTCTGGTTGGCCCATGCACTTTCTGAGTCAGGTAGAGCTCTTCAAGACAGGTCAGGAAGCAATGTGATTGATCTGACTTAGCCAAGTGTTCCTCACAAGAGATGTCTGGGTAATTGAAGTCACACATGACAACCATCTCTCGTGTGTATGTGGCCACTGCCAGTTCTCAAGAGAACTTCAGATCAAGCTCCTCTCCCTAGTTTGGTGGTCTGTAGTGTACACCTACAGTTAGGTCTCTCTCACTGCACCTCTTTCCCTCCCCCCGTCGTTTGACCTAGAGGGTTTCAAACCACTCTTCTTCAGAGCCAACGTCAGCCTCCAAGGAGGTATAGTGCTCCCTATACTTCCACCTTTCTTCCCTACTCAGTCACTTCTGTGTAGGGTGTAGCCCTCTATGGCTACGTTCCAGTCATGTGAGGAGTCCCACCAGGTCTCCGTAATCCCTACTAGATCATAATGCCCACTGAAGAGTAGGAGGGCTTGTTCTTGCTTGTTCCCCATGCTCCTGGCATTAGTGTACAGGCACCTAAGTCCTCCAACTGAGACCCTTGATTTCCTGTCATGCTGAGGGAGAACGTTTCCTTCAGCTCATGCAAGAGTGGCTCTCTTAGTGAGAGGGATGTAGGAAAGAGAGTGTGGTGAGGGAGGAAGGAAAACTGTTTCAGCAATCAAAAGCTTAAAAATGTCTCCCTGGTGCTATACATACCAACTCCAGTTACAAGACCAAGTCATTGTCACTGGTTTCAGTGTCATGTTAAACACTCTCCAGGATACTGGATCAAGTAACCTATCTGAGCCCATGATGTCCATAAGAGATGCATTCTGTTCGAATTCTCACACTGTAAACACAGTTTCTGTAAGAATAGTTTCTGTGAAGAACAGAAATGTGAAGAACAAACTAAGTGGAAAAAAATGTTTGGGGAAGAGGGGAAGAAGAGGAAGAACAAACAGAAATGGAAAAAAAGATGGGATTTGGAGAAAGGAGGAAGAAAACCAAACTAGAGCATAACACAGGGGTGGGCAATTATTTTGGGCATAGGGCCGCTTCCTGAGTTTTGGCAAGCTATCGAGGGCTGCATGATAGGCAGCCAGGGGCAGAAAAATATTCATTTTCTAAATTTTTTACGGGCCCCATGGGCCAGATAGAATGGCCTGGCTGGTGGCATCCGGCCCCCGGGCCACATTTTGCCCACCCCTGGCATAACAGGAACAGTAAGGCATTTTGAAACCCCATGGAAATTGCTTTGATGCTCCAGTGATAATGGTTTTGTAAGATTGCAGAGAGGTAGGGGCAATCTAGAACTTCAAATTACACTGTAAACACTGAGATTAAAGCCATTTACTGCAGGAATATACTTCCCCTGGACTTTTTAATGGGCTGTGATATGGCTGTATTACATAGCTGAGTTCTGTATGCACAGGCAAAAATAAACCATGCTATAAAACCATAGTGCCTTGACATGGTAAAGCTCGCTGCATAGATAGGTTCTATATCACACTCCGTTCTAATCATCATTATTCAGTGAAGTCCAATGACAGGTTTTCTCCATAAGGAGTTAAAGGATTAATCACTTAAATTAATTGTTATAGTTCTCAATATTTCTCTTAGATTTTAAGTTAAAATTATTTTTATACCTTTTATTAATATTTACCAGTCATTTTGCTCAAGATCAGTGTTTCCCAAATTAGCCTTTTTTAAAGAAGGCATGCACCAGCTCCTTTAAGACACAATAATTTTTCTTAAGCCAAAAATGGGGAAAAAAAGGAGGGGAAATGTTAGAAATGCTTTTGTTTAATTTTTGATTCATGCTTCCATAAAAGGGAACAAAATGTAGTGCAATTTACATGTTCAAAAGAAAACAGAAAAAAATCTCAAACTGACGCAGCATGACTTATTTAGAAGGGGTCTGGGGAATAATAAAATAAAGTGTTGTTTTTTTTAACAGCTGTATGGAACAACCTGTTTTAAATAAGAACAAAGGTGAACAAAGCCAGTTTTTCAGCATAGCTCACCAACTGAAGTTTTTTTAGTATATATGATGTATTCCATATAAAATGTATTGCTTGGAATATATAACAGCACAGATTCCAGCTTGTGGCTGTTTCTTAGGTTTTTTCCTACAAAGTTCTGTTTTAAGGTTTTTATATATTTATCTTTATTGTACACTTTTTCCCAACAGTCATAACATACCACTTGTTCAATATAGTTTCAACAGTATATTAAAACAGTCTGCTTTTTTCCCACATGGATTTCCTGAGGTATTGCATGCTGTACTGGAAGTTTGTTCCACTGAACTGTTTGTACAAAGATTTAGCTCTGGGAAAGATACCTGGTCAGGTGGAAGGTTGAAGATAGTTTTGCATCTATCAAATAAATGCTAATTACTCAGAAATATGTAACTAAGACAAGTGGCCCATAGGAGCATGGAAAAAAACCTGGAGTTTAATAATCAGGGATCCTGGTTTTCTCTGACAAAAAAAATTCCCAATTTTCAGGTTAAAAAAAATCATCCAAAGTCCATATTTTTCTGTGATTAAAATGAAACGCCACTATATCTATATAGATATATATATTTATCACTCCATATTAGTGGTCTTTCATTTTAATCATGGAAAAAATGTGGATTTTGGGTTACATTTTTTTAATCAGAAAACCAGGATCCTTGCTAATAATGAAAAGCTTTCATTGCTTTAATTTTTAAATGGACAATGATTTAAAACCTGGCAAGTTACATAATATGCATTTCATACTCATAAGTAAACACAAATCTAGGGATATTTCTATTTTGTTTTCCACTTACATAATATAAGGGAGAAAAGGAGATTATGTAACACAGCTAGGGAATCTGATGAACGTTGCTGGTGTGCTGCATTTACTATTAATATTAGCAATGTTCTTAAAGTAAAGACAAAGAACAGGGAGAGGGTGGGGCTGTCTGCTGAAAAGGATACAAAGCAGTGTTTACAGAGAAGGTTATAATCAGGCACTTATTTGTTAGAGAGATCTGTAAGAGCAATCAGTTACTACACACATTTCAGTGCTTTAACAAAGAGAACAATACATCACAGAAATGTGCCGTCTGCTAGCATATCATTAAAGTTAGAAAGCTACACCCCTGTATGCAGCACAATTTATGACTTTGTAGATATATCTCAGAACTTGTGTTTTTTACCCTCTGCCTCACATGTACTCTTGTTCTTCTAGTGCTTTTCTTATTTGGTTTCTCCAATGTTGCAAGTGCAGGAATGTTTTTTTTAGAACTTAGAGTAAAAACTTAAAACATGGAGATTAAGGCTATCTGTAAATGAAATGAGGGGCATGTGTGCATAACACTTTAAAGCAGGTAAAATGCTTTTTAATTTGCTGCCCTACAGCTATGTAGTGAAGCACCGGCCTCAGTGTAGCTCAGGGGCTCTGCAGGAAGCCCATGCAGGCAGCCTGGCAGTAGGTTGGGAAGGCAGGCTCTGCCCCCCTCCCCCCCCCCCCCCAATAAATAAATAAATAAATAAATAAATAAAAGCTGCAAGCCTGATCTTTTCTTTTTTCCCCTCCCTGGAGCTTGCCTGCCTGCATGAGCTGCAGGGAGGCCTGGTGCTTTCCTCCGCAGCTGTGGTGTCCCCAGGGATCTTCTGAGCCAGGTGCCTGTGGGTGGGAACCACCTGCGGAGGGGCCCACTGCTGCCATGGAGGGAGCACCAGCCCACCTGCCTGCTCCCCCAGCCCAGGGACCACTCTGCCCACCGGCAGCTCACCCTCCCCTCCGTGCTGCCAGAGAGGCAGGTAAATGCATGGGTATGTGCATGACACAGGAATTTACTTGGCCCTAAATTGAAGCGGTGTTTTTTAAAAAAAGAGGAGACTAGAGTCATCTTGTTAGGGTCACCTGACCCCCAGTTATCTTTCCTGCTTGCTGCAGGGGGCTGGGCCCAAAGATCTTCCCAGGTCCCATCTGGCCTTACAATCTATGAATCTATGAAAAACCCACCGCTTCAATGTAGGGCCTCCGTTTCATCTACACACACCCACAGAAACAAAAATATGCTTATCTATACACATTTTGGGAAAATGCTAGAGCGTAATGATTCTTCTGTTGCAGAGAACTCAAAAAGATCACAGCAGGTGAGAGTGTTTTCTACACTATGGGCTCCTACTTTAAATCTCTGGGTCTTTCTTCTGAATCACATGTAGGTGTTTGGATACTGTGCAATATTAGCATTTTTAGGTGTGCAATGGCATATTTAAAAGGATCTCACAGCACCCTAGAGTGCTATAGCATTGGCTTCCTGGTTGAGAATCACTGAGATATACCCTTTATGCTACAGTTACAGTTACACATAGAGGCTGGTGGATTGGCAAGTGTTTCCCTTATTGAATGCTGCATTGGGTTCGATGGTTTCATCAGTCACTATCAATTCTTGGTTCAGGAGCTTTTGGTAGTGCTCTTTCCAGTGGTTTTTGATGAAGTCGTCTTAAGGAGTGTATTGCCATCTTCAGATCTAAGCGGGGTGAGTCTGCAAGAACTTGGTCTGTACACAGCCTTGATTGCACTGAAGAAGCTCCACATGCCTTCTCTTCCCACCATTGGTTTCTGATTTTTCAAATCTTCCTCTGGGCTTTAGATTTAACGTGTTCCCTGCTTCTGACTAGATGTAGGATGGCTTTGCCAGTCATAGAAAGCTTTTCTCTTCTGATCAAGAATGGCTTTGATCTCAGCATTGTTTTCATCAAACCATTCCTGATGACATCAGGTGATAAAGCCAATTGATTTCATGCAAGCCTCATAGATGGTCTCTTTTAGAGCTTGCCAATCATCTTCAACACAAACATTATCATTTTGCATCCTAAGATTGACAAGGTTCTTACTGAGATATTTGGAGGGCTTTGCAGTATCTAGGGGTCTGAAGGTAATTGATGTTGTATAGTAAGAGAAGCACTTGCCAGTCCACCAACCTCTGAAGAAGCCCACTAGGTGATAGCAGGGATCCTAGTTTTCTCTGATAAAACAAGCACAAATTCGCTGACAAAAAAAAATGCAAATTCTCTAATAAACCCCCCAAAATCTGTTATTAACATTAAAGCTCCCTGCAGTCCCCTGTTCCCGCCCCTACCCCCCGCCCTGCTGGTGCCCTTCACTTGCCCCCAAAGTCTTCCCCAGCCCTGCTGGTGCCCCTCACTGCCCACACAACAGCCCCCCCCACCTTACTCATGCCTCTTACCCCTCACCTATAGCCCCTGCCCCCCAGCCCTGCTGAAGGACCCCCCCAGCTGCCAAGGCTATGGGGCCAGGGACCCAAGTCTGCAGCTCCCTTCCTTCAACCCTTTGCTTGACCTGTGGGAGTGATCATTCTTGACCATGGGGGATTACAGCCACTGTTGAGCTACACACAATAGAACATCTTGAATAGATAAACAGTGTTTTAATTCTTTCATTCTTTGCAACAGAATATATAGGAGACCCTTACTGTTTAGATGCAATGATGGACTTTTTAAATCTAAAAATAAAAACAACCAACCAATTAAACAAAAGTATAAAAAGTCAAAATCCCAGAAAGGAGCTGTGTGGAAAATATATGTTTGAACATCACTGGATTTCAATATTTAAGATTCATTTATTAACTCAGGCAGGGTTCTTTTGTTGGATATGATATCTTTTATTAGACCAACTGAATAGTTGGAAAAAAGTTCTTAGCAAGCTTTTGGGTGCAGTAACCCTTTGTCAGACAAAGGGAGTCTCTACTAGTCTGAGACTGCAAGGAATGAGAGAAGCTAAAAGTGCAGTAGGTTTATTAACTCACTCATGCCTGCAAGACCTCTCCATTTTCCTCACGTTTCCAGGACAGATGTACCAGGAGACGGGATTTTTTCAGAGGTAGGGTGGTTTGTGCAGTTTGCTATGGATCTGCCTAGAGGGGAGCAGGCAGGGAGCAGGTGTTGGAAAAAGGGATTGCATGCTGCTGCCACTATCTCTAGCTAGCCCAACACTCCAGGTAGCCACTGACTGTCTCACAGCTACAGCAAGGAAGAGCAGCCCTGGTTTGACTGGGGACAGCAGCAGCACTGGGTAGGTTCCCTACTTCCTGCGTCCAGAGATTCCAGCTGCAGAGAGTGGCTGTGCAGGGTGCTGGGCTCAGTTGAGGACAAGGTGGGGGGGGCAGGGGAGCAGCTTTTAGAAATTCATAGTATCAGCCTCCAACAGTTTTAGCCTCTGTAGCTGTATCCATTTATCAGGGATCCTGCACCGTTGTTGGAAGTAAGACTGTATGTTGATGCCCAGATCCATGCCTGATGAGAGGCAATGGCCTGAAATTAGTGGGGCTGCCCACAGGTATGAGAGTCTACCTGCACAATTCTTTCTGCAGAATGGTGCCTGCGATAATTATCTATTGTGTTTGAGGTTTTGCTTTATTTCCAAATATAAATTGTAAATAATGATTAATGATCCTCCTGAAATACTCTACGCCTTGCATACATAGTGGCTAAAAGATTCCTTACACCATGTGTTTTAATTCTTCCTCAGATCTCTTTTTTTGCCAAGTAATACACCAGAAGCTGTACTGGGTATTCAGTGGAGGTAGAAGTGACAAAAGAGTTATAACACATGCAGAGAATACAGGGGAATGTTGATTGGGATAGGAGCTTTGTGGGAATTAATGGACTGATAGGTGGACAGAGAAAGTGGATGGGGGTTTAGGTGTGGGGTGACTACAACTGGGAATGAGGAAGGAGACTGAAAAAAGGACATGGGCACTGGGAATTGAGAACTGGGGGCAGTAAGGATGAGGACTGTGAGTAGAGCAGTACTGGATGCCAATGTGGGCAAGAGAGACAATTCAGATGAGGAGCCAGGAAGGAGAAACTAGAACTGTCTAGGTAAAGAGACTGGAACTAGGTAGAGGAAGAGAGACTGACACTGGCTATGTGAGGCACTAGCTATATGTGACCCGAATGAAAGCCACAAGTGTTTAAGAGAAAACTGGGATGAAAACAAGTTAAATGGAATGGGACAGAAGAGATCTCTTTTCAGAGAAATAGGCAGAAAGTCTGTGACCATTGCAGAACATGTCTCTCCTGAGCCTGGAGTGGACCCCAAGATTCCTGTATCTCACCATTCTTCTAATATCAGCAAGTTTCTCTGAAAGTCACTGCCAAAGTGTCCAACCTACTTTTAGTGCTGGCCCTCAAAACCATTGACAGCCTGCTACTGCTATCACTTATTCTGCTAGCTCAAATGGCAGCTGTCTGTGCAGTGGATCTAAACATTCTAACCATATGAAGAACAAACAGCGTGGGTCTCAATATGATGCCACATGATGGAAAATCTTGTGATTTTATATTTTTTGCCAGAACTTTTCCATGTAATTTCCTTATTAAAACAAAACTGGACAAGCAAAAATGCTACTACATTCTGGTTGCAAAGTCAAGCATGTCAAAGCTAGGAAATACCAGAATTAAGGATGTCTGTGCAACCTTAATTTGCTGTTCCAAAATGTTTAGATTGTGATATAGTTCAAGGTCACATACTATTTTTTCTTTTGCAGGACTCCTGATTACACATAATGGCCCTGTTCTCAGGATACATCAGGAGTCTATAGGGAAGGAGACTGTCTTGACACAGGACACTGCTTATTTGTTGGAAGGAGGGTGTGTTTACACATGCAATTAATGCACCTGAATTTTATTTCACAGTAAATTCAGATGCATTAAACTTTGGCTGGAAACACTTCTACACGTGCACCCTGTTGGGTGCAGATTTGTGCCCAGTGAGAGCAGTCAGGTCCAGGGCTGCTCCTGCCCTGCTGTTGCCCCTGCAGCAGCCAAGGGGAGCTATAGGTTCCAGCCACAGTTGGCACTCTTTAAAATTCTACACCACTTCTTGTTCCCTGGTTACATGCTTCTCTGGCCTGGAGCAGTCTGTAGCCTTCTGGCACAGCCTTCCAGGACACTGTCCCTAGAGCCTGTGCTCAGCACACCATGGTTGCTCCTTGCCCATCCCCTGGCAGTGACAACCAGTGCTGCAGGCTTCTGTTTGCCAATGTGCTAGCTATGCTCTGCACCTGCACTGACTGCTACCTAGTCCAGGTGGGCCATGGCCCCTTCCAGCCCACCCTGCCACATGGCTACACAGGCAGGCATAGGGCCCAGCCTGTACCCCACCACCCCCAGCCTCTGCTGATACCACTGCAGGTGTAGATGCCGCAGCAAGCCCAGTGGGCTGGGTGCTGACCTGGGGTTGAAGGTGACTACTGTCCATCCCACTCAGCATGCTCCCCCCTCCTCTTCTATGAAGCTAGAGCCACCAGGGCCCAAATGGGAAGCTGCTCCAGCCACAAGCTGCTCCAGCCAGGGGCTGCATGGAGGTAGGGTGAGTGATGGGTGGTAGACAAGGCAGGGGACCAGGCCATCAGGGGACCAGGCTCAGGAGCAGGGGCTGGGGACCCTGCCCGGTGCAGGCAGCGCTGCACCTCCTCCAAAGCTCACTGTGGGGCTTGGCACTGGGCTGCAGGTAGCTGCCAGGGGCCAGGTGGGGCTGAGGCCAGGGGGGGCTGGGCACAGGCAGCACAAAGGCGACCACGAGGGGTAGGATGGTGTCCAGGACCCAGCAGTCCTCCTGTGTTGCCTCCACTTCCTGAACCACTATGTCACTCTGCTGCTCCTGGGCTGCTACCATCCTCTCCAGAAAAGTGAGGTGCCTCTCCTGGAAGGCATGGTACTCCTGGTCCCTCTCCCACTCCCTCTTGAGTCGCTATGCCTGAAAGTTTGTGAGCCACTTCTCCACCATTTGGACCAGCAACTCCAGCAGCATGGTGTGTTCCAGGCTCCGGTGCCCAGGGACCATGGTAAATTGGCTAGGTCAGCCCTCGTGCAGGCACCCACTGACCGAGCCCTCCCTCCCTAGTTCCAGTGGCTGGTTTCCACCACAGGCAGCCTGTCTTCCTGATACCCTACCAAGACTGGGTTAGGGCTGGCTCCTGGTGGCAGCTCCCATGGCAATGCCAGACTAATTGCCTCCCCTTCTCCCCACAGGCAAGGAATTTTGTTCCTATGCCACCAGGCCTGCAGCATCTAGCTTCTGGGACCCTGGCACCTGGCTCCTGCCTGGCTGGGACTCAGAGCTGCTAATGTCCCCTTCCTTCTCCTGGTGGCCCTCTCTGGAGAGGCACCCCAGGCCAGGGCCCCCACTGCATGTCAGCTGCACCTCAAGCATGCTGCTGGTTGGAGTCACTCAGGTGTGCTTTGATGAGCTGTTTGAGCACACTGAAGGGTGTCCCAACCACTACACCCTGCTGCTTCTGATTGCCATGGTTCCCCAGGTGCAGCTAGCAATGTGGTGTGTGGCTCTGAGCTTTGACAGTGCCCCAGGCAAGTCTGCACTTCCCTGCATCATGCACCATTGCCTGGAGAGTTATCTCTTTCTTAGCTATGAGTCCCTGAACCCCGTGGCCAATGGGGAAATCACTGCTGCCATCAGTGTTTCTCTGCATGTGATGGGCCCCTGGTTGCCTAGCTGGGAGCTTGCAAATACTGGATAAAGTCCTGAATTGCCTCCTGCCTCCTTGTGTGCTGAAGGGGAAACTCTAGTGGGCAGTGGGGGAGTTTGGCCAGCCAGGGCAGGGAGTGCAGAGGAGGGAAGGAGAAGGAAGCCACTCCCCTACCCCTCAGCTCTGTGTGGGGCCCCTGGCTCCAGCCGTGCAGCCCAGAGGTGGGTGAGTGAGCTGGCACAGGAGCAGGTGGCTGTGGTGCCCCCTTCCCCTCAGCCCTCCTCCCTGTATGGGGCTTACTAGAAGGGCATGGTAGGTGTTCCTGGTGGCCAGACTCATTCCATGCCTCTGATGAAGTAATCTGGCTGCCTACCATGTTCTCTGGGTACCTTCTGGGGCAGAGCTGGAGGTGCTTGCTGCTGGGGCCATTCCCAGCCTGTCCTCACTTCAGGTGCACTGTCAATTGGCAGAGCAGGTCATGACCTTGGCTGCCTGAACTGCCAGGTGATGTCAAGGGTGGGGAGTGTGCTGGGACCTGGCACTGGTACTCCAAGAGGCCCTCTTCTGCTCACTCCTCCTAGCTGGGCCATAATGCAGGCTCTGGCAGCCTGCCCATACTCAAGAACATGTGGAGGGCCTTGCCAGGGTCCCTGAGGCCCAGGATCCAGTCCAGCTGCTACATGAAGGGCATGGACCTGTGGACAGCCCCAGACTGACAGTTGTGGACCCACTGACATGGACTTACTGCCCCCACAGGACCTTTACCTTTATGTAGCACTGATGGCCAGAGTGCTGGTGGCTGTGCTCCTACATGCACTGCACCATGACCACATATATGTAGATGTTGGCCCAGATGGCCTAGGCATATTGCCACTAGATCTCTGCATTGCTTCTGATTGTGATAAGCTCCAGGGTCTCCTGCTCAGTCTAGTTTGGCCCCCAAGCTGCTGTCTCCACTGTTGGGGAGGCTGAAATAGCAGCTGCTGCCAGGGCCTTTGGGGGATCAATCTGGGGCTCTGGGTGCTTGTCTCAACTGGCACATGCCCACTGGTGTTGGGCACAATGCCTAGGAGGCACACTCTGCCTGCGTGGAGTCCTGGGGGGCAGAGCCAGGGAGCAGGGAGCATGCAGGGAGCATGTGCCCACAGCAATGGGGCACAGAGCCCATCAGGCAGACAGGTGCTGACATTGGCCCTGGGGGCCAGAGCCAGGGTCCATGGGGCTGCAGCACCTGGCACGTGCCCACACTGGTGCCCAGGGGGCAGGCAGAAATTGACACGGGCCCCAGGGATCAGGCAGGGTGTCCAGAGACCAGCTGGGAAAGCCAATGAGCTGTTTCTGCCATGTGGCTGGAGAAACTGCTGGCCATGTGGCTCTGCACCAAGCAGGAGGCTGGCCCTCTGCTGGGGTGGCTGATGGGTGTCGAGGAGGGTCCGGGCAGCTGGCTGAGCCAAGCTCACGGTCTCCTCGGTCATGATGGGTTGGCCGGGTGGGGGCAAATTGGATGCGAACAGGTTGGGATTAGTGGCGGTTGAGTCGGGGTGGCACAAAAGCTTGATGGTTGTAAACAAGCAGATTTATTGACTTA
>NW_017728918.1:59775652-59786732 GCF_001723895.1 Crocodylus porosus | reverse complement strand
CAGTTAGTCTCTGAGTATGCCCAGCTGCAAGCTCTGTGAGGCAACTGAGTCTGCGTCAGAGAAAAACTAGGTCAGGCCTGAGTGACAGGCCAACAGGTCATGAAAAGGGCACCTGCAAGGCCCGTCGCCATGGCGCATGCCTGGTAGCTTCTGTCTTGGCAGCACACACAGAGCAGATTTCTCTGACAACGGGGTGCAGTTCACACCGAGTGTCAGTGTCTACACATGTGCTAGGGTACATTAGTTAATGTGCCATTTTTGTAGTACCTAAATATATTGGTACTAACAAATGAAGCATTAGATTAATTTAATATGCAGTAATTGTCAAGCATGTGTAGATGGTGATATTTTATTGCACATGTAGATTAGTTTAATGCGCAATACAGCATCTTGTATTGACGCACCTGGAATGTAGTAAATGAGGCAGGGGACTGCAGGAACAGAAGGGCTGGTTAAAGCTGCTTTATGCCTTCAGGGAGAATTAGATTCTATTTCTGCTCAGACCGCAGAGTTTCTTTCTTCCATGATGGTTGGCAAGTTACTTGAATAACTTTTCACAGTTTGTGAAAATTGTCACATTAATCACGTGCCCTTTAGTCCAACTGGAGACTCTATGGTTTGACTTGCAGCCATTGCTGAAGTCAGGGGAACTGTGCTCTGTACTGATAACAACTAAGGAATACCTGGTACTGGGCAAAAACAAGTCTTGGCATCTCATATTGTGCTTCCAGAATTAGACCTACTTTTTTGGTTCCTCACTTCCCCATCTCTAAAATGAAAATAATTATTCTCTCATTTCAGGGAGTGCTATAAAAATAAGTTCATTACTATTTGTGAAGCATTCCTGTACTGTATTGATGAGCATTATAAAAAAGCCCATGAAGAAACTAAGAATTGTTTTCAGAAGACAGCTTCAACAAATAAGACCGGGGTCACACATTGAAAACAAATAAAACAAATTATTGAAAAGTTACTCTTTAAGCAAGCTACATCTATCTTTGCTTGAAATGAGGCAGGGATCCTATGGAAAAGAAAGAGTGCATGATCATGTGATTAAAGGCAGTCTTATAATGCTTCTTGAGCCAGTTTGCAGACTACACAAAATTGGGAAAGATTGTGAACATACTGGAGGATGCAAGCACTATCAGAAGGACCTCCAGGGATTGGAAAGTTGGACTAGAGCTAACAGAATGAAGTTCAATATGAACATATGCAAGGTGCTACACATCAGGAGGAATAATCAAAAACACACTTACAAAATGGGGGATACATGGCTGGATGGCAGCTCTATGGAAAAGGACTTGGGCATCTTGGTAGACCACAGACTCAGTATGAGTCTGCAGTGTGGTGCAGCCACACAAAGGGTAAACATAATTTTGGGCTGCATCTATAGAAGCATTAGGTGTAAGACATGGTAGGTGATAGTTCCTCTTTACTCAGCACTGCTTAGGCCTCATCTGGAGTACAGTGTGCAGTTCTGGGCTTCCCATTCTAAAAAGGACATGGAGAAGTTAGAGAGGATCCCTAGGTGAGCACCAAAGATGATCAAGGGCTTGGAATGCAAGTCATATGGAGGGCGGCTGAAGGAGCTAGGCACATTCAGTTTGTGGAAAAGGGACTTTAGAGGGGAAATGATAGCAGCCTTCAAATACTTGAAAGGCTGCTATAAAGAAGAGGGAAAGCACTTCTACAATCTTGCTGCAGAGCTGAATGAGGACCAATGGCTTCAAGTTGCACAAGGTAAATTCAGATTGGATAACCAGAAAGTGAAAATAGTGAGGCAGTGGAATAGACTGCCTAGGGAAGCTGTGGACTCTCCATCTCTGGAGGTGTTCAAGAAGAGGTTGGACAGCCACTAGTTGGGGATGATCTAGGCATAGCTATATCTATTTTCTACCATGGTATTTCCCGTGCTTCTGGGCTTTGCTGGTTGCTCCTGCCCCTTCTCCCTGACACTATTTTCTCTGCTACGTGTGGCAGGGTTTTTTTAAGCCTCTCCAGGGGCACTGGGTGTTGGCTACAGCTAAGGATTGGGACCATGAATGGCCCATGCCCCCAGCAGCTGGGGGGGCATGGCTGCGCCAGTGGCAGTGGGAGCCAAGTGGTGGGGAGTGGGGAACTCCTGCAGGTGCTGCCTGCACTGTTGGTGGGGGTGGGGGAGGTGAGCACTGACCATGGGTCAGTGACCACCTGCAGGGACCACCAGCAGCATCGGCAGCGGCCAGGGGCAATCATGGATAGCCCGCAGACGCTGCTACCAGTGTGCCAGTGGGGTGATGAGCAGCGGCTGTATCACCTTTTTGCAGGGGGTACATTGTGATGAATAGGGGCTGCACATGCACCTGCGTGCACTTCTTATACGTCGCCCCTGATTGGGACTGCAATTGGGGGTGTCATTTCTCTTGTTATAGTAAAGCCAGAGGTTCCTGGCTAGAGGGTTTTCCCCTCCACTCAATCAGCCTGATCACTATATTTGGGATCAGAAAGGAATTTTACCGCACTGTCAGATTTACAAGGACTGTAGGGGGTTTTGCCTTCATGGACTGTGGGGGGGGCATGGCTGACTCCCTACCTGGGACTTCTTGAGTTTATTTATACATAACATTTTATCGAAGCAGGACATTAGCTTCCGTGGTTCCTCTGCTTTACTTGTGGCAGGTGAGGGTGTTAGGTCTATGTTGTGTCAGTGTTGAGGGTAGTCTAATGTACAGTTTAGATTATAGGTGTATTGATAGGGATGACCCTGCCTCAGGCAGGGGGTTGGACTAGGTTCCTTCCAGCCCTACTTCTCTATGACTCTTTGATTTTATAATACATAAGCAAAAGAAAATAATGCATATTCCTTTTCTAACTTTTCACAGCTTGACTTTGCAACTTCAGTGATGTTTAAGCTTTCTCTGTGCAGTAATATTTAACATAGTGTACTCTTATGTTGCCAGTTCTTAGAATATTTAGTGTTCAGTCTGAATGTCAAGTTCCTGGGGATCATGTGATTACATGAAACTCCTAGCTTTTGTTTCATAACATCGTAACGACTTTCAGACATCATTGTTGAAGAGAAAAAACTTGAAAGTGTAACTCAAGTGTAATCTAAGGGCTCAGAAGGCAATGTTTTTCTTGTCAGAAAAATGTCAGAGCTGAAAATCTCCTTTTTCAGTCTGGTGTCCTGGAGGCCTGACTTCATTTTTAAACACTGAAATGTGGTAATGCTGTGCTTCCTTGATTTGTTACTGTCTCTCACATTAGGAGTGAATGTATGGCAGCAGAATTAGGAGCAAACAGTCAAGTGTACTAAATCAATGATTCAGACATAATAGATTTTCTTCATTTACTCATGCCTTTATCAAGTGGCTATGGGGTCAACTAATGGTTATCAGTAGTATGATTGCCATTTAAAAAGCAAACAAACAAATTAGAGCTTTTCTTGAGCTAAAGAAAAAAATGAGCAATGCAAACTTCTCTTTTGTATTAGCTCAGTTAAAAGAAAGCAGTTGATTGATGCATCCTGAGTTCAAATGCCTTTTTTTAATTGTTAAGTTATAAACTTCAAGCTCAGCAGGGGGGCTGTCAATAATAAACCCAGAAAATGGTATTATACTGGAATGCTGATAAAAGCAGACACTAACCATAGTTGAACTGATTTAAATTAGGAAGCACAGAGTAACATTAGTTTGGAGAGTGCATGTATATTAGCTTTGTGAAAGATGACTTCTAGGAAAGCACCTGCAAAAAAAAATAGTAATTGAAAAGTCTGCTTGCTATCTATTAGCATTTTTTGTACTTTGGATAGAATTCTTTATATTAATCAACTGTTTACCTAAACCCTAATGAATATCAACTCAGCATGCTGAATCTTAAACTAATGTGATTGCTACTTAAATTCAGCCATGCTGAATAGAGTTGGCTGGAATTCATTTTGTCTGGAAAAAAAAAACAGTGGGAGGAGAGAACAGATCCACTTCTTGTGTAGTTTTTTCTCGACCCCCCCACCCGATTCTTTCTAGTATAGGATATGCATTTTCCTAAGCTTTTCTGCAGCCAACTTATTTTCTCTTGCTAAGAATTGCTTTCTCTAACTCCACCCCTTCTCACTGACCAAAGTAAATCTGCACAATAATGAACCATATAAGGGAGGGATGACATCATCAGTGAGTGGTCCCAAGCTGTTTTGCACAACATTCACCTTTCATTGTTCTGATGACATGGTTGGAATGTGATGGCTAATTCCCTGTGGAGTAGGGGGGCTGAGCCAGGCCTGCTGAAGTTTTTCATCAGTTTTTATTATCATCATTATTATTATTATTACTATTACTATTATTTTCCTCTTGCAAAAAAATCTTATTTATAAGGTAAGAAAATTAAGATCTGTTTTTATTTAACAAATGCAAGTTGTTCTTGCACATGCGCATTTCACTTGTTAATGGGTTTACTTGGCAAGGGAACTCTGCTGTAAGTGTTATTGCAAATAACAGCTTGGGAACTGGGTTTGTACATTTGGGAGGCACTGACTAATCTGACATGTGCTAAGGGGAGAACTCTGCAACCTTTCCAGTTAGCTCAAGACTTTAACTGACTTGGAAGGGAGGAGGAAAGTGTATTAAGGTACTGAAACATCATGGTTTTAAATCAACTTATTTGAAATGCTTGAATATGAGTCCAAATACAATTTAAAAGTGTTTTTATTGGTGGGGTTATTTTATATTTTTTTTGTATGGGCTTGGGTTTGTCTGTTCAGACAACAAATTGGAATTTTCAAGAAAAGATAACCTTAAGTTAAACACATCTTTGGGAAATTTAATCTCAGATCTAAATCTTAAATCAACCTTACCTCACTGATGCATTTTAATGCTTTCTGCACACATACCATTCTGACATATGCTGCTATTCTGTGTATTTTTACTTATGATTTATTTTAAACATAAGAAAAATATCTGGGTAAAGTGCTATTGACTGTTTGGAGTGTTGTCTTGCATTCTGAACAGTTCCTCCCCCTTTTTCTCCCCCCTCCCCATCTTTGTGTCTTTTCTTATGCGAATAAGGTATTTAGAAACTTGGCAGGAAATTAGAACTAAGAAGTGTCATTGTTCTAAAATAGTGAGCTGATTCCTTGTTCAGTTTTAAGAGGGGATGGAAAGTTTAACACTGATGAGCTATTTTAACAATGATTTTTTTAAATGAAGAAATCAGTTTGATGAGTATTCAAAAGAAGAAGAAAAACTATTGTAATTATAGAAGGTCACCAGAATGTATCCTAAGTAAAGCACACAGTTTTCACTTTCTATTTTGGTAATGGTAATGGAATTACAGGGGGGCAAAACTATTTATTTACAAGTCAGATTTCATTTAACACCATCACTTTGTGTAGAAAGGAAGCTTATGTGGTTCTTTTATCTATGTTTTTTTTTTTTGTTATATATAGTCATCAACATTTTGTCCTTAGATGTATTGGCATTGGTAACTACCTTTTTGACAGGTCTTGACTTCATACAATTTACACATTGTTAAATTGAGCAACTATTCATAATTAGTGTATGTAGAAAGAACCACAACATATTTCTTTCCTTTTCTCTTTGTTAGTTGACTTTGAAGTTTAATGGAGTAATAATATGAGCAAAACATAACTGTAGTACATTTATTTTCTTTAATAATGTACGCTCTAACTGGTTGCATAAATTTTATTGGTCATTTTCTCCTTCTGTCAATTTAGAGACTTGCAAGAAAAATGGAAGCCAAAATAGTATTCTAAAACTTTGAAGGCCTTAGGTTTTGCTTTCCCAACCTGAGGAATAGATCTGATTCTGTTTATCTGTTTTATTTCCCAGAGGACTGGCTACCTATACTTTGGTTTTTAATTGAAATTGTGGATTCTTGGGATTTATGAAAATCAGGTCCAAGGTGTCTCACGCAGGGAACCCAAACTGGGGTATGTTCCAAAAAATTAATGACAAACTGAGATTTCCCAATGGTCAATGAAGTAACTTCTTCAAAATCTCATGTGAAACTTCAAGCCGAAAAAAGGAAGAAATTGCTTTAAATTAAATATAAAAAAAATAATTCTACAAAAGGTTACTTAGCTAATTTCTAACAATACTTGATGGTGTGTTACTTTCCAACTAGAAACAATGAATTGTATGATCCCTCAAATGCTGCCTATGCAGTACCCAGCTCTCTGTATTTAAACTGGAAAGATAGGAAAATGGACCTTTCTTTCCTAATGCTTCTCCAAGACTGTGTGTTATTGGCATGGGCAGTGGAAGCTGAGGCCTTAGGACCCTCAAATAGGAAAAATCCCTTTCATTAGCTTTCACTGGCTAATGTACCCACTGACTAATGTACCCACTGATTTTTTAATATTTTTCTTTATTCAAATGTACCTCCCATTCACCAGATAGGGTAAAAGGAATATAGTTACATCAAAAAAAGTTTTAGATCCCAGAAATGAATGTGGCAGACTTAGTGATGCAGCGCAGCTCGAATGGGCTTGGCAAATCTTCTTTTCAATTAGTGGAGCCCGTCCACCAATCAGGTAAGGGCTGGACGGGGCCAGCCCCTCCCCTCACACAGGGGGTGGGGCAAAGAGTCTCCTGGACGTGATTGAAGCCTGCATTCTGCAGGTCTGGCAAGACTTTGGAGGCGAAGCTTCCAGAGTGAATAAAAAGAACTGCGTGCCCAGCACATGGCAGATGTGTCAAGGGACAAAGAAGCAGGCAGGGCGAAGAAGAGTATAGAGAACTGCTTAGCTCTTTTGAGGTGGAAGCGGTAGCCCAGAAGAGCCATGGAAGACCCCTCAGCAGGACTGGAGCAGCAGACAGCTTTGGCTACAGCCCCAGTGGTGCACAGACAGGTGCATGGGGCAGACCCTGGGAGCTGCGGGAGGCAGCTCAGTTTCCTGAACACTCGGTACAAACGGCAGTGCACGGAGGCACCAGATCCTGGGAGCCTCACATGGTAGCTCAGATCTGCTACCCTTGGCATGCAGCTGAGGATTTGGTCTATGCAGCGGTACATGGCGTCCCAAGCCCTGGGAGCGGCACCAGGCTGGTTGGGTTTGCAACCCCTACCCAATGTGATGCCGGGCACCCGAGAGGCACCAGTGGGGTGCGGCAAAGGTCCAGAAGTCTGGGTTTCAGGGCCTGCATGAGGTGGTCTGAGCCCCAACGGAAGGCAGAAGACAAGGCCTGAATGTCAGGACCCCCATGAGGTGGCTCAAGGCCCAATGGAGGGCAGAAAGCAGGGCCTTACGCGGCCCCAACATGGCACCTGGGGCTCCCCGGATCCATGAGTACCCAGAGAACAGGTCCCCACAGGGGAGGAAGCCCAGAAAGGGGGTCCCCAGGGATCAGGGACCAGGTGGGCCCATCTGGGGCTGAGGAAATACTGGGACCCTCCTTCTCCTATGGTACCTGGAGGCCGTGGGGAAGATTGTACCTCCCATTTTGTAAATAGTTTTATATAGATAGATAGATATTGATAGATAGATATATTGCTGTCCTCCATTGTGGCCTGGGTTAAGTCAGCAAGTTGAGGTTTATTTGTATCTAATTGTTCTTGCTCTTGCCTGAACTTACCTGGTGATAGCTGTGTTGCCTAGCTATATGTATACCTGTTGTTGTTGCACATATTTACCAATACTTTCTTATAAATATGTAAATATCTGTATCAGTTGTATATTAATAGCTATCTTTTGAAGGTTCCCTGTAAACATTAATAAATGTGTATGTAGTTAAGCTATTCCTGGTCCTGGTTTGATTCTGTAGGGAATAAAGGGAACTGGCCAGTATTTTACAGATCCCTCTCACAGCACTTCTGCCTATCTTTTCTTTTGGAGAGGGGAGCACATAGTTGCGTGTGCCTGGGTTATGTAAAAATAACAAAATATGGATATAGTTTATCATGCAGCAATCTTTATGAAACAGATTCATATTCAAGTAGCACCAGGGAGCTCCAGTAATCCAAATGGCTAAGTACTGATGTGACAGGCTAGCTGGTAGTGATTTAGCCCAGGGATTTTGAAAGGGTAAAAGATGATTCGAGGGCTTGGGATTCCCTTTCCTCACCAATCTGGTAATGATTTGGCCCAGGGGTTTTGAAAGGGTAAAAGAGGACTAGAAGGCTTGGGATTCCCTTTCCTTACCAATCAGGCCTCAGAGGCTCACCCTCCATGTCTCCTGATTGGCCCCTTGGGTCACCTGGAGGGGGATAAAAGGGGCAGCCCAGCTGACTCAGGGGAGACCAGTGAGGGACCACAAGGAAGGAGTTTCAAAGAGCTGAGCCAGCGGGGTGGGAGCAGTTGCCCCAGAAAAGCGTGAAGGAGTGGGACCTGCAGGGACCAGTTGGACCCTCAGCAGTGCAGCATGCAACTGGCAGGAGAGGCTCCCTGCTGAGCTCCAGGATCCCCTACGAGACGCTGCAGCCAGCAGGAGAGGCTCCCCAGCTCCAGCAAGGATCTGAACCTGAGAGGTTCCCAGCTCTGCTTCCAGCTCCTCCAATAAGAGGCCAGGCAGCTTGATGTGAGGCTGGGGCTCTGGGAAGGTCAAGACCCCTAGCAGCTTGGACCAGCACCAACTCTGGTGGTTGTGTGGTAGAGTTTCTGCCTACTGCATGGGTGATCCAAGTTCCAGTTGGGATGACTTAGGCTGAGTGAAGTGACAGAGAGAAATTCTTGTTGCAGTGGAAAGGGGATCATTGTGTTTTCCCTCTCTCCCCCGCTCCCCCCACCCTCCATATACCTAAGCCTTATATTCCTTGTTATTTGATGTTTTGTATTTTGTGCTCTTTATATTTTGCCAAACAGTATTGTTTGTTCTACTGCTTGTGTTTTATATTTTGTTAACCCTGTCTTTTGTCAACTGGATGAATATGTCTATGATTGTCAGTGTCTAACCTTTATTGAATTCTGCCCCTCAGGGTGTTGTAGTGTCCCTTATACCCCCTGTTTCATACCTGTTATGTTCCCAGTACTGTTCTGTCATTAAAAGGTATATGGTTAAGTCCCCAGTAGTAATCTGGCTTTGCTCTATAGGGGGAGGAGGGTCTCTACACCTCCCACAGCGCTTGTGCACCTGCTCTGATACCTTCAATTAGAGAGGGGGTACCTGTTGGAGTACCGCCCGGGTTACACAGATATTCAAAAAGCCTGTGGTGAAAGAGCTCTATCGCATTTTACTTAAACTACTCTAAGTTAGAGCCCAAGCAAACTGAATAGATGTTCACTGTTTGGTGGGGGGAAGAAGGGCTCAGAGCCTGGGCACACACCTCCCAGAAGGCTGCTGGAGTGGCTCCTCTTCCCAGCACTGCTCCTCACAGTGGATGGTGACGGTCAACAGTGGTTGGGGGGAGACCCCAGACCCTTTGCCCCATAGTCCCCCAGCCAGGCAGCAGCATGCTGCAGGGCCGAGGCTACTGCAGGGAAAGAAACCCTGGATCTCTTCCCTTATGGCACCTCCTGCCTCTCCCAGTTGGGCAGTCTTTCCAGCCAGCCCAGGGGGGCCTACAGGGGAAAGTGGCATGGGCCTGTGTCCCTGCATCTTCCCAGCCAGGCAATAGCATGGTGCAGGATTGGGGTAGCTGCAGGGAGAGAGACTCACACCTGTGGCTCACACCTGGCCAGAGGGAGGAGGTGGGGTTGGGATCAGAGGCTGTCACTGCCACCCCATCACCTGCTGGAGGGGCAGGCACCTCCCCAGCCTCCCTGTCCTGCTGCAGTCCCAGTGTTGGGACAGTGTAGACACCTGCCCCCCTCACGCACCCAAATTTTAATGTCCCATCTAAATAAGACCCTTGCAGTGATGTTAACATAATCTTTTCAGGTAACCTGGCTTTTAAAATAAGTATCCTTAATCTGTGTTTCATAATGAACCCTAAAACCTAATTGCATGGTGGGAATGACCATCTTCCTACTGTTGACATTGAGCTGGTGTGTGATCAGTTAGAAAAGTTAGACATTTATAGTCAGCAGGACCAGATGAACTTCATCCGAGAGTACTGAAGGAGCTAGCCGAAGTCATCGTGAGATTTCTGGAAAAACTCTTCCAAAACTCGTGGTTGGGGGAGGCCCCTAAAGACTGGAAAAGGGCCAATGTTATGCCTGTCTTCAAGAAGGGGAGGAGAGAGGACGTGGGCAACTATAGGCCAATTAACCTAACTTCTATCCCAGGCAAAATCCTGGAAAAATTCATCAAGGAGTGGTACAGTGCACTGTAGATGCAATATGCTTGCAGAAGATAGGATTCTGAATGACAGCCAACATGGCTTCATCATGGGCATGTCTTGTTTTAACAATCTCATCTCCTTTTACAACCAGGGAACTCCCCAGCTGGATAAGAGAGAGGAGGTCAACATCGTATACCTAGTCTTCCAAAAGGCTTTTGATCTGGTATGCCATGATTTTCCCATGGAAAAATTGAAGGATTGTGGGCTTAACTGCTTGACAGTTAGGTAGGTAGGAAGCTGGCTGTGGGGTAGGACCCAGAGAGTTCTAATGAAGGGATCAGTGTCATCCTGGTGAGAAGTGGCCAGTGGTGTCCCTCAGGGTTCCATGCTTGGTTCAGTGCTTTTCAACATCTTTATCAATGATTTGGATATACGTGTGAAGAGCTGACTGGCCAAGTTCACAGATGCTCGGGCCAGGTGCCAGATGACTGGAAGATAGCTAACCTGGTCCCCATCTTCAAAAAAGGGAAGAGAGAGGACCCAGGCAACTATAGGCCCATCAGTCTTACCTCTATCCTTGGGAAACTCTTTGAGAAGATCATCAAGGAGCACATCTGTGATGGGCTGGCTTCAGGGATGATGCTCAAAGGCAACCAGCACGGTTTCATTAGGGGCAGGTCCTGTCAGACCTGTCCCTTTTATGCCTTTTATGAACAGGTCACAAAGGCAATGGATGCAGGTGTTGCCATGGACGTAGTCTTTCTAGACTTCAGCAAGGCCTTTGACACTGTCTCCCACCCCATCCTCATTAAAAAACTAGGCGGCTGTGGCATTGATGTCCACACAGTCAAATGGATTGCAGATTGGCTCAAAGGTCGTACTCAGAGGGTGGTGGTGGACGGGTCATATTCAACCTGGGGGGAAGTGG
>NW_017728918.1:59744409-59775072 GCF_001723895.1 Crocodylus porosus | reverse complement strand
GGAGCTGGAACAAACTTCCAAGGGAAGTGGTGCTGGCTCCTACCCTGGGGATCTTTAAGAAGAGGCTTGATGCCTACCTGGCTGGACTCGTTTGAGTCCAGTTTTTTGTTTTTTTGTTTTTCTCCTGCCCAGGTGGGGGATCGGACTTGACGATCTACAAGGTCCCTTCCGACCCGACTTCTATGATTCTATGATTTTGAGGGAGTGTGATCGCACTTGAAAATAGGCTGCAGATACAGGTGGACCTGGCCAGGCTGGCAAGTTGGACGGATCAGAACCAGATGAAGTTTGAGAACACTGAGAAGTGTAAAGTGCTCCATCTGGGGATGAACAACCCCCAACATAACTGGCTCAGTGGCACCAAACTGACTAGCACCACGGCTGAAAGGGCCCTAGAGGTAATAATAGACCATAGTATGAAGATGAGCCGGCAGTGCGATGCTGTGGTCAACAGGGCAAATAATACTCATGCATCAACCGATGCCTCTCAGGCAAAACCAAGGGAGTGATTCTTCTACTTTACTCAGCATTGGTGAGTACAGCATCTAGTTCTGGGTGCCGCACTTCAACAAAGATGTGGAAAAGCCTGAGAGAGTCCAGAGAAGAGCTACCCATATGATCAGAGACTTGCAAGGCAAGCCATATGAGGAAAGGCTGAGGGACTTGGGTCTCTTCAGTCTAAAAAAGAGAAGGCTGAGATGGGACTTGGTAGCAGTTTAGCCCTATGTTAGGGGATTACATCAAGAGCTTGGCAAATAAGTGTTCAATAGGGCACCCTTGGGGAAAATCAGGAGTAATGGCCACAAACTCCTGGAAGACCGTTTCAGGCTTAACACTAGGAAAAACCTTTTCACAGTTACGGTGTCCAGATTGTGGAATAAACTCCCTTCAGAGGTCGTGCAATCACCTACCCTGGAAATGTTCAAGAGGAGACTGGACGCCTTGCTAACTTCACCTGATCCCAGTTGTCTTTCCTGCCTAGTGCAGAGGGGCTGGACTCAATGATATTGTGAGATCCCTTCCAGCCCCTTTCAATCTATGAATCTATACATTCTTTTTGGAAAAATGGCACTGTGAGTTTCTTCCTTTGTGTCTCAGTGACTGAAACTGATATGGGCAGAACTAAGATAAAGGGCACTATGTGCAGCTAAAATAAGGCTGCAAACATTTATTGCAAGGCAATAAATTAATTAGCTTTAAATGAAGAGTTAAATCTTGTGATGAACCAGCAGAACCAGTTCAGCAGAGATGCCAATTTAGAGATTCTCAATGCAGTTTGCCACTTACTCCATATTAAAAGGGTTTAGGACCAGCAGCCTATGTCCTATTTTGTCTTCATGTAAGTATTAGGGGCTTGGATGAGTGGGATCTCTGGTTGCATTTTACCGTAAAGACTAGGTTGTTGATTTTAGCCAAATTGGTCTAAGGATATAGGCAGGCAAGTTTCTTTGGGTAGACGTGATATATTTTATTAGACCAACTAAATAGTTGGAAAAATGTTTTTTTGGCAAGCTTTCAGGTGCAAACACCCTTCTTCAGGCATAGGGAGACTGTGCTGGTGTTATATGTTCTCCAAGGTACCTTGCCTGAGACTGTGCGAATATACCTATATTTAAAAAATAATGTACCTTAGAGAACACATAACACCAGCAGAGTCTCCCTATGCCTGAAGAAGGGCATTTGTGCCAACTGGGTCCATGCCATAAATCATACTAACTTCCTGCAAGTACAGATGCAATACAGATGCAGGTACAACAACCAGATCTTTTGGCTGCTGACAGGAAGTTGGAAAAAACCTATGTGATTAAGGACAGTTTTACTTTGTGGGAAAAAATGCTTTCCAAACCTGAAAAAGTGAACAACCAAACCCCTGAAAAGTCCAGTGCCAATCAAAATCAATAAGAAATATTTGGCGCACAATGCTTGGCACACAAGGTACTCTGAGCAAAGGATCAAGGTAGACCTTGGGAGAGACTGAACAATAGCAGCCAATCAGAAACCTCTACACTCTCAACAGCTAGTCCAACATCATGGGAGATGGTAGCTTGGAAAAGAATTGTTCCTTTGTCTTTCCCATACCATGAAGACTTCATGCAACCAGAAGTCTTAGCCCCAGTTATGTTGAGATGGGAAGGGGAACGTTATCCCTGTCCAGCCACACATCTGTCCCCCATTCTGTCTGGCAGGAGGGACATTTCCAGTACAAATTTGAAGAATGAATATATAAGAAATCAAGAGCTTCTCTACATCCTTTTCCACTGCTACCAACCAAGAAGAAAAGCACATTAGTGCACAGAAGGAAATAGGGGTGTTACATCTAGACTGGCCTCCAGGACCTAACATTGGTTGGTACCAGATGCTTCAACAATTATTGCATCTTCCTCTGTGATAGAATTATGTACCACCTTGCCCTTCTGGAACATTTATTCTTACTGGTTAATGTCTTTTGATGGTTGGTGTATGACCTGAAGTATGAGAGTGTACATCCCTTATTATTTCTATCTGATCCATTGTTACAGAGCATATTCTCATTATCCATATTGATTTTTAAATCCTCTCCTGGACCCTAGAACATTAATTTTACCCATGACTGGAGAGCAGTTAATTTCCAGTCATCAAGATAATGCATAATCTCTGAATATAATGAGTTCCTCAGGGATCATAGAAACTCAGATTGGAATAGTCACATTCAGAAGGTGATGGAAGAAACACATTTTCATGTAAGTCTTCACATAGGAATTTCTGGTAAAATATAAAGAAAAGAAAATAATACTTTGATCTCAATGTGCTTTCCAAAAGTGTTTCTTATCCCCCATTTTACCAAGAACTTAGGATACAGGGGGTCTGATTTTTTGGCCTCTCAAAGATACTGAGCACTTGAAACTCCTATTGATGAACATCATTTTTCAAACTTGTCTCCACGACTCTGGAAAGAGTAAGACAACATGGCCTTAATTTGTGGGACAGAACTCTCTATTTGTAACTACACAGTTTTCTGTATCTGGCTCTTTATTTTGTTGTTCAGTTGATTTTTCTCATTGCTTTACTAAAACTATGATATCATTTTAACACCAGATACAGGTTTTTTGACTGTCTTTATGATGCAGAGCACAGTTTTTCTTTACAGTGCATGGAGACATACCTGCTCTGAATCTCTGAAGGTTTTCTCAGTGAGTCATTGAGTGAGTGACAGTGAGTACTGTCACAGGCCTGAGTGACAGCATGATCCAGGTCAATGCTGGATACAAATCTCATAAGGGGCAAGATGGCGTCTTAGAATCTACTGAAGTTCCAGTGTTACAATTGAGTGTGAAGTACTGTACAGTAAGACTCATAGCTGATTTCTTTTTTTTTGCTCACTAATGTAGCCTGGGTAGTACCCAATTATGTACTCCCCTCTCCAGTTGAAGGGAATGTTAGCAGGGCAGGTGCACTGTGGGGTGAAATTGCTTACTACGAGCAGTTTCCTCCTTCCCCTATAGAGTAAAGCCCAGGACACATCTTAAGAATTTAACTATATACAAATTTATTAATACATAGGAAGAGTTAAAAATGGAACATATATATAAAAAACATGGAACATATGTGCAATAGCTATACAACTCTATGCAAATACTCTGGATGCAGGTGAGGGATCTGGGGAGCAAAGTTCTTAGTAAACATCATTCAATCTTATACTCTAGTGAAATACTAATCTACAAAGCATGAGGTGCAAATTCACAAAATATGAGGTACAGAAACATCAGATGAGAAAGCTGGATCTCTAAAAGGAAGAAAAAAAGCAGTTCTCATCCTGGGGCAGTGGCAATGCCCCAAAAATAAGGAGAGGGAAAAGATCCCGAGGGCTCTTCAGGCTCCCTGCTACCCAGCTTGAATAGCCCACGAAGGGGAACCCTCAAGACCCCCAGAAGCCCTTTCCCTTCAGTGCTTTCCCTCCGGGTGCTAGCCCTAACTGCTGGGGGGGGATCCCTCCTCCCCTGTGGGAATCCCCCTTCCCAGGGCAACTCACAACTCCCTGGGCCTGATGAATCTGTGCTGGTTTCCCCGGGTGAGGTGTATCCTCCCTCAGCAGGGAAGTCCCTAGCTACTCATGGCTCTCTCTGGGCTGGGCCCTCTCTAGGCCCTGTACACCATCCTGTGCACTGATGGCCCTTCTGTGCCGTGTGTTCGGCCTTGTGCAGCACCGGGGTCTTGGTCCGCTCCCAGACCTTATGTGCACTGTCTGTGCACCATGTTCCTGGCCTCATGCCAAGGATTAGAGACCCAAGCTGCCTCAAGCAACTCCTGGATCCTGGTCCACTCCTAGACCCTCGATGCACCGGCTGTGCACCGACTGCCTGGCCTCGCGCCAGGGGTTGGAGACCTGAGCCACCTCATGCAGCTCCCAGGGCCTTGGTCCCTCTCAGTCCCTCTGTGCACTGGCTGTGCACCAACTGCCTGGCCTCATGCCAGGGGTTGGAGACCTGAACCGTCTTGTGCAGCTCCCAGGGTCTTGGTCGCTGTTGGACACTCCTTGCACCACTTGCTGTGCCCCCTTGCAGCAGGGCTGAGGGAATGTGGCCGCTTGCTGCTCCCTGTTCAACAATTCTCTTCTGGGCTCTTCAGGGGCAACAGCTTCTCCCCATTGGCCAGCTCTTCTTTGCCCTCTTCTCTGTCCCCTATCACAGCCATCTCTGTGCTGGCATGCTGCCTTTTTATTCCCTCTGGGGGCTCTGCCCCGAGATTGCAAATGGACCAATCAGAGAGAGAGGGGATTAGTTCCCCCTCAGGTCTGGCTCTTCGCCTTGCCCCAGGGTAGGGGTGGGGCAAGTCTCTCCCCTGCCATCAGCTGATTGGTGGGAATGCCCCACCAATCACTTGAAGCCCTTCTGAGCCAGCGAACTGTGCTTCTATCAGCAAGCCCACCACACTAATGACCAGGAATCCTGGTTTCTTGGTTTAAAAATCACAGATTCTCTGATTTAAACTCCCAAAATCTGCATTTTTCTGTGATTAAAGTGAAACACCAATATATACATTTATAGGCAGGCAAGGTTCTTTGAGTAGACGTGATACCTTTTATTAGATCAACTGAGTAGTTGGAAAACAGTTCTTAGCAAACTTTCTTAGAAAGACAAAAGGTAAGGCAGAGAAGGGAGGGGGGAGGAGGCAGGGGAAAGAAAAGGGAGACGTTACAGTGATAGAATACAAGGTAGAAAAGATGCTGTCTGTGAAAAAGGGAATAGTAAGAGATTAGGAAAACAAGAATGAGAGAAGACAAAAATGTGCCAGGATGTCAGAGAAAATATAAATGGGTAGAAATTAGAAAAACAAGGTAAAGCAGGGAAGGGAGGGGTCCCCCAGCTGCCAGAGCTATGGGGCCAGGGACCCAGGTCTGTAGCCTCCTGCCCATCACAGCAGCACCCAAAGCCTGGCTGCTGCCTGTGGGAGGTGGTGGCTGCTGCAGCAGAGCAGAGCATGGAGCCCAACTCCCTTTCTCCCATGGGAGGCATGGCCAGAGTGGAGTCTGTTGCAGGTGGGTGGATGCAGGCTGCCCACTGCAGGCTTGGGGCTCGCTGCCCTGCTGCCCTTCCCCCAGGGCCTCCACAGCTCAGTCAGCAGGACGCAGCATGGCAGGGCAGAGTGGGATCACATGGGGAAGCTCATTGCTGCTGCCGGGTGCTCTGCACCACCATGGGGAGGTGCCTCTTGCCTCCATGCCACTGCCTCTGCTGCTGCTAGGGAGGCAGGGGGTGCCTTGCCATGGTGGCACAGAACTCCCAGCAGTGGCAACAAGCTTCCCCTCCAGTCCCACTCTGCCTTGCTATGCCGGGTCCCCTCTGCCAGACTTACCTGCAGAAGCTACTCTCTAGACTGACTGGCAGCCATGTACATGTGTGAATGTGCACATGCATGTGGCATCCCCTGTCTGACCACCCTCCTTCCTCCTCCCAGACTCTTGCAGGCTGGAACTCTGCTAGCAGGGCAAACCCATTATTTCCCATATTTTTCTCCTTTACTGGTGAAAAGTGGGGTTTTCTTCTTAAAATGAGAAAATCTGGGTTTTACCACATTTTTCCATGGTGAACAGAAAACCCAGATCCCTGCTAATGGCACCATAAAACAAAACATTGTTGTATATTATTTCTGATAATTTGGGCCCAAGCTAGTCTTGATATGATTATCCCACTATTTGCCACAGAAATGGAGCTTAAAAAAGTTTCCATGGATACTGAAATAGAAGCTTATTACTTCATGAAAGGTCACTGCTTAAACTATAGGTAATCTACCTTTACTGTATAAGAACTGAGATGGAGTAAAATGCTCCCAAGGACTGTATTACACTTGTAAAGAGTTCACACTCATGAATTCACTCCTACATGTAGGTACTGTAATACTACTTTTTCTAAAATAGCTTTGCTTTTTGTGAAAGGTTCAAGCTCTCTGAAAAGTCCTAGAAAAACAATGGCAGCACCAGTTTTTACCTAAGGCTCCAGGTCCTGTGTCTCATCATTAGGGACCTACCAAAATCATGATTTTGCAGATTTCATGGAAATCACAAAATCCAGCATTGCCCACAAAAGTTGGCAATGTCTGTGAAATCTGTGAAGAAGAGAAAACTTACTGAAAATAAAATGCTGACTCCCCAAAGGGAGCCATCAGTCTTCATGGTGCTACAGGCCAGATGCACAGCCTGCCAGTAGGGCTGTGTGAAATTTTGGCACGCATTTTGTTTCAGATTTGGACATTTTGACAGTTGAAACACTGAAACTAAAATGAAACACAGGGCTCTGAAACAGCTTTGAAACGAAAAGGGCCATCTGAAAAGTTTTGGAAATTTTCTGAAATGATTCAGATGTTTCCAAAAAGTTTTGGAGGCAGGCTTGCAGGGAAAGGAGGGGGAGAAAGGACTGCTCTGATATTGACATTTGTGGCTGGCTAGTGACAACAATCTGTCCCTGAGGTCCCTTCCAGTACCAGTGCTGGGGAATTGAACATGGGGCTGGGAAAATGTTCAGGTCCCTGAACATTCCCCTTCCCCCACCTCCCAGTTTGATTCCCTGGCTTCCTGATCTTTACACCAGCTCTCTGATCATTTCCCCCAGCTCTTCCCAGGGGGTGGAGCCCCTGGATGATGCTAGGTGACAGCAGGCTGCCGCTGGCAGCTGGTGATGGTGGCAGCTCTGGGCTATTTCCCCAGTTAGCAGCAGCAGCCTGCTGAAACCCTGCAGGCAGATCCAGAGGCAGTGCCCCCCAGGAAGGGCTGGGGGAATGATCAGAGAGGTGCAGAATCAGACCAGAAGTTAGATTCACACCAGCTTGCAGGCAGATCCCTGACAGGTGGATCCACCCCAGCTCCCAGGCAGTGCTTGGCATCCTGCTGGGCTGCACTGCATCCACATGATGGTGCAGGTGCCGGGGGGGGAGGGGAGGGAGGAAGGTGATCCCTGCTGCCCCGTGCTGCGTGGGGGGGATCTTCTACAAGCCCTCAGAAGTCCCATTTGCTGCTGCCAGAGCTGGTGAGTGCAGGGCTTTTACTTTTTTTTTTAAAGCTCTGCATTAACCAGCTGCAGAGCATGCGGATGACAGCATGCTGCTGCTGCTGCTGCTGGCTGGGGCTAGCGCCAACACCCGAATCTGGCCAGCATAGCCCACACTGAGCACTGGGAATAACTCAGTGCTGGCACTGACCCCAGCCAGGAGCGGAAGCCTGCTGTCATCCTGCATGCAGATGCGGGGGCCTGCACCCCCTGGGAGGGTGGCAGGGCTGTGCCAGATTCTGCTGCTGGCAAGTGATACTAGTTTTGCTTTGAACAGTTTGAGGTGCAGTTTTTCAGAAATCCCTGCACCTATCTCCTTGCAACTTGGCAGACTTCATGGCCTCAGAAGGGGCTAGCATCCCTGAACATTTCCTCTGAATTAGGCAAGAAATGACAAAGTTATAGGCAGTTTTGTGATCCCCCATTATAGCCTATGGCTGAAACACCACTGAAATTCCGAAACAGCTCCAAAACAGTTTGAGCCGGAGTGAAATGGGAGGGTGATTCAAAACACCAGAACGAATCACTGTCCCCCTGAAATGCTGATTCTGAAACAAAACAAAACACAGTCATTTCGGACAGCCTTACGAAACACTGAAACAAAACAGTGTCCTTCCTAAACACCAAATCCCAAACCGAAACAAAATGCAGGTGTTTCACCAGCCCCACCTGCCAGGGGAATAGGGGGATAGGGGGAAGGGGTCTGCCCAAGTGAAGGGTAGCCCACTGCTCCTGTACCTTGCTGCTGATTGGTGGAGAGTGCTGTCTGTCATGTGGCCCCACCCCTCTCCACCAATCAGCTTCAAGGGCTGGGGCCACATAATGGACAGCCTTCACAACCAATCAGTGGTGAGCGGTGGGGCTGTATGCTGGACAGCCCTCACAGCCAATCAGCAATGAGGGACAGGGCCATCAGGGCCCCTTAACCAATCGGAGGTAGGGGGAGGGTACTGCCATGATCAACCCATGAATATGGCAGCTGGCCCTGTGACCTGCCTGTGAAATCCACCGGCTGCCGCCTTGACTTCTGTAGACTCCTATTTATTGTTGACTTTTCTGTTTTGCTTTATCTCAATTAAGAACTCTTCCTGTAAGAAGCTATATTATTAGCAGCGTCTTCAGTTTGAAGTGACTTGTGGTTGTGACTGAACTGGTTCTCACTCTGTTTAGAAGACTGCTAGGTTTACATCCAGAACCTGCAGGAACTGCCGCATACAAGTTGTGTGCATCCAGTATGGTTAACTGCAAGTATTCAAAAATCAAGAGGTAGTCACCCCCAAACTCACATTACCTTTAGAAACTATATGTGGAGCCCCCATGCGGAGGCATTCTGTACTCCAGCCAGCCAGGAAGTGGCATGTGGGGGCAGTACTGCCAACAGTCATGATTTTTGGTATTGTTCTTAAAGTGTGCACTTCAGGAATGTGAAAAATGTACCTCTTTCTTTTACTTATATATATATATATATGTACACACATAAATATAAATATATATAAAAGGAAGAGCTACATTTTTCACATTCCCAAAGCATAGACTTTAAGAACGGCACCAAAAATCATGAGCTGGCAACACTGACACAGGGTCCTGTCACTGCATGCTGTGGAGCCCTCATCTCGAGGCGCCCTGCACCCCAGCCAGCCTCTCTCTGGTGCCTCGAGACAGGTGAGCAGGCAGCTCTTGGTTGGTTGGTCCCCTGCCTCTGTGTACCTCAGTGCAGGGGCTCTTCCATGGAGACACTCAGTGCTTAGGTACATGGAGCCCCCATCTCGTGGCATGCTGCACCCCAGCCAGCTGCTCGCTGACTGGCTGGGGCACAGAGTGCCTCGAGACGGCAGCAAACAGTCCTGGGTTGAGGCGCATGGAGTCCCCATCTCAAGGCATGCTGTAGCACTGCTAGAGGCTGGCTGGGGCACAGGGTGCCTCAAGATGGGGGCTCTACAGCGCATGGATACAGGGGAGCAGGCAGTCCTGGCCTGCCTGCTCCCTTATCTCCACATTTGACACAACACATGGCACTTTGGCATGCTTTGCGCCACCTTTTTTTTCTCAGGTTTTTTTGCTACTGGGAAAACCTGGTAGCAAATTTTGCTCCAGCGCTGCAAATTGTGGTCTGTGGTGCTGCAAAGAGGTTTGCAGCACCACAGACCACATGTGCCTGTACATCTGGATCCAGCAAGTGAGACCAACTTGTTCTGAGTTAAATTCATAAGAATGTGAATCTTGACCAAATGTTAGTAGATCAGATATTGGGGCTATTTTAAATTAACATTTTAGAAAAATAAGCCTGGAAGCATTCTGGGATATAGTTCTTTTGTTTTTTCCTGACCTGATAAGGGTTCTGAGTGATCTATTAATTCCTATTCTTTAACTTCTGTATTGCAAGTTTCTCAGTGTTGCCAGTGCCTTTCTATGCACAAATCCTAGAACATATAAGCCTAGTATATGCAGACAAGGTTCTTTGGGTAGATGTGATGTCTTTTATTAGACCAACTAAATAGTTAGAAAAATTGTTCTTTGTAAGCTTTTGGGTACAAACACTCTTCTTCAGGCATAGGGAGAGTCTGCTGGTGTTTTGTGTGCTATCCTGGGTGGAATGGAAACCAATATGCAAAATGTAGATCTGTGAAAATGCAAATGAATGGCAGTGAAGATCAAAGTGGATGAGAGACAATAGGTGCCAGACAGGTAGGTGGGGGTGGGAAAAGGGGGGAATGTTGACTTGGTGATAGAATGTAGCTGGGAAAATGTAGAGGTTACCTGGGGTTATTGGATGGCAGGCAGGTTATAATGTGCCATAAATCAAAAGTCTGTATTTAGTTCATGATTTTTTTGTACCCAGTACATTTATGAAGTGAAGTTTGTAGGCTTGTCTATGAAAGATGTTTTGCAAATTCCCTTTGAGGATTAGAACTGAGAGACTGGAGAGAGAGGTTGTCTTTGTGAGATGTACTCGTCACAATACAGCCACAGTACAAGCACACAATACAGCCACAATATACACACAGGTAATTAAGTATTTTTGTTTTTGATAGATTTTCAGTGTGTGTTCATTCTGGTACACAGTTGTTGTTTGGTTTCTTCTATATATTTTCTATCAGGGTATTCAGTACTTTGGATGATATATATTACATTTCTGGAGGTGTGGGTGTAAAATCACCTAACCCTATTATATGCTTCATTTGCATCTTCTTTCACCTTCATTTTCCCCACATCTCTTAGGTGTAGCAAGCAACACCAAGATTTACTCCATTTCTTCATGTATTTTCTTTTCTCCTGCTGCTTCTAATTCTCTCCATCCCTTCTCATATTCCAGCATCATGTATTTGCATTGTTTCTGTTCCCTCTGCTTCGTTCCTTCCTGATCCAGCAAGAAATTCAGTTTCTTGTGTTTCTACTCTCTTCTTACCCTAACTGCTGAACCCTTTCTCCCATTTTTCAACATTCCTCTTCTTGGGGAAGCTGGGTTTAAAGCATAAACCTAAAATATTTACAAATGTGCTTCATTTTTGCTTTGAAAAGTTATATGAATAGAACTAGAAAAATAATCAGTGCTTACCTAGAGTTTTGAATAATCGTTCTGATAATAGATTCAGTTCATATATCAGCCTTTGTATTCTGTGACATGCTGGGAAATACAACTGCCCTCTAGTTGCTAGATGTTAAGTAAAAAAGTGCCTGCTAAACTGCTTTCAGAGTTTTGAATAGTCCAACTCTTACAGTCAACAGAACAGGACTAGCTGTGTACTCTGTGGAACTGAGAACAAAAAAAACTAGTATAACAGTCACCAGGGTACCATATTTGCTTTTGCAAAAAATTCTTACTGTGTGATGTCTAGATGGTGACCAGTCCAGCATTGGCATACTGTACTCCCATTCAGCTATTTCACTTTTAACCAACAGTGATCCACCAGAGTATGGCTACTTGAAACTTTTGCTTCATTTCTGATGTCATTTCATTCATTCTTATATGTATAACAAGCTGGTGAACTTCTCTCTTTAAAGAACAGGTTGGAATATGAAAGCCATATACATGCCCTTTTGGGTAACTACACTTTCACTGTCACCCTAATTGACAACTACATTGACTGAACTACAGTTCAGTTCAAAGCCGTATTTTAATATCTTTGTTATCTGTGCATCCATGTAGTCCATGTAGAAGATAAGATATTCTGCTAGTAGATGGTACTGCATGAAAGAGGAATTTGTTAATGTATTTAATTACACCCATGCAGTACTTTACAACAGCTGAAAGATAAAATCTTAACACTTTACACTAGCTTTCAGAATGGTAACTAATGTTATATGATATTTTGTAAACGTCTAGCTTAAGGAGTTGTGCTTTGGGAAAATGTCTTATTTGGAACAATGTGTTGAAAGACTATTTTGGGTACTAATAAAAATGGAAAACTAACGGTGAAAAATGCACTGGTATAATACATTTATTCTTTTTCAGGTTAAAGAAGCTTCTTGAACAGGAAAAGATCTATCAAGCCCGGAAGGAGAAAGAATATACAAAGAGACTCAATAAATTAAGAGAAGAATTAGTTAAACTCAAATCATTTGCACTCATGCTGGTGGATGAAAGACAAATGCATATTGAACAGCTTGGTCAGCAAAGTCAGAAAATACAGGATCTTACTCAAAAACTAAAAGAAGAAGAAGAAAAGCTTAAAGTTATTAGTTCAAAAACAAAAGAAGATGGACAAAAACTGATGAAGTTAGAAGCAGAACTTGAACACAAGACATCAACATTTTCTCAAGAAAATGAGGAGATGACTGCTAAACTGGCTAATCAAGAATCACATAATAGACAGCTCAGGCTTAAGTTGGTTGGTTTGACTCGTAGAATAGAAGAGCTGGAAGAAGCCAACAAAAACCTTCAAAAATCTGAAGAAGAACTACAGGAATTAAGAGATAAAATAGCAAAAGGGGAATGTGGGAACTCTAGCTTGATGGCCGAGGTGGAGAACCTTCGCAAGCGTGTGCTTGAAATGGAGGGCAAAGATGAGGAGATCACAAAAACTGAATCCCAGTGCAGAGAACTGAAGAAGAAACTGCAAGAGGAAGAACACCATAGCAAAGAGTTGAAACTTGAAGTGGAAAAATTGCAAAAGAGAATGTCAGAACTGGAAAAGCTGGAGGAGGCTTTCAGTAAAAGCAAGTCTGATTGTACCCAGCTGCATTTAAACCTAGAGAAAGAAAAAAATTCAACCAAAGACTTAATAATGGAGCTAGATACAATGAAGACTCGAGTGAAAGACTTGGAATCTTCAGAAAGTAGATTGGAAAAGGCTGAGTTAAGCTTAAAAGATGACCTTACAAAGCTGAAGTCATTTACTGTCATGCTGGTTGATGAAAGAAAAAATATGATGGAAAAAATAAAACAAGAAGAAAAAAAAGTTGAAGGTCTGAACAAGAATTTTAAGGTGGAACAAGGCAAAGTTATGGATGTGACTGAGAAACTGATAGAGGAAAGTAAGAAATTTTTGAAACTGAAGTCTGAAATGGAGGAAAAAGTGTCCAATTTGACAAAGGAAAGAGATGAGTTAATCAGCAAACTGAAAAATGAAGAAGAAAAATCCTCTGAACTGAATTGTAGAGTTGATCTGCTGCAGAAGAGAATTGATGGTATAGAGGAAGTAGAAAGAGAAATAGCAAGAGGTCGAGCCAGAAAAGGACTAGAACAAACTTGCCATGAGGATAACAAGATTAAGGAACTAACCATTGAAATTGAAAGACTTAAAAACCGTCTCAAGCAATTGGAAGTGGTTGAAGGAGATTTGATGAAGACAGAGGATGAGTATGATCAGCTGGAGCAGAAATTTAAGACTGAGCAGGACAAAGCCAACTTCCTGTCTCAGCAACTGGAGGAAATGAAGCTCCAGATTGCTAAAAACAAAGCAATAGAGAAGGGTGAAGCTGTGAGTCAGGAAGCAGAGCTGAGGCACAGGTTTCGGTTAGAGGAGGCCAAAAGCAGAGATTTGAAAGCAGAAGTGCAAGCTCTGAAGGAAAAAATTCATGAGTTGATGAACAAAGAAGACCAGCTTTCCCAGCTCCAAGTTGATTATTCAGTTCTTCAGCAGCGGTTTATGGAAGAAGAAAATAAGAACAAAAGCATGGGGCAGGAGGTCCTAAGCTTAACAAGAGAGTTAGAGCTTTCTAAGCGATACAGCCGTGCCCTGAGACCAAGTATAAATGGCAGAAGAATGGTAGATGTTCCTGTGACATCCACTGGAGTGCAAACTGATGCAGTAAGCAGTGAAGCAGCAGAAGAAGAAACTCCAGCTGTGTTCATAAGGAAATCCTTCCAAGAGGAAAATCATATCATGAGTAACCTGAGACAGGTAGGCCTGAAGAAACCCATGGAGCGCTCATCTGTGCTTGATAGGTATCCCCCAGCAGCAAATGAGCTTGGAATGAGGAAATCTTGGATACCATGGATGAGAAAGAGAGAAAATGGACCCCAGACAACTCATGATAAAGGAACACGAACACATGGCAGTCCAGAACATCCTGGGGAGGTTGTACTTTCACCAAAACAGGGACAGCCTCTTCATATTAGGGTGACTCCAGATCATGAAAACAGTACAGCTACTTTGGAAATTACCAGTCCAACATCTGAAGAATTCTTTTCAAGTACCACAGTCATCCCTACCTTGGGAAATCAGAAACCACGGATTACCATCATTCCCTCTCCAAATGTTGTACCCCAAAAGGCAAAGAGTAGTGAGAGCACAATGGGTCCAGAGCGTGCTATGTCACCTGTTACTATAACTACTTTCTCCAGAGAAAAGTCCTCAGAGGGAGGGAGAACTCCCTTTATGGATAGACCCACATCCCCCATTCAGATTATGACAGTATCTACATCTGCAGCACCAGCAAAAATCTCTGTCTCTCCAGAATCTCAAGATATGACCATGGGAAGGGCTGTCTTCAAGGTAACACCAGAAAAACAAACTGTCCCGACACCAATCCGGAAGTTCAATGCCAATGCCAACATTATAACCACAGAAGACAACAAAATACACATCCACTTAGGTTCTCAGTTCAAACGCTCTCCTGGTGCCACTTCTGAGGGTGCAAGTCCTGTGATAACAGTCAGACCAATGAATGTAGCAGCAGAAAAAGAGGTTATGACTGGTACTGTCCTTCGTTCCCCCAGGAACAATCTATCCTCAAGGTCAGGAGCAAGTAAAGTAACAAGCACCATCACTATAACTCCAGTTACCACATCCTCCACACGAGGAACCCAGTCAATGGTAAGTAGCTTCAGGCACTATGAGATACTCACTGCAGGGAGAGGAGAAACTATGTTATGAATTGATTTGAGTCACCAACATGGAAGAACAGTTAGGAAACCGTTGACTTCAGTTGAATTATTTGTAGTTTGTAGTGAGAAAATGGTAACCGAGGACACAATGTGTGTGTGTGTGTGTGTGTGTGTGTGTGTGTGTGTGTGTGATTTAATGGTCTCTTTTGACATTCTGTGACTTCAAGCAGCTGAGGTGAGACATTTGAGAAAGCCCTTGAAGAGCTATGGGAAATGAAAGAGTGATAACATTGTAAACTCTCCTAGGATGTGGAAGGAGAGGACAGAGGATGGCAGAGGAACTGAGTGGTATAGAAACCTTCCCCCCACCACCACTTTCATTTTTTGTAAGAGCTAATTTCGGAATTTAAAATATTGTTGACACTTGTAGTCTTAGCTTTTAGCTGATTTTTGGGGTGGAGGGTTAAAGAAAAGAAACTGGTGACGGAGTCAGAGCATAAGCAATGTGTACGGAGGGCACCGGGGGGGGGTACATGCCCCCCCTGAGAGCACTGGTGCCCCTCCGAGAGTGAGTGCTCCAGCTGGTAAGGGGGCATAAAGAGTGCCCCCCCTTAAATTGGGTCCGCTGCTGCCACGCCACATGCGGAAGCGCCAGGACTTTCACTGCTGCTGCTGCGCACACACTGGCTGGCCCCTGGGGGACATCCCCAGTCATGTCCTGCTGGTGCTCCATCCTCCCCGACTCAAGATGCACCAGTTGACCATGAGTCAGAGCTTTTTTTAAGGTAATCCTGTTTAATTTACAAAAAAACACATACTAGTTGATTTGAAGAAGTAAGAATCAGACAGAAGTTTCTTTGTTCATTGTTCCAAGCCTCTCTTGCCATGGCTTACCTGAAAGTGCTCTCTCTCAGCATTTCTTACAGCCACACTCCAAGTGCTTTTCTGTTTATTTCTTGAGCTTCTTTGCTGCTTTCTGTGTGCTTGTATGGTGTCTCTGCTGCTTCACTGCAATAGCACGCCTCTACAGTTAGGTTCAGTCTCTTATCAGTCCAGAGAGCTCTTTCAATGAACTGGCCCAACCAATGTCCAGACGTTTTTGTGCTAGATCTTGGACAGTATTCTTTCATTACTTCAACAGTGTTAGTATAAAAGGGCATATAATGGTTTCTCTGTTTAACCTGGATGAAAAGCAACTATCATATACAGCTGTTTCTGTGAGCAGTCCCCAGCATAACAGCACCTTTCAACATTTCATGGTCTAAGGAACATTGGCATACAAAAGTAATTAATTTGGGTTATTTAATGTATATGCATCCCTGATAGTTTATTGTTAAAGTCTTTCTATCTACTACCAGGATATACTGCTTCCCTTTTTTGTCCAGAACTTTTGGAATTAATGCATTAATTCCTGAACTTCTGCTTTTGTCTTGCAGAAAAATGGAACGCATTTTCTTTCATACTTTCTTGTTCTTTTTTGGGAGATCTACCCCTTCCATGATGGTGCACTGAACTCTGGGAACCTTACTTTTTTTCTTTTTTTTAACATCTCGTTAAAAAAGAGGCTTCTTTCTTAACCACCTCCTCCCCAGTTTGGATTGTAAAGAAAATAATTCAACCATCAAATTTACTTTTGCTTATTCTCTTGTTCATGCCCTGGGAACATGATTTGGAAAGTATGACCAATTCAAAATGTCTCCTTCCATTTAGACCCTCCAGAAACTAAATTGCATACTTACCATAGTTTCTAACTGCTTACTTTATAAATACACCTCCAGTGCTTCCTGTTAAAGGGAACAGGTTGCACCTTATTAAAGCATTACTTGCAAGCAATGAACATACAAAAAAATGATATTAACATTATTTTAAGAGTGTGATTTAATTAAATGGAAACAAGCAAACAGAAAAAACTGTGTTCTTACTCATCCCACTGTGACTAATTGCCACATAGCTCTCAAATAAATGAGATACGGAGCAACAAAATACCCAGTCACAAAGAGATAAACAAACAGCAGAATGAGAGCTTTCCTTCTGAAGTTCCTATCTCTTGCTGGCTTTAGGACATATTTCCTATTGTTTTATATTTTGTAAATCACAGCTTTTCTCCTAACTAATTTTATACAGTTATCTGAAGAACTCCCAATTTTATACTGAGGTTATTTCTTCAGGGCCCAGTCTCCCCTGCCCCAGTCTTCCAGTCTTCCAGTCTCCCCTGCACCACCTGGGATAACCTGCTGCATGTCAGAGTGCACGTGGCACAGGTGTTTGCCAAGGACAAGTAGCAGCGGCACAAGGTATGCTGCTGCTTCTTGTCCCCAGGGAAACAAATGGTCTCACTTGTGTGGACATGGCCAAGGAGGGCAAAAAAGGAACCAACCAGATTCTGCCTCCTGTAAAAAGGTCATGAAAAGTCAAAAATGTAGGTTCTCCACAACTGACCTTACTGAGGCCCCTGTCACATGTTCATTTAATGGTGCAATGAGATCTGATCCTTGATCCCAACAGTTACCTTCCTGCCATGCCACATGGGATAATAACCTCAGGCTTGCACTGCACAGGCAAATTTAAACCCAGGTGCCACAGAGTCAACAATTAGTTGATTGTCCCAGGGCTGCCTGGGACCTGCTGATTTTTGGCCCCAAACCCAGAGAGTTCCAGGTCCAGTTCACCTGGTGCAGTCAGGGCAGACAGTCAGTTGATTTTTAGCCCTGACCCAGACAGCCCTGAGTCTGAGATATGGGGCTGTCTGAGCCCAGGCTGACAATCAGCTGATTGTCAAAACCACATGCCTAGCAGCTATGAATGGACTGCTGGGTACAGGGCATCAGTGGGTCCCAGTGGGGCTAGCCAAAGGGCCGTGCTGGGATCTTTAAACCCAGACTCTGAACCCAGAGCTGCTGGGCATGGGGTTTAAAGTCCTGGTGGGGGGAACTCTTTGGCTTCATGGCTCCCCTCCCGCCACTTCAGCCCCCACTGGTAATCACTTGATTGTTGGTCCTAGGGCTGTTCGAGACACTAGTGCAGGCTGCGTGCTGGGACCGACAATCAGCAGATTGTCAGCCACAGCCACACATTAAAATTCAGGGACCTATACAAACCAGCCACAAAAATGTTCTACATTATATGAGTAACAGTTTTATGGCTCATTTCTCATTTTATGGTGCCTTAAATTGGATGCACATATAGCACCTTGCTCATTTGTGCCATGATTTACACATTGTTGTTTTCACTGTGATGATCCAGGTAAAATGCAAGAAGCAAGAGTCTTTTTGGTGATATCTTTTTTTGGATCAACTGTATAGTTTTGAGACAAGCTTCCAGGCACAAAATGTCTTTCCTTAGGTCTACCCTTCCTGAAACCTGAGGAAGGGAACTTTGTGCCTGAAAGCTTGCCTAACACATCTCAATTGCAGAGTTTATCCAATAAAACATATCCTCTGAAAAGACCCTTGCTTTTTGCATAGTACTGAGGAGTGTACAGTCAGCATGTTTCTGCGGCCATGCTGGCCATATAGTGGGGGGCTTACATGGAGTTACATACAAATTCTTCCATCAGATAGCAGGAACAAAGTGTATTTGGAGCTGTGCATTGGCCTAATACCAGCTCTGATATGACTGATACATATTAGAAGGCCTCCTCAGGGAAAGAAAAACAGAACTTCATCTGTTTTACATTGGCGCAACATGTCTAAAATCAAGTAATTTGTTTATCTGTTTTTGATAATTTGGAGGATTATGAAACTGGTAACTCCAAGGTGCTGAAGTTCTCAGTTAATAATATACAGGCAACTAGAACTCAAGAAATGTCTGAGATTCCAGCTATGTCATTTAATTGCTGTATGTTTACACACTGTGGAAAGCTTTCAGGGAGTGAAGAATAATCGTCATTTTGGCTCCACTGTATGTTGACATATTTTCCAATGCTGATAGATGCATTTGCATTTACAAAATTTCATGGACCTAATTTATTTTGACATCTAAATGAGAGAGCATGTTGGCTTTTAAGGTTTATTGTAAATGCTTTTGGTTATTCAAAGTGGATTTCTTCCCACCAGTTAGTACGGTATTCATGTTTTCCAATTGTTGTGAATTTTTGTATGTGTATATGGTTTTCAGCTGGTCTTGGAAAGTAAGGAATGGTGAGCACAGATTGACTTTTGTGGAATATGCACGATGTATAAACAGGCACCTTCTGTTCCATAGCAAGCTATATTCAAGCTGGTGTGGCAGACTGGAAATTTTGCAGCAGATTCATTTACTTTCCCTTAAGGGTTTTTTAGCAGATATGGAAACAAATGTTATAATGAACACACTCCTCTTAATGCTCTTTATTTTGATTATTCAGTTTTACATTGGTTTTCACGCAATGGCTATAAATTTGGGGCTTCACAGTGCAAAGCTACATTGAAGAATTTGTTAGATCTGGAAGTTTTAGTGGTGAAGTCAAAGACAGTTGACTTCAAGAATGTCAAGCATCTGTGAAGATGCTTTGAGATTGTGGGATTAGGACACTAACTGATTGCTATTGGGCATGTCTACACGTGCTGTTAATTTGCAGCGATAAACTGCTGCATATCACAATAGAGTTACTGCTCCTGGGTATGCCATTTGCTTGGGACTGCAGCACGTTGAACCGAGTCAGAGCAGCCCTGGAGGGGTTGGAGGTCAGCATGACTTAATGAACACAAAGAACTCTGCATTTATTAATTTACATAACCCAGGCGGTACTCCAAGAGGTACCCCCTCTCCAATTGAAGGGATCAAAGCAGGTGCACAAGCACTGTGGGAGGTGCAGGGACTCTCCTCCCCCTACAGAGCAGAGCCAGACCACCAATGTGGACTTAACCATATACCTTTTAATACTGGGAACATAACGGCATAAGTCAGAGGGTACAGCGGACACTACAATGCCCCAGGGGGGCAGGATTCAACAAAGTTTAGATGCTTACAATCATTGACAAAAGACAGGGTTAATAAAATATAAAACACAAACAGCAGAACAAACCATATGGGTTGGTGAAATATAGAGAGGCACAAAATACAAAATGTCAAATGACAAGGAAATATAGGGCCTAGGTACCTAGAGGAGGAAAAGTGGGGGGGATAGGACACAATGGCCCCTTTCCACTTCAAGAAGACTTGCTTCTCATTAGCTCACTCACCCCAAGTGACCCTAGCTGGTACTTGAACTCAGATCTCCCACATAGCATGCAGAAACATTGCTACACAGCCACTAGTAGTAGCACTACTCTAGCCTGCTAGGGGTTTTGCCCTTCTTGGAGCCCCAGCCAAACATCAAGCTGCCTGGCCTCTGATTGGAGGAGCTGGAAGCAGAGCTGGGAACCTCTCAGGTCACTGCTCAGATCCCTGCTGGAGTGCGGGGAGCCTCTCCTGCTGGCTGCAGCCTCTCGTAGGGGATCCTGAAGCCTAGTGTGGAGCCTCTCCTGCTGGCCACACGCCGCACTGCTGAGGGCCCCACTGCTGCCTGCAGATCCTGCTCCTTCAGGCTCTTCTGGGGTAACTGCTCCTGCCCCGCTGGCTCAGCTCTGTGAAGCTCCTTCCTTGTTGTCCCTCACTGGTCTGTCCTGAGTCAGCCCACGCTGCTCCTTTTATCCCCCTCCAGGTGACCCAAGGGGCCAATCAAGGGACACAGGGGGGTGAGTCTCTGGGGCCTGATTGGTGCAGAAAGGGAATCCCAAATCCTCCAATCATCTTTTGCCCTTTCAAAACCCCGGGACTAGGTCACTGCCAACTAACCTGTCACATCTACTGTGGCTTAATAGGGCGCCACGTGTAAACACTTACGTTTACTGTGGATGGAGCTAGTTAGGCAGCTCCACAGTAAACATCTCATGTAGATGTGCTCAGTGATTACTTAAAGAGAAACAAAGCAGTTAATTTTGAAACTTTACTGTGACAGTTCAATTGTCAATATTATTTATTGCAAAAGAGAGAAAAAGCAAACATTTAAAGGAGGTTTCTGATTCTAAATGTGAATAATTATTTAACAATATAGAAGGTTTGAAACTTGGTTGTCTGAGAGATTCTCTACTCCCTGTGATATTCTTCACTACAGCTGAAATTAGCTAAGGTCCTCAAGCTGTAAAGGCTTGCAATATAAGGGAAAAGGAGCTGCTGATGGGGTGTTCTCTAGGAGAGGCCTTCTATTCGAGATCACAGTCTCTGCCACTGTTCACTAGAACCTAGATTTAGAAAGGTAGTTATCCATGTTTGTCTGAAGTCAGAGAGAAGGCAGGGCAGGGAAGCACCTTGAAGACTGACTAGTTCAGAGAAGATTTCACAGGAGACAGCCTACTTTGTCAGGTAGTATCTGATGAAGTAGGCTGTTTTCTATGAAAGCCTGTGCCTCATTGGACCAGTTAGTCCCTAAAGGTGCTATCTGCGCTACCCCTAGTTTAGAGGCCTGACTTGTGAACTTTCCAAGTCCATCTTCTGTTTCTCTCTGTTAAGGCACCTGTGGAGAGTATGGAGTGAGGTGGAGATTTATGGGCAATCCTTTGTTTACATTGTGGCTTTTAATGCCTGAGATGAGTGTTCAGAGCACTGGATAGGTGCCTTCTAGGCGTACTTAAAAAAATTAAAGAAATTAATACATAAAAGATAATGACTCATAATGTATAATTGGCATATATTTAAGAAAAAAGTCATCCTTAAAACTATTTTATTTTTCTCCTCTCTTTCTGCAGACAGGACAGGATGGGTCATCACAGAGACCTACACCCACCCGCATTCCTGTGTCAAAAGGTATGAAAGCAGGAAAGCCAATAGTGGCAGCCCCAGGAGCAGGAAATGTGACAAAATTCGAGCCTCGTGCCGAGACTCAGTCAATGAAAATAGAACTGAAGAAATCTTCAGCCAACAGCTCTACCTCCCTGGGCGGGGGGAAGGGCTGAGGGCAGTGACTAAGGGGGTATGTTGTGCAGGTTTTACTGCTACCATGAAAATCGGCCCCCTGTCTGTTACTTGCTAGTGTTTGCATATACTAATTACATCCTGAAGCTGTCACTTATAACAAACTAATAAATGTGCATCTTGACTATTTAATTTAACAACATCCTCTTGTTTCCATACTGGGGTTAGAATAGTAGTTTTACACTGGTTGTATGCTAGCAATATATTTCAGCCAGTTAAGTTAGCTTGAGCAATCTCATTTAGATATTCATCTAATTCAGGGGTTCTTTAACTTATTTGTAGTGCAGGTCCCTTTTTAATAGATTATCTTGTGGCACTGCCTTCTGCCAATTCACTATTGCATGGACCACTTTCATTGCCAATCATGATCACATAACATTCTTCAGGCAACTAAAGCAACTGCTTGTTTAGGGAAGTAATGATAGCAAAGCAGTAAACCATATTTTCTCACATATAGCCCACCCATGATCCAGCGTGTGCCTAATCCAAGAACATAACACACACCCAGCCTGGAACACTGAGTCCAGCCCTACGTGCTGGCCTGATCCAGCCTGCCATGTCTGGTCCATGTGCCAGATCTAAGGCCGCATGCTGGCTCTGCACCCCACCCCCCCCGCCCCACATCAGCGCAGTCTATTCTATTAGATCTGGGGCTCATTGAGTGACCCTGTGTGCTAACCTGATCTGGTGCATGGGCCCATGTCATCCAGCCAGGGAGTTCCTCAGAGGTCCAGAAATTTGGCAGTAGGGAGTAGTGGCAGCACGCATTACTGTGGCTCAGGGAGTCATGGAAATGAATGCTGTCACCACTCCCTCACTGCCAAATGTTTGAATCCCTTGGGGTCCATATTTCTCATGTGTAATGCACATACCAATTTTCCCCAGCTGGCCGGGGGGAAAGCCATATATGTGTTTTATGCAAGAAAATATGGCATTTGCAGTTCTTTTTAAATAAGGCCTAGTGGCTAGAAAAGAAAAAGGGGAAGAGCCAACTCCATGTGACCAGTCATGTCTCTGTGGCCCATTGCTGTTTGACAGACCACAGCTTCTCATCTAATTGACTGATTTATTATAGCCAGAGCTGGGGCCTGACTAAAACTGTATTGAATTCTATGGACGTCATTACACTGAATTGACTGGGTTTTGGAATAGGTCCATAATGGGGAATTTTGCTATAGTCAGACTCCAGCTGCCAAAAGGTTTTCTTATTTTAACATAACCCTTAACATATACTTAGTGGTGAAAAGTGTTCAAGAACTCAGCTGAGATATAGTGTGGGAGAAAAGAGGCTTTGTTCATAATTGACCCTGAATTCCAGTATGTTCCCTGAAGTTTGATATGTGTCTATCTCAGATACCAACCCTATTCATGGCTCTGTGGAGAATCATCGTTCTTTTCTTTGTGATTTTGTTCTGGTTAAATTGGAATGTTTGCATTTTAAGCATGTTTTAAGGAATTGCTTCAGCATGGAAATGGGTGTGGATTTTTTTTAATAATAATTGTTGTTATGGCTGTGTTTTTTCAATGCACCACACTTGTGAACATTTCCATTTAAAGTTCAACTTCTGGAGAAGGAAGGTAACAAAAGAAACTCTGATTAATTTGATATACGAGCTTTTGGCCAGAGGGTGCACTAAAAAAAAAAAAGATTGAATCAGTTAAGTGAGCAAGTAAGAGTCTAGCAACCCTGGCTGCCTTACTAGAGGAGAGGAGAAAAAGGAAGATGACAGCATGAGGCATACAAATATAGCACACTGTACATGGAGGACAGGCGAAGCTAGTGGCTACTGCGAGCTATATGTAGTTCATTAGACATATAGAATCAATGAAATGAAGCAACAGGTTAGGGCAGGAGTTGGAAACCTAAAACCCACAAGCTGGATTTGGCCTGTGACGAGATTTTACTTGGCTCACCAAGCATGCTAAAAACGGATATAATCATTCCCACTGTTAATAGGTTTTGTCCCAGAATGCCTCATCTAGTGGTAGAATATCTAACAGTTAGCATTTCCACTTTGCCTTAGGATTCAGCCATGTTAACTTAGCCTGCTGTTAGTGACAGATCCGTGAACCCCTAGGTTAGGGGTTTGGTTTTTCTTCCTGTACAGAAAAGATGTCTTCCAAGGAAAATCTGTCAGGGAGGTCAGTAAAAATGTGAGCAGGTATTGTTTAGCCTTTTAAGCAAAGAATCATAGGATTAGAAGAAAACTCAGGGGTAACCTAGTTCAGCTCCTGTACAAATATAATAGTTGCTAATTGTAAATTGACAAAGTCAAGTGGGCAAAGTTCCAACCTGAAGTTGTTGTGAGGAACCCTTTGCAGGGCTCAAGGCGAGCAAGTGTTGATGTAAATCATTCATCACCAGCTGGTTGATTGGGATCGACTGGTGGATCTCGGAGCCTCTTGAAGTTGATCCTGGGCTGTAGGGGCTGAGTGCATGCATGCATGCGCATGCCACCCCTCCCAAGCCCAGCAGGTCAGTTGGTAGGGGAAGAAAGGGGTGGAGGCCCGGGGGGCATGTGCAGTGGGGCTCGGGGTTCAAAGCCCAGCTTGCAGTAGCAGCCTGGGTGGAGCGGGGAAAGGAGCTATAGGCTGGAAGGCTGCACCAGGCTGTCCCACCAGACCTGGCGCATTCTGTGCTCAGTGGCGGCACTGGGACCAGGGATTGGGGGGCTATGGCCCCCCTCTGTGGCCCTGCTCCCAGCATTGCTGCCGCAGGTAACTGGCTTGAGTACAGCCTGACTAGGAACAGCCTGGCACCGCCTTAGCCCCAGCCCAGCCCACCTCGTGTAGATTTTGGGGTATGTGTCCCCCCTCCCCGTGCTCCCTGGATGAGCTGCTCACAGCATCATCCCCTGCCCTGCCCCAGCTGTGCAGGGCCTGTTGTGTGTGTGTGTGGGGCGGGGGGGCAGATCAAAGTCCCAGCAGTGAGAGAGAGAGTGGGCTAGGGCTGGGGCATGGATCTGCCCTGCCCTCCACATGGCCTTCTCTCCTCCCTCCACCCTTCCCCACAGACTTACCTGCTGGGTTGTGTGTGTGTGTGGGGAGGAGGGGGTAGGTCTTCCGTTCATTTTAAATTTCAAAAGTGATCAACCTAAAAAGGTTGGAGATCACTGATGTAAATAGTTGCTGTAAACAGGTTTGTAAGTAGGACATCTAGTTGCCTATCACCCTAGGGGGAGATGAGAGTCTGAGCCTGGCAGCAGAGCACAGATTGCACCCTGATTGGTCCCTGATGACTTTATATTTAAATGTATTGGGTGCATGTTGTCTCCAGGTTAATACTATAGTTTTGTATAAGTTTTATGGAGAAGGTGGCAGACTGTGCTGGAGGAGAAAGACTCTGAGAGCTGGAGAGAGAAAAGTGTAATCCCACGGAGGACAGAGAGAGAAAGGAATAATCCCAAGGAGGAGAGAGTACAGTCTAAGGAAGGCAGAAGAACTGCAATGGCACAATAAAGACTGTTTTTCTGTAGCTTAACAGTCTACTGTGCTGTTTGGGTCAGCCCTTTAACTTCAAAGAAGAAATCATTCCAGGAGCTGATCAAAGAAGGAGCTCTCTGAGGTGGGGATGCTATGGGTCGCCGGGGAAGCCAGGGACAAAGAGGAGCCAGGGTCTCAAGCTAGAGGCTTGCCCCTCGAGATGTCATGACAGGGCTGGTTTCCAGGGGTCCTGAAGGAGGGAGACTGAATAAGTATTCTTCTTACGGAGTTCTGAGGCAGAGCTTCATCTGAAGGGAGCAATCCATGACAAATCATTCCAGACAAATGCTTATCCAGCCTATTCTTGACAACCTGCAAGGAAGGAAGGAGATTTCACTACTTCCCCAAGCAGCTTGTTTCATTGTCCTCCTGTTCTTACATTTAGGAAGATTTTCTGGAAATATGATTTAAATCTGCTTTTCCTCAATTTAAAACCATTGTGATGTGTCCTGCCCTCTGCAAGAAAGAACAATGTTTCTCCATCTTCTTTATGGCAACCTTTCAACTATTTGAAAACTTATAACCTCATAAATCTGGAATGCTTGGGACCAAGCACCTGCCAGAAATTTGAAAATTCTGGTTTTTTAAACTGGAGTGGCGGCCAGTCGCAGAGCAGGGTGGGGAGGAGGTAGCGGTGGCAGGTCCCAGAGTAGTGGCTGCATGCGGAACAGGGTGGTGAATGGTGGCAGCAGCTGCCACATGCAAACTTCTCCCTCCACGTCTGGGGTGTGGAGGGCAGCTCAAAAAGTGCTGGATTTTCAAGAATTCCAGATTTTTGAGATCCAGATTTATGAGGTTATACTGTATCTTGTTCTCCTCACTTATTTTCCTTTTCTCCAAACTAAACATACTTAATTCTTTAAGCCTTACCTCATATGGCTTGCTTTCCAAGCTCATTATCATTCTTTATTGGTCACCTCTATATTCTCTCCACTTCTCTGCATATATTTTATAATCCAGTGTCCAAAACTGGACACAGTATTCTGGCTGAGGACTAACTAGTGCTGAGGAAAATGGTACTCTATCCCTGAATTTTATCACCTTTTTGTGTGATAGGATCATGTAGCTGACTCATGTTGAATCTGCAATCCACCATAAACTCCAGTTCCTTCTCAGCAGTCCTACTGCTAACCTAGTTTATCCCCCATTCTGTACGTTTCTATTTAGTTTTTCCTCCTTATAGGTAGCACCTTACATATGTCTGTGTTCAATTTCATGTTGTTGTCTATAGCCAAAATTTCCAATATTTTCAGATTCCTTTGACTTTTATTCCTTTCTTCCAAAATGTATGCAGTCCCTCCCAGTTTTGTCATCTGCCAATTGGATCAGTAAACTCTCTTAATCCGTATTTGAGGTTGTGACCCTACTAAAGACCCAGGTGTGCCCCACCTTTCTATTCTTCTTCATCAGAAGGACATTTTGTTTATGGAAGACCATCATTAATGTTCATTTTTTGGGATCCCACTTCCAAAAAAATTCCACTAGGCCTTGATTTTCAGTTAACTCCATTAATTTTGGAGTTGTGGGGAATGGAACATCTGAAAATCCAATCCACATTTTTAAAAATATTAGTTCCTAATACTGTAGGATAGAATTTGGAGGCTGTTTCTCAGAAACCAATGTATAGCTGGAGATTCTGGGTAGAAGTGTATTAGCTCCTCCCAGTTAAGTTATTTCTAATAAATTCCCAGTGCCTCAGTTTGTTAGTGACTCATTGCTGATTCTTTTGATTTGTAAAATGATTTAGTTTTTCTCAGAAGTTCTAAGAAAACTTATTAATATGAAGCCCTTGATAGTTGTTAATATGAATGCAGAAACAAAACTTCCATTCAGTTCAAGAGTCATTTAAAACACTGCATATATGAGCCCCAAGCTAACATCCCTTGATATAGTGGTGGCCTAGGCTTAGACTTTCCTTTTCAGTGCTTTTTAAAAGGTACTAGCTCTTTTTGCCTTAACTGTATCTACACCTGAGGCAATAGCTTAAATATGTCTGTATTTGGCTAGGGTTTGAAAGGACAGCATATCTGAAGAAACTGTCAACATTACAGAATGAGAACTCCAATACTTATAATGTAGCACAGCAGATCCAGAATTGCCAAAGCAAGGTAAAAGATTTGGAGTTTGAAAAAAACAGAAATGCACGGTAAGCAGAACTGACAGATCAGACAAATACCCTGTGGATCCAGATGCTGAGATCAGTGCCAGGACAATCAGAAACAAATTCTGATCCCTACCAAGGGGCAGGTCCAGGCGGGTGCAGCAGTGCAGTTGCAACAACTTCCACCACCGCTTTCCGCGGCTAATCTGTGGGGAGGGAAGCCTCTCCTGCCCCGCTCCATACTGGGGGGGGGGGTGTGCTGTACCCTCTTCTAGTAAATCCTGGATCCGCTCATGTCCAGGCCCAACCTAACAGAAGGCCAGAGAACTGAAACCTGATAAAAAATATTCCAGAAATGTCCTGGATAGAAACTTTGTGAATGTTGATTGCAAAATATCTTGAAAAAAATCCAACCTATGAACTTTTTTTAAACAAATATTAGCAAGAGGAGGGCGGGTCCCTGTAATTACAAGGCTTTTTGAAAGGGAACAAAGATAAAGGACAAGGGACTGGGGCAAGCCAAAGGTTATTATAAATTAATGTAAGTATTAATGTGAAGAGTAAATTAATCTAAGTATTAAAGTGAAGAGTTCAGGCAGAAATATTTTGTGGGGTAAACAGTTTGCCAGAAGTACCTTATATATATTTGAATTAACTAAAAATATACTTTTAAACTAAAAATTTTTAACTAAAAATTATACTTAGGGGAACTCAGTGGATTGTAATTTTTTTTCCGCATACCTGATGTTCTCTGTTTTTAGCTTAGGAAAGAAATTGGAAAAGAGTTTAAGGAGTTCTAGAAGTGAAGCTTGGCTTTTGTATCATATTGATTTCAAGTGCTATTTCATATGAATCCGGAGGAAGTTATTAGTTAGTAGTCACTAACTAATAACATTAGGGCCAGGTACAGACATTACACATAAACCGAGCTAAGTGATCAGAAATCCATCTAAACCTGTAACCGTACAGAAGTTCAGTGCACACAGATCAGTATACAGTAGAACCCAGTTTAAGAAAGACTTGGTTTGATGTGCACTCAAATCTAATTTATTTAAGTTAGACATGTAAATCAATTTTCTGTACCAGATCCCTTATTGATTCAAGTTAGATTGCTGCCCTCCAACATATCAGCCTCCTTTGAGGCCCTCCACAATCCCCACCTCACAGGGAGGTGCAGTAGCATTCAACCTGCAATTGGGTGCTCCAGCCATGTGCCCAGTGGGCCTTGCCCCGATCTCTCCCAGAGCCAAGCCAATACGTACCCTCTCCCCAGTTGCACCTCCTGCCTCTGGCCTTGTATCAGCTTCTGGCAGGCAGAAAGGGAAAGGAAGGAAGGACCCTTCCTATTTTCCCTGCAAGAACCCCAGGACCTGGACACCCATGTCCCTGGGCTGTGCCCCCTCACTCCATCATGAAGTACTCCATGATGTAAACAGAAACCTGAAACTGAGCCCAGGAGAACCCCTGTGGCTTGGGCACAGCCCCCCAGAACCCAAACCTGGCTCCTGCACACCCAACCAGGGAACCCCATGCCCCCATGCTTAGGCCCAGCTCCACAGAGCCTGACCCTAACCCTGGCTCCACCTCCCCAAAGCAGAAGCTGGTGCATGCATGTCACTTCTGGTGGATCGGGGTGGTAAGGGGCAGAACTTTAAGACTGAGCCTGCGCAAAGGCAACCCTGTGACCACTGCGGCTTGGCCACTGCTGGCAGGTGCCCATGGGCTGATGCTACGAGGCTGTCTTGGCTGGCAGCTATGGGTCCTGGAGTACTAGGGCAGGGCCTGGGAGGGTGGGAGCGTGCTTGCCCATGCCCAGCTGCCAATCAGGGGTGGCCCATACACTTGGCTGCACTCCACAGTTTCTGGCAGCCTGGTGAGCCTGTGGGGCATGCTGGGAGGCGTGCAAAAGCCAGCAACCTGCAGGTCTCAATCAGTGCAGATAACCTACGTGCCTCCCCACCAGAGGGTGAATGGGTGTACCAGAGGTTGGCAACGTTTTGGGGCAGAGAGCCAAAAACACTCTCAACCTTGACTTATAAGATGTTGGTGTGCTAGATGCGGACAGCAGGGGAGTTGCCAGGACCTGGATCCTGGTTGTAGCAGCACGGCCCCAGCCCTGTCCCTGCTGTCAGCCCCAAGGCACGTGTGCCAAGCAAAATGCCTTTGCGTGTCATGCTCTGGAACCCATGCTGGGGGTTGCCTACACCTGGTATATACATTTTGCTACTAATCTAACCTAGGCTGCTGACAGAAATCCACGTAACTTAAATCAGTTCCACTTCGGGCTTTTTGAACATCTGTACTTAGCCTAAGACTAACCACTCCAGACCAGATCCAAAAAGAGACTTGAGCACTGACACTCAAAATTTCTTTAGATCAGTCTTTAATGCTCCTTCTGCGTTACCAGCTGACCTTGGAGGTGCATAACGTTCGTGGATCCGGTTTTTTACATTTAGTTGCCTGAAATTCTGTTTCCACATGTTCCCAGAAGTATCTCAGCCTTCAGTGCGCTGAGCAGCTTAGCATCCTGCTCACACCTAGGCCAACTGGGACCCATGCTGTGGCCTGTCTCCTCAGAGGACTCAGTTCAGTGTACATTCTCAAACCATGCCCCAACAGAGCAGGCGCTAAACAAAGTACAATGATGGCCCCTACTTTATTACTATTTGGTTATTGGATAAAAGGGAGAATCTCCCTTTAGCTTTAAAAGTGTGGCCCCTACTCTGTTTTATAGAGAAAGGGCATAGGCAGCTATCAAAGATCCCAGCCTTTGAATCCTGAGTGGAGGCAGCCTCTCAGGTACTGCTGAGTTGGAAGCCAAAATCCTGGAGAGATGTGAGATTTAAGATACTTGCTATCCTCGGCATTTTCCTGTTGGCTAGCTTTCAGTAGCTCCATGCTTGGAGTGATATTTTTTATGGATTCTATTTTAAGGCACCTACATTCCTCACATTTAGATATCTACCAGAAATTCAGGATTCTAGTATAGGAGCTGGATGCCCAGAGACTAGGCATTGCAATGTTCAACATTGTGGCACCAAAGTAATTTTTTTGGATCTGGACCACAATTTTTTGTAAATTGTCTAGTGCAAGAAGCATGACTTAAAATATGACCATCTTGGGGACAGAGCTCAATACAGAGTCATTTTATATCATAGCATCTCTATGTATTGTTAAGGACAAAGTAGCCTCTTTGAATTTCCCTACAGACATTTGCAAATCCTTAACACATGTTTTCCACTACATTACATAAGGCCGGATTCTGTCATTCATACTTGTATTGAATACAGTTTACGACTGTGAGGCATGTCTGCCATTAACAGAAAGATTAATTGGAAAAAAAGTGAGAGAGAAAC
>NW_017728918.1:59741081-59744279 GCF_001723895.1 Crocodylus porosus | reverse complement strand
GTCATCTGACCCCGGTGCTCTTTCCTGCCAAGGCAGGGGGTCGGACTAGATGATCTACCTAGGTCCCTTCCGACTCTAGCTACTATGAAACTATTAAACTATAATTATTTTATTGTGCATAACCTCTAAAATAATATTGACCTGTGAAAGTTCATGCCAGTTATGGGCTAAGTACCATATTATTGCCTAGAATATGTTACATGTGTTCTCGAACCCTGTCAAAAGTAACACTATTGTTAGGTGATTCTGGACACAATTTCAAGAACAGTAGTCTACTGTCCTACTGTGTTTCAGGTTTTTGGCACAGGCAACCATAATAAGGATCATTTTCAGACCAATTATATGTTTGTATCACACATCAGTTGCTGATCCCATTGAGTCAGTTAGAAACCTGTAGCTTGCTGGCAGTGATAGGGAATATTTTTCTCCCCTCCATCTATGTGAGAAATTCCCATCCCTTTAATCGTGAGTGAGCTCTTGCAGATGCAGCTCTCAGATTTGTAATTACAGACGTTGACTTCATTTTCAAACCACCTTACTGCTTAGTTTCTGCTCCTATTCGCATGTTTGGAACATGTCATCAAGGTTAACTACTTTCAAATTTGGAGCTATCAGCTGAGAGAACAAAACCATGTATGAGTACATCTGGATTTATTTTTCTTGGATTTTTCAAGATAGAAGCAAAAGCTGATCTTCATCTTAAAAACTATTTTAGACATGATGTTTAAAATAGTAACAATGGTATGTGGAGCTCTACCTTTGCCACTTGACCTTATGCTGTTTCTGGTACATACATTTTTATTTTGTGTCATTTGGTTCTATCCATTTGTGTAAATTGTAAAAAACAAATTAAACTTCAAATGTTAAAGTGTCAGTTGATGTGCTTTGTTATTGGAATTGATCAGATTTTATGCCAGTTGTTTGCTCTGAGCCAATTTAATCTCAGTTACTTCAATGTATTGCAGTTACAGTGAACTCTGATTTACACCATCATAACTGAAATTAGAATTTGGCTATTTACATACAGCTGCCTTCATTTACTTTTCTTACAAATAAAGTAAATTCATTTTTGTTTATTTAAGTGAATTTGTAGCTCATTTATAGCACCAATCAATCATCACATCATCTCTGACCCTACAGTCAGTTAACCAGGATTTAACTGGCCATGCTATTATTTGGTACTTCTTAACCATTTTCAAACTGGAGAGGGTCACAGTGTCTCAAACCTATACCAATGGGGCCTTTGCAATGACAACAAATGCCCTTGTGGACAAGTTCAAGCCATGTCCCACATTGTTGACTTGTGTCCATTTACTATACTACCCAGTGGTCTTCAAGCTCTTTACACTGGTGATGATATTGCCTTAAGATGGCTGAAACAATATGCTGAAACTGCATACGCTAATATATAGGACATGCTATCTCTCTTTCCATACGCAAGTTATCCCTTCATCAGATTGACAGAATCTATTTTACTAAAATTTTAATCTGTTTGGGTATCTGTTTTAAATAGCTAATATTCTTTTTCTGACACAAAGACAAATATTTCTTTCTACAATGCAGCTTAAAAAAATTAAATATTTGTGCAGGGGTGGATCCACCAGGATGTAGTTGTATAGTTGCACCCCTCTGATTTCTGGTCCACTCAAAGTTTAAAACCAGCTGTCTGGCAGTAACAAAAACACTTCTATTCAGACAGCAGTGAGGTTAACAAATGATATCCTTGATTCCTTCTAAATGCTTTATTCTACAAATGTTAATGACCCTCTCTCTTTTTTAATGGTCTTTAATTGTTCCACTAATAAAGCTATCCTTTCTTCTGCAATTCTGCTGTCTATTAGCTGCTCTTGGTAATGTAGCTCCTGTTTCACAGCCCTATGGAGAATGTTTTAACTCTAGGTTGAAACATTGACTCAAGTGTTGAAATAACTCAGTAAAGCATAGTCAAAATGCTCAGGAAAGTTAGATTTTTTTTATGAATCTGAAGATGTATATTTAATTACAGACTAATGAAACAGTATCATTTGATTATTTTTGCCTGGTTTGTTGTGTTTTTAGATTCACTTATAGGGTGTGTCAGATAGATTAATGAACAAATGAATAATAAAAGGAGAAATGGTCTGATTTCTTGATGCTGTCTATAATCTCTGACTTTCTCCTGCATAACTGTTGTATTTGATAAAGAGTAGGAAAGCTGACTATAAAACCAACTCTAATCTTGCTTTTCAGTAATTAATTTGGCTTGTACAAGGAAAATGTAATTTTAAATTTAGATTTTGTCTCCAAACTCTGTGCATTTATATCTAATGTAAATAGTGAATATTAAAGATCGCTGGCTTTTTAGAATGAGCTCATATTTCTCCCACTGAAGTTATGGGAGTTTTCACCTAAGAGCAGAATTTGACTGTAAGCAATTACAGTTTTTACTGTGCCACACATTAACCAGAACTTGAAGTTAGAAAACAGCAGTGGTGGTGAAGGTAAACTTTTACTGTAGTTAACAATTGTTTTATGTTCTTTATTCAATTCTGGGGGGAAGGTAGATGTGTCTGGCTGAAAAGCTTTTGTAAATAATAAAATAAATGTGGAAGAATGTTCTTTATTTGAGAACTGTCCTTGTTTCACTTGCCTTCCCACATTCCTGATTGTCTGCTCTACTCATTCAGTAAATATGAGTAAGATAATTAAAAGATGCCATCTAGTGGCTTGCTCGTGGCATAAAGGGAAAATGAAAACTATACTAATATTTTTAGGGCTGTCAAATGATTAAAATCATTGATTGCGATTAGTTGTGCAATTAAAAAATTAGTCACAATTAATCACAATTTTAATCGCACAGCTAAAAACTCAAGATTATGCAGAAAAAACCTTAAAATAATGCAAAATTATGCAGGTACTTTGTATGGTTGTGGGTGTTGGGTGTGTGTTGGGGAGGAAATTATGAAGGTGTGGGGGACTATGGGTGAATGTGTGGAGTTTGGAGCCTGGGGATGGGGGATCCTACCCCTGGCAGGATGCGGGGTACTATAAGTCAGGAAAAAGGGGCAACAGCAGGGCTGGGGGGGGCCTGTGGCTTGGGAGTGAGGGGCAGATGCACGTATATACACAGACAGCACCCAGCAGGTAAGTCTGTACAGGGGAAGGGGCAGGGGGAGATCATGGCCCCCATGGTGAGGAAGGGAGTGGGACAGGGGCAGG
>NW_017728918.1:59716089-59741070 GCF_001723895.1 Crocodylus porosus | reverse complement strand
GGAGGGAGTGCGGCAGAGGCTGGGGTAAATGGGGTCCTGGGGCTGATCATGTGACAGAGCCATGGGCCGTTTGTCTAAGGGTAGCGGGGGCACAGCTCCCCGCTGCTGCATGCAATCCTGAGGGAGGCATGGGGAACACATACCCCCTGATACATGCATGGGGCAGAGGCAGGTGGCCTGCTGTGGGCTGGGGCTCTGCACCCTGTTGCCTTTGTCCTGGGTGCTGCACAATGCCACATGCCTCCTGACGCTGGGTGGGCAGGGGACACACAGCTAGCACGCAAGTCCTGGGGCAAAGGCAACAGGGTCCAGCACCCCAGCCTGCACAGGCAGCTTGCCTCCATTCTGCACACAAACTGGGAGGGAGGGTGCCCCCCATGCCTCCTCCAAGGGTGCATGCAGTGGCAGGGAGCCATGCCCCACCATGCCCCTGGACGAACTGCTTGCAGCTCTGTGCCACGACTTGTCTCAGCCTCAGGGACCCATTCACTCCAGCCTATGCCCCACTCTGTTGCTCACCATGGGGGCCTTGATCTGCTCCCCCACCCCTCCCCCTCCATAGACTTACCCGTGTAGCGCTGCTGTACATGTAGCATGCAGGCTGTGGTTGCTTGTGTGTCAGTTTGTGTGTGCCCAGGCTGCCCTGCACTCCTCTGCACTGCCCCGCTGGGTGGCTCGGATGTAGCGGAGCACAGCCCAGGCACAGGCTCCAAAACCACATGCACAATTAATGTGTTAAAAAAATTAATGCAAGAACCAATTACGCATTAATCACATGCGCTGTGATTAATTGGCATCCCTAATTTTTAATATATTTTCAGTTTTCCATTATACAGTTCCCAAAAATCAAATACTTTAGAACCATTATTTAAAAATTAAACTTGGACACAACTTCATAAAAATATAACTGTGGCAAAGATACACAGATACTTTTAAAATAGTTTTTGAAAATCTTATATATTATATTTTTAGGGAAGAAAATCACTCTTACTCCTTAAGAAATATACAACAGACTGATGTCTGAAAGGATATTATAAGCATTTCTAATTAATGGTTAACTATGTTATTTTATTTCAAACCTTCACAAATATTTCAATTATTTTCAAGGTGTATTATACATTCAAAACTACACTGATGATGAAGTTCTTAGTAAATATCATGTTGTGCGTAATAAAATGTACGACTTCAGATTAAATGACTATGATTATTTAATATTTACAGTAAAATATTATAATTAAATATCAGTGCAGAGAGACTGATTAGGGTAATGGACCTTGTCTATTAGGCACAATACAATCCTAAACTCCAGTTCTGCAGTCTTTTTACACATTATGGATATAATTCTGTTGGCCATAAACTTAATGGCAGAACTAAATGTGGAAGAATGTTATTTAAGAACTATCGTTGTTTCTCTTTCCTTCTTACATTCCTGATTACTGGTTTAACAAATATGAGTAAAATAATTAAATTACAACCAACAACCCTAAAATAATTAAGATATAAAATGCTATGGCATAATGGGGAAATAAAAGCTGAATAAAATCTGGCCACACATTTTTTTACTGAAAAAATGTTTCAAGAAAAAATGTTGATTTGTCTAAATCAAAACGTGTTGCATTACAGTTTTGACAGGAAAAGTTTCTGTTCCAGGACTAAGTTTTTTGTCTAAGTAAGAGAGGACCATAGCCACATACAGACATCCCAGAAGAGCTACAAGTATGTTAGAGAGGGCATTCAGCAAGATTAAGTCCCTGATTCAGAGTAGGATTTGAGCCTCAGTGTTATAATAGTTAGTTTATCTTGTCCAACTATATTATTATTGTTTTCAAAGCAGCAGAGATGTGGTCTGAGCACTGAGTATGGAGCCAAAGATATGTGAGTTTTAATTTTGGTTCTAGTAGTCTCTGTTTTGCCTTGACTAAAACATTTATCTATCTCACAATATTTTATGAGGATTAACTGTCTCTAAGATGTTCTGAAAATAAATACTATAACATGCCAAATTTCATTTTAATATTTTTATTTTAAAAAACAACCATTACAATTTGTCTTATTTACCTTCTTATAACATCAAATATTTTCCTGTCTTTTCTTTTAGAGAGTGTCATCATTCATCAGTTACGCATGAACTCTAGATGAAATACTACACCAAATGTATTCTGTATGTGTGCACTTCCTTACTACACCAGTTGGATGGATCATTGTTGGAAGCTCTCTACCATTACTGCCAGGGGCTCCAATGCTACTGATTACTTATGGAAGTATCTAGTGCTTCCACTGGATATTTTGTTTTGTTTGGGGGTTTTTTCTTAGACTTTAAAAAATGCAATGGCATTGCTAATATTTTCAAAGTTTATAGTGAGAGAGAGAAGCAGTTTTGCTGCCAAATGAATTTTACTCTTCTTTTGCAAAGCATAAGGCACATGCTTGATTTTGTTTGGTGTTTGCTATATAATTTATTTTTATAATACACCTTGTAATGTAATTTTCCCTGAGCCTTCCAATTTCTATTGTCCATGGCACATTTATATGTAGAACACACTGTCAAATTCTGAAAGTGTTGGTATTTTTCTATTAGAGAGCCTGTAAAGAAATTACGTTAACAACAGTGCATTTTTAAATGGAAGACGTACTGTACTCAACAGAAATTTTCCTGCCCCCTTATAACTCTGTGAGACTAAATGTTCTGAACATTGCTGTACAGGATATACTGTTATAAGTTTTTGCACTGTGCAGTGGTTTGGCATAAAACTGAGTACTAAAATACAGAGTCCTATAGTACGACCTGACTTTATAGATTGATTTGAAATACTGCAAACCAGTGTTCGTTAAGCTGTGATTTTTTTTTACAATGTGTGTTTTTACTTCTGCCTGTACCATAAAGTTAATTTTCATTACACTGTAACAAATAAATTTTCACTAGTATGCAAACACAACTGAATGTCTGAATGGTAATACTAATTTCAGAAGGCTGACCCTCTTTCAGTTGTTTATAGAGAAGGACACACATGATTTGGACAGTTGCTGCTCTTAGGTTAGTATATGGTACCATATACTAATATGGTACCATATTAAAGTGCATATTGCATACATACATAAAGCTGACCCTGATATTGTCAAGTGCTTTAAAGAAAAATCCATAGCCTGACAGAGCTAATGATATTATTCTTTCTAACTGTGCTTTCTCGACATTAGGAAATGAATCACAAACTGAACTTAAATTTTATATCAGCAGCCCTGGAAAGCTGGAACATAAGAAGCAGAGAAGTGAGAATTCTATGGCAGCTCTTAAAATAAAAATGATATTTCACAGACTTTTTAATACGATGTAATACAACTGCATACAGTATAACCTCATAAATCCAGCATGCTTGGGACCGAGCACCTACCAGAAATTTGAAAATTCTGGATTTTTGAAATGGGGGGCGGCAGCCGGTCATGGAATGGGGAAATGGGGGTAGTGGCAGCAGGTCCTGGAGCAGTGGCCGCACATGGAGTAGGGTGGTGGACGGCAGCAGGAGCTGCCACATACAAGCTTCTCCCTCTGCGTCTTGGGGGGATGGGGTGTTGTGGCAGCTGGTCCCAGAGCAGCAATGTGGGGTGGTGGATGGTGGTGGTAGCTATCGTGTGCAAGCTTCTGCCTCCATGGCTGGCAGTAGTGTATTTTTTAAAAAGTGCCGGATTTTCAAGAATTCTGGATTTTTAACGTCCGGATTTATGAGGTTTTACTGTACTATGTTTTCTGGTATTTATTTTCATAAATAAGTATTTTTATAATTAATTAGTTGTATTACGAATTGTTGCCATATTTTTAGCTTGCAGTGGCTTCAAATTCCATGTTGTTAAGGAAAAATTTAGACTTGGTACCTGTTGGCAGGGGTTGGAATATAGAGGGATGGTTCAGGATTAAAGAATGGATGCATTAACTGTTCATTTCTGATAAATGAATGAATGGTGAAACACTCCATTTTTCCTATTCTGACATAGTCAAAAACTATTTAACCTCATGCTGAAATGAATAGAGCAGTTAATCTCTCAGGCTGTCTCTGGACTTGGGAAGATAATGAAGTGTTGATTTATAGTCATTCAGATCATGTTTCCAATATTATTTTCTCAGTAATAAGAAACAGTATTTTAATACCAAAACTTATATTCTGCACCACATTTCACACCAGCAGAATGGTAGGATATGCTGCTACCTATATACTGTATATCTCGCTGACAGCATTTTTAAACTGTTTTATGTGACACTTTGCTTCCGTGAAATTCTAATATTTGTTTGTTTTGTATAGACTTCATATGAAGTGAATTCATTTTAAGTGGGTATAAAGTGTCATGACATGGCAGCCTGTAAAGAAAAGATGAAAATGCCAGTTACGGCATCTAGAGTGGATACAATCAATTTCATTTTTCTTATGAAGAATGAACCCTGCTAGATTTTGGCTGTACTGGAAAGAGCTTTCTTGTTTAGTTGTTTTGCTAAACCCTCAGTGATGCTGTAGCTTACATAATAGAAGATATTGCAAGCATGTTCCACAGCCTTCTGAACCTTATCTGTGAATGAATCACCACCTAGATTAAAAATGCCTTTAATTTAATCTGTAATGAAACTGGCAGTTTTCTGACTGAATACAGCAACCCTATCACAATGAAAGCCTCAGATGTAGAAAGTGTGTTTTACTTGTTGAAATTTAACAACACTCCAATATATTTTGCTTACGGCAAAAAATATTGTGCCTTGCTGTAGGAACTTCCCCTAACTCCTACCAAAGACACAATTTGTAGAACTTTAAACAGTTAAAGTGTTTTTGTTTTGTTTTGAATCAGAAATGCAACTAGGATTTATTCTCATGTATTTATTTTTAAAATATTTTGAATGAACTGTAGTATCCATGTAAGTGGGAGGCATATCTCACTGGCTGTAACCTAAATGCAGTAAATGCACGTTGTTGAGGTTTTCCATACATGTTAACATTGTAATATTTGACTGGCACACAGATGTATAGTATATTTTGTAAAATAACAAATGTCATCTGCTCGAAATGTATTCCATTGCAGATGACAAGTGAATTTCACCCTGTGAATTAAAGTTGCTGCCTAAATCTTTAAAATACAGTCTCATTCATACTTGAATATTGAGGGCCTGAACACATTTCATGTTTGTACTAGAGGAAACTGTTTTTTGCACTAGTATAAACCCCTAACAATGTAAAACTTGTTAGAATCTAGTGTACAGTTACCCTGGAGAAAAATATTAGTAAAAATAAATACAGATGGAGGTGTTGTGTCTGCAGTTATCATAGGTAGTCATTCAATCATTGCAAACAGCCTATTATATGTGCCTCATCAATTAGTGTTGAGGTGCTTTAATAGTGTTTACTGCAATGGCTGCTTCAGGATCCTTGCCCGTCTGCTCTGGATTCCGGTGTAATTTACAATACTGTAAAAACCGATATGCATTAAACTGGTAGTATCCTGGCCTTCTATTCAAAATATGAAAATTAAATGTAGTAGCTATGTAATTACCTTCTGCTTTTGAGTACTTTGGGAGAAAGACTAGTGAAGGATGGAACTGGGGAATTAAAGACCATTCTGGCCTTGACACCTGGAAAAATCATGGAACAGGGCCTCAAGGAATTTATTTTGAAGCACCTAGAGAAGAACAAGTTGATCAGAAACTGCCAGCATTGATTCACCAAAAGCAAGCTGTGTCTGACCAACACGTTCTATGAAGTGGACAGCAATAGATGTGATATACCTTGACCTGATCTGCCACAGTATTCTCATTAACAAACGAAACTGAGGAAATACAGACAAGATGAAAGCATTGTAATGTGCCTATTTAACTGGTTGCATCATCATGCTCAGTGAACAGTCATCAATGACTCAACATCTCGTTTGGAGGAGGTATCAAATGGGGTTCCTTGGGAATCTGTCCTGGCTTAGGTATTGTTCAACATTTTCTTAATGATTTGGATGATAGAATTGAATATATACTTAGAAATTTGCAGATGACACTTAAGTTGGGTGAAGTTGAAGACATTCTGTAGGGTAGTACCAGAATCCAGAATGACCTGGAAAACGTGGAGAAAATGCCCACAATCAACAAGCTAAAATTTAATAAGGACAAATCTAAAGTGGTTCACTTAGGATGGAATAACTACATGCACAAACACAGACTGAGGAATGACTTGCTAGGTTGCAGAACTGAAAAGAAGGACCTGGGGTTACAACAGATCATAAACAACACATTAGGGAACAGGGTGCTCTTGTTACAGAAAAGCCAAAAGCAGGCTGATTTGTTTTAACAAGGGTGTCACTTGCAAATCAAGAGAAGCGATTCTTCCAATGAGTCTCTCCACTTTTGGATCCTGCACTTTAAGGAAGATGTAGTAGACAGACTGGAGAGAGTTCAGTGGAGAGCTACAAAAAAAGATTAGAGGCCTAGAAAGGATGACTTATGCAAGATGGCTGAAAAAGCTACGATAATTTACTCTGGAAAAGTAAGGAAGTCTCTGATAGTCTTTAAATATTTTTGGGATGATTATAGAGAGGATAGAGATATATAATTCTCTGTGGCTATATCGGACAGGACTTGGAACAATGGGTTCAACACTCAGCAGAAGAAATTTAGGCTGGATATTAGAAAGAACTTTCTGTTTATAAAGGTGATCAAGCACTGGAACACAAGAAGTTTTGGACTCTCCATCCCCAGAAATTTTCAAAAGCAGTTTAGACAAATACTTGGGTGAGATGGTTTAGTCAGGGATGATCCCACCTTGAACAGGGGGCTACACTAGATGACCTTTTGAGGTCCTTTCCAGTCCTACTTTCCTATGATCCTACTTTATACTAGAAATATTCTTTTCATACAAATACAGTTGTTAAAGAAAATAATCAGTCTTCCATTTTACACCTCAGAAGCAGAGGGTAGGTTGAACTTTCACTTTCCTTTGTGTGCTTACTGGCATAATTGCAAACAGGTAGAAACCTATCCCCATGATACTTACAGTAATTAAATTCAATCTGATCCACTTCAATATCTTACTTAGGCCCATATAATGCCACTGGGAAGGTAGGAAGAAGGGCCAGTTTGCTGTCTCACTTCTTTCCCCATCCCCCAAAATTACACCGGGCCTGTCTTAAAGCATCAGACCACGGAAAAAAATCACTCAGGTCCACTGAGGACCCAGGAACCAGGTGAGGGGAGGATTTACCCCCTCCTGCCCTTCACTTTGGGTGAAGTTACACATTACTCATAGACCATACTAAATCTGTGGAATATTAAATGGTGTTAAAGCTACAACGTGCTGTGAGCAATTGCACATGAAGTAGGGTTACTATAGTTCCAATTCCAAAACAGAGGGACCCGCTTGGGGCGGGAGGGGAACCTCACTCCTCACCCGCAGACACCCGGCCCACATGGTGGCTCTCACTCCCCACCCACAATCCCTCAACCCCGCCCCATCCCCTTGCCAGTGCCCCTCACTCCTGACACGCAGCCCGTCCCAACCAGGCCAGCGTGCGGCAGCTCCGATTCTTGCGGGTGCTGGTGGAGCGAGTCTGGCCCCAGCGTGGACGGCCTGGCCACCCGGGAAACACCTCCCGGCCCCGCGAGCAAGGGCACTGGCCCTGGTCCTACCAGCCCAGCTCCCCGCTGCCCTCTGGGGAGACCAGGCTACGGAACCCTAGCAGAGCAACTACGCATGCGCCATCCCAGCTGCGGGCCCGCGTCCCCCCCGGACTGCGCACGCGTAGTTCCTCTGCTAGGGTTCTGGTCTTCGTTCTTGCTCTCTTACTTCCCCCTGGCGCGGCGAATCATTAGCGCGCGCCTCAGCTGCGCCCCTTTTGCGCAGGACGGCGCGAAGCCCGGTCACGTGGTCGCGGTGTACGGTGACGCTGTTGTGTCGTTGCAACCCCTCCCCCCCCCTCCCCGGCGCAAGCGGCGGCGGCGGCCCCCTGAGCCCTCGCCATGGCGGTGAACTACAGCGCGAAGGAGGATGCGGATGGGCATCCGTCGGGCGGGCTGGGCGCGGCGGGGGGCGGCGCGGCCAAGACGCGGAAGCCGGACAACACGGCGTTCAAGCAGCAGCGCCTGCCGGCCTGGCAGCCCATCCTGACGGCGGGCACCGTGCTGCCCGCCTTCTTCGTCATCGGCCTCGTCTTCATCCCCATCGGCATCGGCATCTTCGTCACCTCCAACAACATCCGCGAGTACGAGGTGCGGTGTGGGGCTGGGCTGGGTGCGTCCCCGGCCGGCCGCCCTGTCCCTGCAGGCGGCTCCGAAGTATACCCGGGGGAAGCCGCCGCGGTCCGGTCCAGTCTGGCCCTGTCCTGCCTGCAGTGTGACCGCCGGTTTGGGCCTCGGTACAGGGAGGTGCGGGCAGGGTGGAGACAGTCCGCGGGGCGGGCAGCGAAATAGTTTGGGGGCCGGGGCACAGGGCTGGTGAGCAGAGGCTGAAGGACCTGGGCTTGTTCAGTCAGGAAAAGACAAGAGTGAGAGGGGATTAGGTAGCAGCCTTTAGCTGCCTGAAATGGGGTTTGAAAGAGAATGGAGCTGGACTGTTCTCAGTGGTGGCAGATAACAGAATAAAGAGCAATGGTTTCAAGTTGCAGAAAGGGAAGTTTAGGTTGGATATTAGGAAAAACTCTCTCACAGGGAGGGTAGTGAAGCACTGGAACAGGTTACCCAGAGAGGTGGTGGAATCTCCATCCTTGGAGGTTTTTAAGACCCAGCTAGACAAAGCCCTGGCTGGGATGATCTAGTTGGGGCTTTGAGCAGAGGGTTGGACCCAGTGGTTCTCAACCTTTTTTGTACCAGGACCCATTTGTAACCATAGGTGGTGAATCCTGACCCAGTGCCCCTTGCTCCTGACCTGCTGCCCCTCACTCCTAGGCCCCCAGTGTGTCAGGCAGGGAGGCCCCAAGCAGCCCCTCACAGACTGGAGCTCTGGCAGTCTGCAAGGGGGAAGCCATGGCTTCCTACATTTTTCTCCTTTGGAGGAGAATCCATTTTTAAAGTTTGCTCACAACCTTTTCATATATTCTTGCGACCCACTTTTGGGTTGCAACCTACAGGTTGAGAAGCACTGGACTAGGTGACCTCCTGAGGTTCATGGATTCATAGATTGTAAGGGCTGGAAGGGACCTCAGAAGATCATCGGGTCTAGCTCCCTGCATCAAGCAGGAAAGAAAACTGGGATCAAGTGACCCCAGCAAGGTGACTGTCCAGTCTCCTCTTGAAGATCTCCAGGGTAGGTGATTGTACTGCCTCTGGAGGGAGCTTATTCCATGTTCTGGACACCCTGGCTGTGAAGAAGTTTTTCCTAATTTTGAGCCTGAAACAGCCCTTCAGGAGTTTGTGGCCATTGCTCCTGGTTTTCCCCAAGGGTGCCCTGCTGAACGGTTATTCACCAAGCTCTTGATGTATGCCCCTGATATAGCTGTAAGCTGCTACCAAGTCCCCTCTCAGCCTTCTCTTTTTTAGGGTGAAGACACCCAAGTCCCTCAGCCTTACCTCATATGACTTGCCTTGCAAGTCTCTGATCATACGAGTAGCCCTTTTCTGGACTCTCTCAAGCTTTTCCACATCCTTGTTGAAGTGCAGCACCCAGAACTGAATGCAGTATTCCAGCTGCGGTCTCACCAATGCTGAGTAGAACTGAAGAATCACTTTTTTGTTTTTTTTGGAGATGCATCGATTGATGCACGCCAGAGTATTATTTGCCCTGGTGACTACAGAATTGTACTGCTGGCTCCTGTTTGTACTGTGGTCAGTTATTACACCCAGCTCTCTTTCATTCGTAGTGCTGGTCAGATTGGCATTGCCAAGGCTGTAGGTGTGCAGGGGATTGTTCGTCCCCAGGTGAAGCATTTTTCGTTTCCCGATGTTAAACCTCATGTGGTTTTGATCCGCCCAACTTGCCAGCCTGTCTAGGTCTGCATGTATCTGCAGGCTATCTTCAGGCGTGATCACGCTTCCCCATATCTTGGTGTCATCTGTGAACTTGGCCAGGTCCCATCCAACCTTAATTTTCTATATCGCCCTTGTAGCACAGTCAGTACCCCACAGACACGCTTCACTTGAAGACTTTTAAGCAGCTTGATCTAGCCTGACCATCTTCCATAGATACTGGTATGGCCCATCGCCCATATCTCAGTGCCAGGATCTGGTCTGCAAGGGTTTTTGGAGTTTTTTTTTTTTAGCCAGGCATCTGCAAGTTGATTTATGGGGTAACTATAATGCTAGGGGAACTTTGAAAGTGGAGAAGATGATTGTTGTTTTAACAAGTTGATTTAGACCACGTGCCTATGTACAAGGAGAAGTTCAGTGCTACCTTTTTTTGGCTGCTGTGGCCGATAATGTCACTTATAAATGTGTGTGCATGTGCATAGCCACAGCATGCATGCAGCTACTGGGGGGCTTGGGCAGGGGAGTGGCTTCTGCTGCTGCATGTACCTGCAGGGGGAGGCATGTGGAGCACCTGCCCCCCAGATCTGTGAGTGGGGCGAGGGCAGGCTGCCACTGTGTGTTGGGGCTGGGGGCAGCACTGGGCTCTTTCTGGTGGTGGGGCTGGTGCTGGACCAGGGCTGCACTTGGGGTAGGCAGCAGCAGTGCTGGGAGGAAAGGCTGTGGGGGGTGGCTACAACCACCTCAGAATTCACTGTAGCCTCCCTGAACCACCACTCCTGGTGCTGGTGCTGCTGCTGTCTGCTCCAAGTGCAGCCCTGGCCCAGTCCCCTCCTCTCTCCAGGAAGAGACCAGCACTAACCCTGTCCTCAGCTCACAGCAGCAGCTGCCCTTGCCTCGCACAGATCCAGGAGGCACATGCCCCTCATGCCATCCCCCTTCACTCCCCCCCCCATGAACTGCTTGTGATTTCATCCTGCCCCAACCCCACTCCCTCTCTCACCACGGGGGGGGGCCTCAATCTGCCCTCCCTACATCCCCTCCTTCCCCCTACCCCTTCCCCCCAAATGACTTGCTAGCTGGATGCTGCTCTCCAAGCTGCCATGCTGCATATTGGCAATCGGATTGGTATCAGCTGATATGGCTTGTTAATAATCAGCCATCGATATCAGCCCAAAAAAGCTGTATCAGTGCACCCCTACTAAATATTAAAACAATGCAGTTTTTCAGTGAATAACTAAAAGCCACCTCTTCCCTCATCCATGCTCAATGTTTGATTAGCTGGTAGCTTCTGTATGTTTATAACAACAACCTAATCTCTAATGCTTGCTTTTTAACTTGTTGATTGAATAAGATAAATTTAAAAAAAAGATTGCTCCCAGTAAAAAAAAAAAAACAAAAAAACCCAACATAAGAGTGTGTGTGTTTGTAGGAATGAAGTGGTGCAGAGTGTGATGCAACCAGTGTGGACCAATAAAAGTACAAGTCCTTGTGCAGATTCAGTAATTGGACATAGACAGAAATAGACAAAATTGTGAAGATTAGAATAGTTGTTTTAACTCCTGGTAACCAAGCAGCATATGTTCTCATTTGTATATCTTTCTTAAGTTTTAACATTTGCTATAATAAGATGTGTAAATGATCTAAAATTGAAGCTGCTCAAGTCAAGGAATGTAAAAGATTAGTTTGAAATGTACTTTGTGTTCTGTCACTATCATGTCTACAAGTTAATTGCTTTCTAAAAATATGCACCTTTGTGCTTAGATCTGAGGGCACACATTGCATCGCAAAATCCTAATTGATTTCTTTTAAAGAATGCTGTTAGGATAGGGTTTTTAAAAAAAGGCATTTTCTTGTGGTAATATTTGAGGTAGTTGTGTAATCTTTAATGGGATGCAATTTAGAGAATGGAAAGAACGGTTCCTTCTAATACATTAACCATTGGCAAACTAAACTGTTGACAGCAGTGTTTTAAAAAAATTCTTATCTTTGGTTTAGATTTAGTTATTACAGGTAAAAGTATTTACATTTTATATCAGTTTTTATAGAGCATGGAGACTAAAGATAAGGACCCTAATCCATATTAGACACAGAAGTAGAAATAGTAATCTGTTTTGGTTTTTTTTAGAAATGCAATGTACTCCTAAGCTCCTCCTGCCTTCTTATGTAAAGGGCCTACTAGTTAGAGCACTCCATCAAGAAGCAGACTCAGGTTCAGCACTGCCTGAAAGACTGAAACCACTTTTCAGGAGATGGTCCTGATCATATCAGCTATAGATTTTTGATGTAATAATGTAATGGGCCAGAGTGACAGTGAACAAGCCTTTGTAGCATAGTAGTTAGGGTAGAGTATTCACTTGGGAGTAGAGAGATTATGGTTCTTCTCCCTGTTTCAAACACTGTTTATATTTTTATCCAGTTGCTTTTTTAATGTGGGAGGAAATGTATAAAGGGGAAGAAGGGGACAGCAGCACCACCACTTCTTCTTCCTGGAGCTCTTTTTGAAAGGCAGGATTCTTGAGCTATGTTTCATGAGAGCGGTTAGGTGTGGGTGATTGTAGATAACTTGCAACCTAGAGTTAGGTGTCTGAGTCCTAATTAGGCTGGGGATTTTAAGATGCACACCTCGTCAGGGTTTCTTTCTGACCAGTCTAGGTTACTTCCTGCTCAGTGGGATGGGTGTTGTAAATCCCATTCTTTGTTTCTTTGTTCTGCCCATGTTCTGTGTGGGTGGCTGAGATGCTAAACTTGTGCCTGTGGATTCTGGTTTGGAGGGTGCAGGATTGAAAGCTGGGTGTCACAACATCCAAGTTCCTTGGCCAATCTAAACACTGATATGTTTAAAAAAGATTCTGCTTTTATTTAGATGCGAACACTTGTGCTTAACATTTTATTTTTGTAGGACTGGTCCCAATGATTTAACACAGGTTTAAGTGTTTGCAGAACTGTGGCATAAGTATAGATTTAAAAGCTAAAATTATGTACCCAGTTCCAAAAACTATGGTCTAGTTTCTCAGCTCTTCTCTTCATTATTTTTGCTTTCAGGCATCTGTTGGATTCCCTTGGCATGGGGTGAACCTCAGCTGACATGCAACCATTTCAGTTTCCTGTGTGATTATTCATGTGTCCTTAGAATGGGAAAAAGGTGTGGTTGTAATGCTAATATGAGCTGACATATATTGCTGTGGATCCAACTGTGGGGTCAGTAGAGAACCAGCACCAGGACAAGGGTCCTGCAACCAGCTTTTTGCTATGTTTAGTAATGGCTGGCATGGGCTAAAGATCTAGCTGAGTGGTACTCAACTTCTGGCCCATGACTCTGCAGGCTGCATTTGGGCAGTGTTATCTGGCTTCCGGGCTTCCCCACAACAATTTACCAAAGGTCTTTATGGGGCTGTAGGGGCAGGTGGGAGCAGTGGTCAGGAGTAAAATGGGAGGGATGGGAGAGGCTGGGATCATATGCCCCTGCCTTTGGAAGGGGGCTTGTGAAGAGTGGGAAGGCCTGCCTAGGCACTAGATCCTGGGAGCCTGCTGTGGGTAAGGGGAGGAGGAGGTGGAGGGTACATGCAGCAGAGCTGCCCTGAGTCCCCCATGGCACTCCACACGGTGCCGAACCACAGCCCGCACCATGCTCCCGCTGGTGCCCACAGCCCAGCTATGTGCTGCTGTGTGCCCCGCCCTTTTCCAGTTCCAGGAGCTGGAGCCCCGCATGCCTGCTGGGAGTGGCACAGCATGGTGTGGCAGGAGCAAGAGGAGGAGCAGCACCCAACTGGCTGCAGCCACCTTTGGAACAGCCCACTGGAAACTGCTCCAGCTCCCAGGAAGATGGCTGGGAGCTGAAGGCAGAGCCTTGGTGTTGGGCAGGAGCCGCCAGCCTGAAGCTGCTCGCCCACCCACCTGGAATGGTATGGCACAGTGCAGCAGGAGCAGCTTCTGGTTGGGTGTTCTCAGTGCTGTCCCCCACCATGTGGAGCGCTGCAGGGGCAGCTGTGGGCCAGATCCAGTTACCTGGCGGAATGGATTTGACCCATGGGCTATATTTTTCCCACCCCGATCTAGCCCCTATAATTTTTTTGAGCAAGTAAATTTTTGTTAATTTGACTACATTGTTTGAAATACAGAATGAGCACTTCACATATTGATGATAACCTAATTTTTTTAGTAAAATTTAACCACACTTTAATTTTGTCTTTCACTAATATTTTTTTTTTTATTCTTTACATAATAATTTTCTAATGAAGCCATATTTACCAAACTGACCTGGATATCTCAGAGCATTAATGGCGTAGTGAATGATTTTAATTTTAATTTTACTTAACAAAATGGACTTAAATACAAACATGGATTTTTATTTACAACAGAGGTTAAAGTATGATGCAATTTTAGGTTTACTTTGTATAATTTTGACCATTCAGCTAAGTATTCAATAACAGTATGTTATTGCATTGATTTCCATCAGAGCTACCTTAAATTCAAATACGGAAGCTTTCCACCAGATTTAGTATCAATATTACATATCCTGCACATAAGCAGTTTTCTAGCATTTTTGCAAACTCTGTTTCTCTCACACAAGAGTTGCATAGCAGATAGTGTGTTCATAGTTGTCAAGGGGAGATGAATATAATTTAGTTGGAAGAAACAAATATAAGATACTAAAGAGACATTCTTTGAAAAACCTATTTTTCCCCTGGAGTAGAAAGATTACATTAAAATCAAGTTTAAATTTACTAAAACACAACTGGATCCAGGACAAGATTCTTAACCTCAAAGTAATATTGTGTAAAGAGAATGATTGTTCCGTTATTTACTTTGAGAGGTGAAGAAATTAACATGGCAGCTAAGAGTCTTAGCAGTTATACATACATAATCAACAGTTAGAACAACTTCCCCTCATCCCCCTTTTTTTCCTCACTCTGAATTGTTACTGTCTAAGGGCATTACCCTAGATCAGGGGTTCCCAAACTGTGGTACATTCACTCCTGGGGGGGGCACTCAAGACATCTCTGGGGGGTACATGGCAGAAATTGTGTAATGGCAGATTTAATTTTCATAATAATAATAATTGGCATTTAATGGGGTTAAAATATAAAATGTATGCTGGTAGCAGTACATGGGCAGCTGGTAAATCTGGAAGGGGCTATGTGATAAGCAGCAGTTTGGGATCCTCTTCCACAGATCCAGGGAAGCTCCAGTCAAAAGTATGATCACATTGTTTGTCTATAGGGATTTCCTACATTGTAGAATTTGCAGTCTACTATTCAGAGATTTGATTTTCCAAATGCAGTCTGCTTTATTGTAACCCTAAAGTGTCAGGGTTTGTTTTGACTAACTGAAGAACTAGAGTTGGATGTGCATAGTGAAGTTTTTGTAAAAGTTGAGGTTTTTTTCAGATCTCTCTCCCAACTGTACAGCTGGTCTAATTAAAGATGTATCACACGCAAGTTTTGTCTCTCCTACATCATTTTAAATCAGCCAGATCTGCCCATGAGTTAAGTACCAAGTCAGCTGCTGTTCAACTGACTGTTTAGTTCAGGATAAATGGTGTGCAGTGCTATTTAAACTAACAGTCAACAGATTGCTCACAAGGACTGCTGAAGTGATGATATTTGCTAGTTCATGCAGGGTTGTAGAACTCATTTCTTTATGTAAATCAACCTTTTTTTAGGCTCAAAACCCTGTTGTACAGTAGGAAACATGTTTATAGTTATGTGCCAGCAAAAAGTTTAACTGTAAGCATAAGCCAGTACAAACCAAGTTTGGTAACTTTTCAGAAAAACATGCAGGCACTTAGCTGTTTCAGTATCTCATTTTTTCAGGACATGGTGCAAAATTCTTATAGTTGTTTGTACCTTGCAATAAACTTTTGTTTTCAGCATCAAGTGGGAAATTGAGATCACTGGTTTATATTAGAATCATAGAAAGTTGGGTTTGGAAGGAACCTCAGGAGGTCATCTAGTCCAACCTCCTGCTCGAAATAGGACCATCTTCAACTAGATCATCCCAGCCAAGGCTTTGTCTACCAGGTCGTATTAACCTGTAAGGATGGAGCTTCTGCCACCTCTCTAGGTTAACCTATTCCAGTGTTTTTCTCACTAGGAGGGTAGTACATTCTTCCTAATATCTAACTTACACTTCCCTTGCTGCAACTTGAGATCATTGCTGCTTGTTCTGTCATCTGCCAGCACTGAGAACTGTCTTGCATATATTAAGAATAGATGGCAGGTACTTTTGAGCACTTAGGACTTTTAAAAATCTTGCTGCCCCATTGCATTTCTAAATGGAAGTAGCAAAGCATGTGTTCTTTAACCAAATTCTAGTGATTAAATACTGGTTCAAGAATTCTTTTTGAAAATTTAAGTTATAAAAGGTAGGTTTTAATACACAACAGGTGTTAAATGTCATTCTCCTGGTATTAGAGCTCTAAATCTGTATTTGTTATAGTAGCAGTAAGGATCAATTTGGTAAATGCCCATGTTTTATATTTTTAAAGTGTTATTTCTGTTTGTGGCAGAAGCTGTGTGGGGTATGTGTAATTGTATGGATAGGTGGCGGAATTAATTGATATGCCTTCTTTCACAATGTTTTTGCTTGTTAATCATTACTTATCTTTGTTGTCTTCCTGCTGTAACTCTGATTTCCCTTTCTTTTACAGATTGATTATACAGGCATAGAGCCTACTAGTCCCTGCAACAAATGCTTAAATGTATCCTGGAATAGCACACCATCATGTACTTGCACCATTAATTTTACACTCGATCATCCATTTGAGGTCTGTTATGTTGTGTAAGGTGGCATTAAATAGCTCTTAATTTTAATTTAGTATTTGTGCTTTTATGTCATGATTGATAGTCCTGGTGTTAAACAATCATTGCTCTTGTAAGCTATTATAGTAGTTTAAGTCACATCTTCAGTTTTCCATTGTTTGAGCTCTGCTGCACTTTTAAATTCTTCGAATTATATTTTGGAGGAGCATTTTACTTGATGTAATGTTGATAACTCATTTCTCTCTTCTTTTTTCCAGTCACCTTATCTTTGTATGCTTTGTCTCCAAACTATGTGGTACAAAAGAACTGATGCTATCCTTACTTGATTTATTACTAGAGGTGCACCGATACGTTGGTCTATATCATATCAGCACTGATAAAAGGAAAACTAACATTATCAGCAATTAGTTTTTTGTGGTTGATGTGGCCGATAATGTTGCTTATAAATGCTGCGTGAATGCATGCAGCTGTAGCATGCACGCGGCTAGCACGGCAGATTGCAGAGCAGCATCCAACTGGTAAGTCTTGGGGGGGAGGAGAGGCAGGGGGAGGCAGATGGAGGCCCCTGGGGTGAAGGAGGGGGTGGGGCTGGGGCAAGCACTGTCTAGCCAGGGTAGGGCATGGGACGAAGCTGCAAGCAGTTTGTCTGGTGGGGTGCAGGGAGGGGGGTTGAATTCTGCCGCTACACGCACTGCCAGGAGAGCCATGGCGGGGCTTGTGCCCCCTGGATATGTGCTCAGGGAGAGGGCGGACTGCCTCTGCAGGCTTGAGCTGGGGATGGCGTTGGGCTCTTCCTGGCGGGGGGGGCATTGGGCCAGAGCTGCACTCGGGGTGGGCAGTGGTGGCTCTGCGAGGGGGGCCTATAGCAAATATTGGGGTGGCTGTAACTCAACCCGTAGCCTTCCTCCCCCACTTCAGTGCTGCTGCTGCCCATCTTGAGCACAGCCGTGGCCCAGTCCCCTGCCAGGAAGAGTTTGGTGCCACCCTAGGCCCCAGCCCACAAAAGTAGCCTGCCCTTGCCCCACTCACAGATCCAAGGGGCACGCCACTCATGGCTCCCCCAGGGGTGTGCGTAGTGGTGGGATCCACCCTCTCCCCCTCCCTGTGTGCCCTAGATGAGCCACTCGTGGCTCCGTCCTGCACCCTACTGTGTCCTAGCTGGGCAGCCTCTGCCCCAGCCCTACTCCCTCCCTCACCACAGGGGCCTCGATCTGCGCCCCCCACACCCCTTCCCTCCCCTCACCTGTTTCCCCACCCCAACAGACTTTACAGCCAGATGCTGCTTTCCAAGCTGCAGGGCTGCATATTGGTCATCAGTATCAGCCTAAAAAATCTTTATCGGTGCACCCCTATTTATTACTTGCTCATGCATTTATAGCAGTATTTGGAACATATAAGTCCGCACAATCTATAGATTTGCCCTTTAAGTCTTAGATTATGTAACTCATTGGGAAGGAGGTATGTTTCAATACTCCTTTCTCTGGATTACCACAGATAGTATGAGTTGTAAAAGCTACCATGTATAGAGTTGTGGCCTTAGCTGAAGCTGTCAGTTAATGCAGGTCTGTAGTTCAGTTCTATATTGGGTTTGTCCATAATCTCATAGTAGAACTCTAGATGGGATAATATGTGGCAGTATTAGCTTAGATTTCCTGCTTAGATTTCCTGCTGATATCTTAATCGCTGTGAATTAAGACAGTGTGGGCCAATCTTTTTGGCAGCCATGCCACAAATTAGGTGTGCGCTCCCTGAGTGCCACTTCAGTTCTCTTCCACTGCTGCTGTGCTTTCTGTTCCTTGCCTGATCTTCTCTTCTGCTTTCTGCTTCTTATTCTGTGTTCTTGCCAAATCTGTTGCTCTGTTGCCTACTCCCTGCCTCATGTGCCATGCAGAAAGGCTGCCCATGCACTTGACATGTGTACGGTGGGTTGGCCACCCCTGAGTTAAGACATTTCAGTGTTTGCCTTAAGATGTCTAGTGTTAGAAGTGTCAGCAGGTTAGGTTTTAAAAGATTTTCAGTTTCTAAGAATTTGCATGTTGACACTAAGTAAACATTCATGGTTTAACAACTCATTTGCAAAAGAGAATATAGAGTAGTCTGAATTTCCTGGTGGTGATCGACTAATAATATGCAAAGTTGAAAGGGCATCATTTTCATATGCCCATCTGAATTTGTAATATTGGCAGTTTTTAAAAAAGTTGTAATTTGTTTGAGCTAATGCTGAGAACATCACTGATATAGAATAAATATAAACACTATGATGTAAAAATATGTCAACTTTTCAGCCATATCAGTGTAATGATGTATTATATAGATGTGTCTTTTCTCCTTGGAGTTATTGGAAACCGTCTTTGTCTGCCGTCTTGTATGTTGCAGAGCAATGTGTTCATGTATTACGGACTGTCCAACTTCTATCAGAACCATCGTCGTTATGTGAAATCTCGAGATGACAGTCAACTAAATGGAGATAATGGTTCCTTACTTGTAAGTAAATGAGTTTGCTAGCATAACAACAGGCAAATACATTTCTACTGCTACATAAATTAAGGTATGGAGGAGGCTTATTTATTTAAATAAAGGTGAAGTGAAATACTGTATTTACTTGTGTACCATATACATCCTTCTCCCCAAAAAATAGGTTCTCCAAAACTGCAGTGTCATAAGTGAAGAAGCTGATGTTCTTCTTTTCTTTGCTGGAATAGAAGCATGGAGAGGCTGTGCTCTGGTGGCTGCAAAAATGAATCCCACTTCTCTCTGGCCCAGCAGGCAACTGGGCAGAGTCCAGTGTTAACCCTCTTGTGTCTGCTGCCAGAATGGCAGTGGCTGTTGGCTTTGCAGTTAAAAGCTACTACAAAATTGGCAGATTGGCAGCCAGTGAACTGCTGCCTTCATTGAAGCATTCAGGCATCTTTCTGGAAAAATCTCTTTTTCTGCATGCTGTCTTCCAAAACCTGTGCATGTCTTATAGTTTGGTAGGTATTACTCTGTGTAGTGCCTGAAGGATTGATGTTTTACTAAGCCAGGGGTGAGCAGTTATTTCTGCTGGAGGGCCACTTAATGAGTTTTGGGGACCTGTCGAGAGCCACATCCACATCTCTCTCCCTGTCTCCCATCAGAACCCAGCCAAAGCTGTAGTTCACCAGGAGCCCCAGAGTTCGCCTGTGGACACAGACGGGACATCTGCTGCAGTGTTGGGCAGCAGCATCAGCTGTGGGCGCAGCTACTAGGTTGATGCTGCTGTGTCAAGGGCTGATGCCGCTGGGTGGAAGCAGTCTTGCCCTCCTATCTGGCACTGCATGGTGGCCAGAGCTGCCCATTGACCAGATCCAATGGATTGGTGGCCATCCACCCACAGGCTGGATCAAATCTGTTGGCAGGCCAGATCTGGTCAGCCAGCCATATTTTGCCCACCCCATACTAAGCATATTTCATATCTATTATGCTTAATGGACAATATGCAATTAATCAGTTTAACTTATTGATTATGATGCGGTTAGATTGACGATTGCTCAGTGTCTGTAATTGGACATTTAAAGATCTCTTGCACTCTTTAGCAAATGAGATTCATTTATCCTCAGTTTTTCTGTCTGAAGGCTTTTTAAATTTTTCAGTACTATAACCATCCAGCTAGTGAACATCCAAGTTGGGATAAATTAATTTTGCTACATCATCAGTTTTCACATGGTCAGAACTGCATATTCCAATTTAGAATTATATTTGAAAGATCTTTCTAAAATGCAAGTGTTCAAAAGGACAGCGAACTGCTCAGAATCTGTCTACAGTCTGTAGATTTCTTTGAGGCCCTTCATAAGTGAGCAGTTTGCTATTTTGTGGTTCCAGCAGATGCTCCTCTGTCCCCAGTGATTTGTTAATGGCTCAACAGCCTTGTCTTCCACTATTTTATGAAGTCCAGGTTTTTAGCTCCATGTTTTATTCAAAAACAGAAGAGCATTGAGGAAGTTCTTAGGCTCTTTGTATTTTCATTATATCTTATCAGCCAGTTCTTTATTGGTGTATAAGCATTTTTATTGTACTTGTAGAAGTATTCTAAGCATCAGTTTTTGCCTCTTGTGATTTTTTTTCCTTAATGCTTTTTATTGGATTGTTAAAAGAACAATATACTAATTATATAGCTATAGATAGATGATTAGTATAATACACACACATCCCTATATATATATATATAAAAAAAAGGATTTTTTAACTGTGATCTTTTGTTAGGAAAATGTTCTAAATGAATTTATAGTAGACTTGAATCATTAGATTAAAGATGGCCACCTGATATAAAACATTATATTACAATGCATGTACTACATGATTGAGAACTGTCTGCAGTTTTTACACATCTTTTTAAAGCATCATAATACTTCGCCTTATTTTAAAAGACTGTAGTGTTCATTGCCAAAAGGCTGCTCTAGGTTCACTGAAGTATTTCCTGAAGAATGGGATGGCTTGCTTTATTTATAGAAGTTCTGAACTACCTTTTTTTTCTTTCTAAATATTAGAATCCCAGTAAGGAGTGTGAGCCTTACCGCACGAGTGAGAACAAGCCCATTGCTCCGTGTGGAGCTATAGCCAACAGTATGTTTAATGGTATGGTATCATTTTTTAACTTTTAAGACTATCAAGACTCCTGTAATCTGGCACACATTTCAATTGTGCAATAAATAATTAAAAATGGAGAAACTAGGCTATGCAATTTATTTATTTCTCCCCCGTCCCAATCAACAAACTCTTACTAAGCGGGAAGCTTTTAGTTTGTTATGCTTGGTGCTGCTTTCTGTTTTTTGAATTGTGATTACTGAATGAACCTGAATGCAGGGTGTGGGATCACTGTTCTGGAAATCGTTGATTTTTTTTTTTTTCTTTTGTTATGTATGCCTTGTATTTATTGTGACAATTATACATGCTAGTGCTGCCTATACCGTTCTTTTCTGGAACTATCAAATATTAGTTCCATTTTTTTCTGCAAGCAAAATATATAAAATGTTCTCTAGTTTAATGCTTGTCTGTTTGTTTTTTTTTCTTTCTTGATTTCTTATTAGATACATTGGTATTGTATCGCATTGACAATGAAACAAGGATTCCTATTCATTTGAATAAAAAAGGTATTGCTTGGTGGACAGACAAAAATGTTAAATTCAGGAATCCTTCAGGAGATGCAAATAACTTGACTGCACTTTTCCAAAGTAAGTTACTTTAACACTTTATAATGAATAGTCAGATAGTAAGGATATGGGTCAGACACAGATTAATAATAAAAATTATTCTCACTGATATTTTATGTGAATGTCAGCATTGTGCTGACATACTAATACAACAGTGTGGTGGTTCTGCACAGAATATCAAACTAAAAATGTTTTTTTCAGCCAGAAATGTCTGTAAATGGTGAAAGGGATATTTTTATTGTGTGAATGTGTCTTAGTTTAATTGATTTATTATTTTAAAATCATGAGTTGTCATGGGGGGGATTTAAGATATTTTGGTTTTGGACTCTATTTTCATTTTGTACCAATCATTTTAAAGGTTCTAAAAAGATCTGAAGTGTCAGAATAAAAAGAAAAGGAATGCTCTTTTAATGTACATTTTTTATGGGGAAGAAAGAATCCTTTGAGGCAGACTTGTTTAAATTAACCCATATTTTGTTGCATCTGACAACAAACTCCTTTTTTTTTAAATATTTGGAAGAATGTTTCTGTGTAAAAGAATCTGACTTGTACTTTCTGTCATCCCATACTTTTTAAATTGAGGCAGCCACAGATGTCACATTCATTTTTATAAGAATCAGACACTGAAATATTCAGTCAGTTTTATTTTTTTAAATGGCTGATGCATATCATAACTGTCAGTTTGGTTTTATTTTCTGTTTGCTTCACTGTGCTTTATATTAATTTACATCTGGTTTGAACCTTTGACCATGATTAAAGAGACCCTAGTTTAAACCTGTCTTCTAAGAAATTTTATGTGACTAAAGCTTTTTGAATGACTACTACTAACTCTTTCTACTAAGGCTATTTTTTTCTTCTCTCTCCTCTTCCTCTTCCCTGCCCGCCCCACCAGCACTCACCTTGAACAAAGAAAATAGACCAGTCTGACTTCCCTGTTCTAATATGGTAGCACAGCGGTACACTGGGTGCAAACTCTAAAGAAAATCCTGCAACTGTTTAAACTTAGACTCCTTATCACTACTATTAATCTTAAAATATTTCTTGCTGATACTGCTTTTAGATCATTTTCTGCAATATGTAATCTTAATTGAGCTTAGTGTGACTCAGCCCTCTGACAAGAGTATTAATACCTTAATCATTTTACAGCTGGTTAAATAGCCAGCTACATTTGACTATTAATAACCAGGAAATGGACATACAACCTCAATTATGCAGACAAAGCTATTTGTACACCAGTATCTAAATCTGCAAGATATACATTAGCCTCATTTCTAATACCAACATATATTAGCCTATCACAGGATATGGAAGTCACCAATATGATATTACTGCACACAGGCAGGTACAATCCCAGAATATATCGAACAAACTATTTCCAGTAGAGTAAAGGAGATGCCTTACATGTGGTACTCCTTTTATACATGGCACTAGGAAGATTGCATCTGGAATACTCTTGAGATTTTTAGGTCACCCGTGTCCAAGAAAGACCAATTCAAACTGGAAAAGAAAAGGCTGCTAGGACAATTAGAAGAAAGGAGAGAGTATAATGAGCAAAAGAGAGGAGACCAAATGTGCATGGATTATTTAGCTTAGTAAAACAAAGTCTCTAAAAATATATGTATACAGACAGCAGTTTTCTAGAGGGTAAGCCTCAGAAAGGACAAAGCCTATAGGTTACAGGACAAAATTGGTTTCAGAACAAATGGATACAGGCTGGCCATGAATAAATTTAGCCTGGAAATGGAAATTTTGATTTCTCAGAGCAGTGAGGTTCTTGACTTCTAATGGAAGTAGTGGGAACAAGCATCCTAATTAGTCTTTAAGATTTTGGCTTTGAATTGTGTTTTTCCACCCCATAAACATGTTTATATAATTAAATGATTTAATTTTAGAGACAACAAAGCCTGTAAACTGGCCCAAGCCAGTATATATGTTGGATTCAGACCCAGACAACAATGGGTTCATCAATGAAGACTTCATTGTGTGGATGCGTACTGCAGCACTTCCTACATTTCGTAAACTGTATCGTCTTATAGAAAGGAAAAATAATTTGCAGCCAACCTTAGAGGCTGGACAGTACTCTTTGGACATCACATATAGTATCCTTTATTAATATATTGAACTGCTTATGGTGTCAGCTGGAATATTTGAATGCACATATTGTAAGGCCACAAGATATATACTAGTCAGGTTTATAAGACTGTATTTTTGAAGTGGTAGTGTGAAACTTCATTACTGAAACTGTTTCAAAGAAGTTATTTCAGGGGATCCATTGTTCTTTTATTATTTATTTTATGTGAATTGTATAACAGAATGGCATCCCCTCTGCATTGGTGTACAAGCTAGTACCCTGCTCTCTCCCTCTCCCTCCTCTTCAAGTTATATTACCATCGAGATTTATGTTCTTACTGTAGCAATTTTGGGACCACCTTGGTCCTCCTAGGTTTGTGTAACAATTTAGCCCCACCATTCTGTGCTTACACATCTGCTGCACAAAAGAGGTCCACAGAGCTATTAAAACTTGATGCATTGGCTGTTCTAGCTGCTTCTTAAGTGTAGCCTGTTTGATTTCTGTAGGCTGGCAGGCTCCTGCATTGTTGGGGTGACAGCCAGTGCTGAAATGCCTTCAAACTTGTCCTACTTTTAGTTTCCAAAATGAATTTAATACCAAGAGTTGAAATTGACATTGCTCTAATTTGGATCTGTACCCTGTCATCGGTCTTGGATGGAAACCTTGAGCTTGCCAAGAAAAAACAATGTTTGCATTTATTGAATTGGTAGGCTAAAGCTGCTTTCATTCTTACACAGACAGACAGACTCACATTATATTTCATAGAGCTCTAGTCTTTAACTTTGAGTAAGGATTATAAAATTATCCAGAGGAGATTGGACAAGCACCTAGCTGGGGTTGTCTAACCCCAGCGCTCTTTTCTGCCCAGGGCAGGGGGTCGGACTCAATGAGCTCCTGAGGTCCCTTCCAACCCCAACATCTATGAAATCTGTGAATCTATTATTTTTCCAGCTCCAATATGGATGCAGTTAAGTGGATTTCATAGACATTAGGGCTGGAAGGGACCTTGGAAAATCATCAAGTCCAGCCCCCCGCCCAAAGGCCAGGAAGTCAGCTGGGGTCATAGGA
>NW_017728918.1:59712259-59715317 GCF_001723895.1 Crocodylus porosus | reverse complement strand
GCTCCTGACTCCAATGTCCGTATCATTAATAAAGATGTTGAATGATATGGGTCTGTCACAGGGCGGGGACCCAGGAGCGGCCATGATCTCTCCTGGTGCCCCTACCTTGCCAAGTTGTCCGTCATACACCCTCGTTCTCACCCACCATGTCTTTGATGGTTCTATAGTTCATAAGGGAGGCTGCCTTCTGTTCCCTTGGACACGGTGCTAGTATTCATTCTGGCCCCTCGATTGATTAGGTGCCCTCTGCCTTATGGGCTGTGTGTGACTCCTACTACCGCTAATACCACGCCCCAAGCCTCTCAGGTATTCCGGACGTTGTTGAGTCTGTTCCTAAGGCCCACGCCCTCACGGATGCTCTCCTGGCCTGCCTTCGCCTAGTGGCCCCACCGGGCCCTTCTCTACACTCTTGTCCTCTCCTGTGCTTCCCTCTACGTTTTCGCCCTCCCTGGGCCTTCGCGTCCCTAGATGCCCGCTCTTAGGGCTCCTCTCTCAGGGCTTCTCAATGTGCTCGCCTTCTCCCAGGGCTTCTCAATGTGTCCACTTGTGATTCCCGCAGTGGAGGCTTGGGTGGCCTTAGCCGTGCCTGGCCTCAGACCCCCTTCCCGGGTCCTATACCCACTGGGCTCCTCCCAATGCTGCCCCACTGGGACGCCCCCAAACATGGCACCCTCTGTGGTGCCAGGTACCCCCCCCCCCATGCTACTGGGGAGCTCCCCTGAGGCCTCCTCCAACCCATACAGCCTTGCCTGGTCCTCCGGTAGTGACAATAACCAAAACCATAAGCTAATCAGCTGTGACACAAAAACCCAACTCAAACACTAGCCTCCTGGCTTAAAACGTAAACCCTAAGTTCTCTGGCTCATCACTTATCTCCATCCCCGCCAGGGCTCCTCTGTCTAGTATCCTCACCCATGGAGCTGCTCAGGTCATCAGGCCTCCCACCTCTGCTTATTCCCGGCAGAGCTCTTTCCTTCATGGCTGCCAGAAGGGAACTGCCCCCTTGGCCTTACCCTAGGCTGTTTATAAAGGCCATGCCCTGCCCCCTTTCAGTCAGCTGACCTCTGGGGTTGCCCCAGCAACCCACACCTGTCCTTTAGGAGCAGGGCACTTCAATGCCCTGCGACAGAGTCCAAGAACAGAGCCTTGGGGGACCCCACTGGTCACAGGGCACCATGACGATTGACTTCCATCAATTACTACCTTCTGGGTCCAGCCACAGAGCCAATTTCCCAGCCAGCAGATCGTGATGGACCCAAGGCCACAACTGGCCAGTTTTGGCAAGAGGTGATCATGGGATACCAAATCAGAGGCTTTTTTGGAGTCAAGATATATGACATCAATCTCTTCTCCCTTGTCCAGGTGGTAGGTCACCTGGTCGTAGAAGGAAATGAGATTGGTCAAGCAAGACCTACCCGCAACAAACCTGTGCTGGCTATCCCCCAGGATGTTGGCGTCGGCCAGTCCATTAAGGATGGCCTCTTTAATAAACTTTTCTAAGATCTTCCCTGGGATAGAGGTCAGGCTGATGGGCCTATAGTTTGTTGGATCCACTTTCCTCCCTTTCTTGAAGATGGGCACCACATTGGCCTTCCAGTCTTCAGGCATTACACCAGAGCACCAGGATTCCTCAGAGATCTGTGCCAGAGGATCGGCTATGATGCTTGCCAGCTCCTTGAGTACCCTGGGGTGTAGATTGTCAGGGCTGGCTGAGTTGGCAGTATCCAGCCTCTCAAGGTGTTCCTTTACGAGGTCAGCGTTGATGGAGGGCAGGGGATCTCCCTCATCTGGACCTCCCTCTCCCGTAGTGGGCATGGGCGTCCCGTGGGACTGATGAAAGACCGATGCGAAGGACTCATTTAATAGGTTGGCTTTTTCCTGGGTGTCAGTTGTCAATTGCCCCGTCTGGTTTAGCAGGGGTCCAGTGTTGCCCTTGCTTTTCCTCCGGCTCCCCACATATCTGAAAAAGGACTTTTTATTGTCCTTTTAGCCTCAGGAGGTCTGCTAGGTCCCTGGAGAGCCAAGGGGGCTGCTGTGCCCTCTTGCTGCCTTTCCTCTGAGATGGAATAGTGATTGGGGGCTTTTTTTTTGCTTTTTTTTTTTTTTTAAGAGCCAGGAGCTGGGCCTGCAAGAGTGGGTGGGGGATGGGGGCTCATGGCAGAGCCCCCCACACCATGTGGGGTAGTGAGGATCTCCCCCCACCTTGTAGCAGCTGGTGAGTGCCAGGCTTTTTTTTCAAAGAGCCAGGAGCTGGGCAGGTTGGGGCAGCCATTGACAGGGCTGGGAGAGCGGGCAGGGGATAAGACCAATTTGGCCACTTTGGCGGCAGCTGAATCTCCAAATTGATTCAGGACAGTGATTTGAATCACCTATTGAATCACTGTCCCCCAAATTGGCTTAATCTGAATCTGAAGTGAATACTAGCCTCTTCACATGGGCCTAATATCATGCTTACATATTTCACATAGATGAAAAGTCTGGTAGCCTCCCCCCCCATCTCTCTTTCTTTGTACAGTTCAAATCTAGCCATCCTTTCTCTTTTGGCATTCCAAAGAACACACACATTTCCCCCTGTACTTTTGCTATCTGCCACAATTTCTGAGGAAATTCAATGCTTGTATGTAGAATAATCAGCAGTAGCACATCCTTAAAAATGCTACTTTTCTAGCAATGGACAGTGTCCTTCTCAACCATAACCAAAGTGTTCACCATATCCTTACTGTCATCTCTTCCCATGCTGCATTACCTTTGCTCTTGGCATCCATCTGGATCCCTAGCACCCTGATTTTCTCTCTACCATTTGAAGGCCCAACTTCTCCAAGACCTTAAAGTTCCCCACTCCTGTTATGGTGCTTTTTGATCTATTTAGTTTAGTTCCTCAGAGTAGTCTCCATACTCTGATGTATGCTTTAGCACCATTCCCATCGAAGGTCTGTCTCTAACTACTACACTTATATCATCCATGTATAATACCCATTTGACCTCTCCCTCTCTGAGTATCTTTACTCTGCTTATGTCTTTGTTTTTTCTTATTCTTTGGGCTAATGGTCCATGCTGC
>NW_017728918.1:59697374-59709984 GCF_001723895.1 Crocodylus porosus | reverse complement strand
AGGGGTCCAGTGTTGCCCTTGCTTTTCCTCCGGCTCCCCACATATCTGAAAAAGGACTTTTTATTGTCCTTGATGCTTGAAGCTAGTTGGAATTCAGTTGCAGCCTTGGCTTTTTTGATTTGCTCCCTGCAAGACTGGACCAGTGCAGAATATTCCTCCTTGGAGGTGAATCCCATCCTTTGTAGGCCTTACTTTTTAGCTGCAGGAGGTCTGCTAGATCCCTGGAGAGCCAGGGGGGCTGCTGTGCCCTCTTGCTGCCTTTCTTCCGAGATGGAATAGAATTAGCTTGTGCATTGAGGATCGCTCCCTTGAGGAGCAGCCACTCTTCCTGGACTCCCCTCCCCCTGAGGTCGTGGTCCCTTAGGGCCTCACTGACAAGCCTCCTGAGCTTGTTAGACTTGGCTTTCCTGATGTCAAGGACTTCCGTGTTGCTGACTGACTTGCCAGCTTTACGGTGGATGGTGAAGGTGATCAGTTCATGGTCACTGTCATCCAGCTTCCCATCGACCACTAGGTCACTGATTAGGTCATCCCCTAAAAATGGAGACATTTCACTGTGGGTTGCGGTATGATTATGCTAACCTGGGTACTCTCACTTGGTTTCAATCACTATTGGGAACACTGCAGTGAGGATATGCCCTAACAGGGGAGTAAATTGGGTTGCTTGTGAGTGCATCTACACACAAAATTAAGTGACACAATAAACTCTGGTGCATATTACGCCAGAGTTTATTGCTCCCAGGTGCTGTATTTACATGTCTAACCAGGATTCCAGCATGCTGAGCTAGGTCAGAACAGTCCCAGCTGGCAGAGGATCCAGAGGCCTGGGGCTGCTTTAAGCATCCCATGCACTAAAGCATCCTAATGCCCCAGCCAGCCCTGTCAGTGTCTACACATGCACTGCTGTGCACTGAAGACCTTCATGGTAAGATAGCACTTGTGTTTACAAGTACTAACCTAAGGTAGAGTTAATTTACTGCCGGCTAATAGCATCTCATGACTAGCTGCTGAGATTTTACTAGTTGGAAGCTAATTAGGCAGCTTCACAGTAAATGTCTCCTGTAGGTGCACCCTTTGTGTAGTAAAAGCATCAAGAAAGTCATGGGGGGAGAGGCGGCAGGGGGGAGTGCAGAAGAGGTAGGGTAGGAGCCTTGATTCTGAGTCTAAATCCTCATATTGTGTGAATTGCAGCACAGAGAGCTAGCTATGACATTTTTAAGACCATGTTCCAAGACAAACTGATTTGCAATGGAAACCAGTAAAAGTGCTTAGAGAGGAAGGATTTACCCAGAGCAGCAGGTGAGGTTATTTGAAGAAAATATAATTGTAAATGTTATATATACTAAACTAGAATTTAGAGCAGTGGTTCTCAACCTTTTTTTAGACACAAGGCACCCCTCAAAATGTCAGCTTAGTTTTCATTCACTTTTTATTATTAAAAAATAGAGCATTTTTTCTGTTGCAAAAATCTTAAGAAAAAACACAGCTGGTCAGAATGCTATTTGAGAGCTCTAAGTTTATCTTGTGAATCATGTTTTCATACCTAACAGTGCTAACATTGTGTGGCACCCCTTAGCACCCTTGAAAGGATCTCATGGTACTCCCAGGTGCCATAAATTCTGGCCGAGACTCACTGATTTAGAATATGCTAAACTTATATTTAGAACTTTAGGATGACTTAACTGTTCTAAATTTTCCAATGCAAGTCACTTGCATAAAAAGTAAATATGCTTCTGGGCTGCAATAACAGAAACAATGTATGCAAGATACAGGAGGTAATAGTTCCACACTTTAGTACTAGTGAGGCTTTGTACTGTACCCAGCATGAGGCATTGAATTCTAAGAGGAAACTGGTTAGGGCTGAGAGGTTAGTGATACCGATGATAAGAATAAAGCAGACTGTTACGAGGAACACTTGAGCTAGATATTTTTCTTTTAGAGAAAAGAGAATAAAGGGGATACTGTGATTGACATTTACAAGTAGTGGTAAAACTGCCATAAAAATAGGAGAAACATTGCTCTCCATAATCATAAAAGGCAGGGTATAAAGCAAGGGGTTTAAAGCTGTAGCAAAAAAACCGTAAAGCTTAGGAAAGTCTTTCTAAGTAGGATAAACTGACCAGGGAAGTTGCATGGAATCTCCTTCCCTGCAGGGTTTCAAGGAAGGGCTAGATGGGCATCCATGTGAGATGGTTCAGAAATATCAGATCCTGAATCTGTGCAGGGGCTTGGACTAGATGACATTTTTGAGATCCCTTCTACCCCACGATTTAAATTTAGCTTCAGAAAATGACCACAGAATTAAATATATATTTATAAGTTTCTAAAAGCAGTTTTTTAAATCTGGCCATGTATCCATGTAGTTATAAATACTGAACTGTGTCAGTATTTAGAGGAGGACATTTGTGTTAAATTACTGATTGAAACGATCTGAAGTCAGCCAGATTTTAATTAAAATTGCTGGCTTTATCATGCGTATCCTATTTTCCTAAATGTTCTTCAGATTATCCTGTACACAGTTTCGATGGACGAAAAAGGATGATCCTGAGCACCATCTCATGGATGGGAGGCAAAAATCCATTTCTGGGGATTGCTTACATCACAGTTGGGTCCATATGCTTCTTTTTAGGAGTTGTGCTGCTAATCATTCATCACAAGTATGGAAATCGAAATACTAGTGCAGACATTCCCAATTAATCTTACATTCTGAAAACAAATGTGCTGCATGTGCATCAAGGCCAGTCCAGAGTGGACCTAGTTTCTGAAAGTTAAATTGCCGGTTACGTCACTTCTGAAAATGGGTGTGTAACTCTTCTCTAAAGCCTTTGATCCTCTCTGTGGATTGATTTTTTGAAAATGACGGGTATATTATTAGCTTTATTGATTGTGTCTATGCTAATTGCTGAAACATTTTTCTAATGTTTGCCTCTTTATGGCGAGACCATATGATGCATATAGCCCCTCAATGGAACTGCTGCTTGTTTCTGTGCTATGAAATATATCATATGATGCAGTATGCTGTGTGGAGGAAGACTGTTAGGATAGAATCTAAATCTTAATCTTTCAGGATTCAGGATGTCAGTGCTGTCAAAAGAATGAAACAGGTCTCTAGTATTTCCTCAGTTTACTGTGGTGTCTGCATGGGCTTTTATGTTTCTTGCTGAGATGTTTAATATATTAAACACATTGTAAAAAAAATTTGTGTAAAGCCCAAGTCTGTTACTTGTAAGGTCTTCATAAAATGCTGTCTAAATCTGTAACATTACTTACAAATATGTAAAGCAAATGTGCCTAATGCATTGAACTAGCATTCCCTTAAAATTTGAGGGATCTAACCCATTGACTGTAGGAGTGAATGTCCAAGTCTGGTTTCAACTTGGAATGACTTGTATGGATAGAAACCGGCTTTACTTTTTAATGATTTACTTTGGTTCAAGTCCTACCTAGAAGCAGTTTGTCCTTCCTGCTTGTTCCTCATAAGCAGCTTAAAAGGCATTAATCAGACAACTAAAACATTTTACTAGCAAGCAAGTAAGTTAGATAACTTTTGCCAGTGCAGGAGCTTCCTTAGTCTGTTCTAATGAAAACCAAAGCTTAGATGTTCAGAGCAGTCTTTGTGATGAATGAAGTACAGCTCCCTCATATGGTAGAAACCAAGTCATAAATTCGTTCGTGAAGTTGTACTCAGATACAAAAGTAAGTCTTAGTTCTTGATGATGTGAATCCTTTTAACATGGAGCCTACTATAAAAGTAATTTAAACATTGCAGTTACAGGTCAAAAGTATGGGTTATTCTCCCAGATCATAACATCAAAAACATTTAGTTGTTAATTGAATTCAAAGTAAGTTATAAACTGTAACCTATTATTACAATCTGGTGACTTTTAGATGATGTACGTACATTGTAATGTATATGGTGGAGGTTTACTGTATATGCAACTGGATTGATAAAATATTTGAATATTCAGTATTGAATAAATGCTGCAGACTTTATTATTTTGTCATTTAACTTAAGCTTACTTTCATGTGGATAAAATTGTGTTGTATTTTGATAAGCAGTATGCAGTTTGAATGCAGTTCAGTTCATTTTAATTTTCAAAATTAAATGCTCATGACAAAGCTGTTCATATTCTGATAACTTAACCTGTAGTCAACTTCTAAATCATACTGTATTAACGTATCGGTTCTTTGACCACTTTTACTGAGCCTTTTTTGTGTAGTGTTTAAAGTTGATGGGAGTCACAGGCTAATGTGAAATGGGCAACAGTTGAGCCAATGATTTTTAGTAACTTTGTTCACTTCTAACATACAACTTCACATAAATAACATTATGTAGTTATTGGCTGACTGTACCATAGTATGTGGCAGTTCTGCACATGGTATTTTGATTTCCAGGGAACAGTTTATAATTTGGATGTTGAAGTTGCATGAGTGTCACTGGAATCGCGAAAATCGGAACATTCAGCTTTGACTATTTGTTCATAGAGAATCTGTACACAAGGCATTAAGTGAAATTGGCTCTAATCTATAAAATAGTTGCAAAGTCGTAATTTATTGAACTAATAAGGGCACTTCACAATAACTGGTTATTCAAGTACTTTAATTTTAAACTTTGTGTTAGATTAGTAATTGTCAGCTTAATAAAAGTAAACTGAATATATCTTTGTTGTCATGATCAGTATATTTTAAAGTGAGTAGGAATGCTTGCCCTTGAGCTACATGCAACCGTTCATCAGAAGAGAAAAAATTATTTTGCCTGGCTTGAGATCTGCTTTTATCTTTGCTGTGTTTCCCACCCCTGTATTCCATTGTTTTCCTCAGAAGAGAAATTTGGTTTAGCTATATACAATAGGCTTTCTCTGTGTAGACATAACTGTGTATCTTTGATTAGAATTTGTAAGTATAAATATTTTATTATGTATGCAAGAGAAAGTATCTGTCCATGAATTTTCAATGTGGATATCTCTTCTGGCCACCTATAACAGAAAATGGTTATTTTTGCAAGTTAATAGTGTGTGGGAATAATCTGAAGCTCATGTCTTCAAGGTTCTAACTAAAGACAGTCAGCATTTTGGAAACATTTTAAAGAAAAAGGCTCACAAGTGCAGTATGAGTAATGAGATAAGAGAAGCTTTTATGACCCCTGAGTAATTGTGTGTATACATTAATGCACTTTTTTATGAGTGAACTTCCACATGGCCACAAAAATATGAAGAAAATGTGAAAGGACATGAGAATCTTGCAAGAAAAGTAACGGGAGATGAGAGGAAAGTTTATAACAATTTTTTTTTTTTTTTTTTAAATAAATGGGAAGAGCTCAGGACTGGGAGCTCGGCTGTACTGTAAGAGGCATTCAGACTACACCTGCTATTAGTGAGGCTGCATAAACTCATGTCCAGTTTAAGGAGTAGATTTTGTGCTCCCATTCCTGTGTTGAGATTCACTGACATAAACCTACACGTGCACAAGCTGCTTGGGAACTTCATATCTTTTACAGGGATAGGATTGCACAAACACACATCCCTCTTCTGCCCTTTGTGTGTGTCCCCCTACATAGTGTGGTGGAATACTGTTCAAAGTATGCTTTGGTATCCATTTAAGTTATGAAGACCTGAGGTGTACAGCTGTTAGATTTGAATTCTGCCCTTTCCTGCATGTGGGATGCTCTTCAATATGTTTGTGTAGATGCTTTAGAAAAGCTGGGCCCCTGTCATTAGCCTTTATTTTTTCTCTTTCAGGATGCCCACAAGTCTCCTTAGAAACCCCTTGAGCTCCTTGAGCTTCTGTATTAATTCAGAATGGATGAAGATCAAATAGAAGATCTGCAGTCTTTTTTGTAGTAGCCCCAGTTTTTAGTCAAAGCCAGGGGATCTATGCTCCATGTGACAAATATGCCAGTTTTATAGTGAAAAAGAAAATAAGCTATCAGAGGTCTAAACTTTGTTGCTCCATCCCCTAGCCTTTTGCACACACCTGGGCTCTGAGAGGGGCAGTCTCCAAAGGAAAATGACTAAATGTCCACGGCTATTTTTATTTTTGGCTTTTGTCCTGCAACAGTTCTATTTGTGGCCCCAGCATACATTAACATTCAAGGTACTATTAATGTGCATTGATGCCAAAAATGGGCTGTCAAGGGAGTTGGTTGCAAGGGGAAGCTGAAGGGCTCCCCCTGAAGGAACAAGGCAACTTCTGTGTCCTGCAACCTTTCTTGCCTTACCCTTTCAAGGCACTTCAAAATGCCAACTCCCTGTTACCTGGCATACTAAAGTGCCTTGCTCCATAGCTCCTGCTGGAGATGCAGAGGCTTGTTGATCCTGGGGTCACAGTGTGGAAACCTGTGGGTTTGTAGCTTCCAGGTGTAGGGAAGAGTCTGTTGACTCCCCCAGCTGACACTTTATGAACCCATGCCCAGGGCTTCTTGCTGCAGGTTGTCCAACTAGGAGCTGATCCCCAAACCCAACAATTGCATGTTGCATGGCAGGAGGTGCAATTGTTGAGATCGGGGGTCAGGTCCTGTTGTGCCATTAAACCTTTCCACCCTGTTTTGAAAGGAATTGCTTGCTTGTAACATGAGACTGAACTTGGTGATGGACTGAACGACTCCCTACATTGCTAACAAAGGTGCTAAATGTGGTGATGTCCTTCTGTAATAGCAACCATGCTCTGCTGAGAATTGTGCAGTTATCATGTTAACATGTAATGCATTCTGTTGCTCACAGAAATTAGGTGGACACTTCCCTAGTGATGTACATGTGCATCTAGCCACATTATGGCAGATGCTTTGAGGTGTGTGGCCAGAGCCTGGAATAGGCTTCCCAGAGAGGTGGTGCTCTCACCTTCCCTGGAAATCTTCAAGAGGAGACTGGATAGGCACCTGGCTGGGGTCTTATGACCCTCCCACCCCTAGTGCTCCTTCTTGCCCATGGCAGGGTGTCAGACTAGATGATCTGTCTAGGTCCCTTCCGACTCATTAATTCTATGATTCTAATGACATTCAGTCCTAAATGGCTCAGGGGCTGCAAAAGCAGGCAGTATTAACCAAGAGGACAACAAAATACATCCCAAGGTGAATCACGGCAAACTCATTTAAAGAAAAAATATAGTACCTCTTGGATTCACAAGAAAGGGCTGTATGTGTTGCACTCTTTGTGGTTGCAGAAAAGGTATACACCAAGGCTGCTCAACCTCTGGCCCGCAGGCCAAATGTGGTGGATCTATTGCACTTGGCCTGCAGGATGCCCTACAGATCCAAAAATGGTGGCAGCAGGGGAGTGGCCACCTTCTTCCTTGCCATGTTCTGTCTCTTCCTGTGCCTTAGGATCCAAGTTTTTAGCCCTGGTGCATGCTGTTGTCAAGGGTCAGCAGGATGAGTTCTGATATCGTCTTGCATGCCCAACTTTGGGTTGAGAAGAATTAACATTCTACCTAATATCACTGTGGAACCTGCAGCCTACTTATAGGCTCGGCAGTGCTATGCTTGCTAGTACCATTGCTGAAATACTTGGGGTTCATGATTGACTACAAGGTGAACATAAACCACCAATGCAATGTCGCAGCTGGTAAAGCAAACAAAACCCTGGCTTGCACATATAGATGCTTCTCAAGTAAACCTCAGGATGTCATCCTCCCGCTGTCCTTGGCCTTGGCCCTGGAGTACTGCATCCAATTCTGGGCTCTGCAATTCAAGGACGTCGAGAAGCTCAAGAGTCCAGAGGAGACCCACACATGATCAGAGGGCAAGAGAATAGGCCTTAAGAAGAGAGGCTGAGAGCCATGGGACTCTTCAGTCTGGAAAAGCACAGGCTCAGGAGGGACCTGGTGGCTGCCTATAAGTACACAAGGGGTGTACATCAGGATCTGAGAGAACATCTATTCACCAGAGCGTCCCAAGGAAAAACAAGGACCAACAGTCATAACCTCCTACAAGACTGTTTTAAGAGGGACATAAGAAAAAATATCTTAACTGTCCGAGCCCCCAAGACCTAGAATAGACTCTGTCCAGATGTGGTGCAGGCAGGTACTCTGGACTTATTCAAGAAATGCCTGGATGCTTATCTTGCTGGGGTCCTTTGACCCTAGTGAACTTCCTGCCCCTGAGGCAGAGGGCTGGACTTGATGATCTTCGAGGTCCCTTCCAGCCCAAATGGCTATGAAATCTATGAAAATAATAGTAGTAGTAGAAAGTGTTGTACATCTGAAAAGGAAGTTAAGGGATTTGTACCAGTCTTGTGCACTGGGGTCTATGATAATGAGATTAAAGTGAAGCCACATTCTCTAAGTCAGTGTTTCTCGATATGTGGGACGCAAGAATATATGAATATATAAGAATATATGAAAGGGTCGTAAACAAACTTTAAAAATGGGTTTTCCTTTGAAGGAGAAAAATGTTAGAAACCATGGCTTTTCCCTTGCAGACAGTCAGCGTTCCAGCCTGCAAGGATCTGTTCGGTTCCCCCCAGCCCCAAACATGCACCCCCTACCCCACACTATAGGGGGCTGGGGGCAGGGGGCAGCAGGTTGGGAGTGAGGGGCACTGGGTTGGGACTGGCCATCAATGTTTACAAATTCGTCCTGGTACAAAAAGGTTGAGAACCACTGCTCTAAGCAATATGCACTTGTAAGTTTGGAGCCAGATCCTTGGTTCCATTGAATATTTAATTATTCCCGGTGAAGGAGAAAATGTTCAATGAGAAAGATGTAATCTTATTCCCAAAATAACATATAGCCTGATGACTAGAGCATTCATCTGGGAGGAGGAAGTTGAACCAGGATCTCCGAATCATAGGTGAGTGTTCTTAGTTATTGTATTGGATAAGAGCTTCCACCACCTTTCGGCTTGGTATTTTATTGGAAGATTGAGTCCGCCCCTGCATTCTCAGAAGAGCTACTGGCTGTGCAGGCCAGACAGGAATGGGAGTAGATAGTTCATGAATCCTGATGCGGCACAGGCATAATAAGCATAGACAGGTGCCTAGCTCGTTTGTGCTGTAAGGCTTAGACATGCCCAGAATCAGCAGAAAGGGAGAAGCCCTTAGTTCTTGCAGCGGTGAAGAGGAAATTTAGAGGATCTAAAGCAACCTACAGTCCATGGGCTGGATCTGACCTGGGAATGTTGGATCCAACCCACAGATGTGGGGCTTCAGTGGCAGGGGCTTTGGCTGCAGCTGCTACCATGGAGACAAGTGCAGGTGGCACCTGCCCAGCCCCAGCCTGTGATCCCCCATGGGTCATTCCAGTCTGCAGGTAAAAAAGGTTTCCTACCCCTGATTCAAAGGTTACATCTACCCTGGTGGATGCTGACAACAATCTGGCTGTAGCAATGTGGACTTCACAAGTTGATTTATCTTGCTCCTCCCTCATAGGGATTAAAGATAGCTTGGATACAGCTATGCCAGAGATTGTCAACTGGGGGTATGTGTACCCCCAAGGGTACTCAAGAAGGCCCTAGGGGGTATGTGTGGGCAGATGAAGATGGAGCATCACCATACATGATCCTGTACTGCCACTGCTGTATAGCATAGCTCAGGGCTTTTCAAACTTTTTGGGCCAGTGTACCCTGTGCAGCCAGACACAGAGCAGTATATCCCTGGTGGCTGTACGCACCCCTCCCCGTCCCCACATCCGGTGGCCAGAGGTACACTGACCCAAAAAGGATAAAGGCCCCTAAGCTGTGCTATACAGCAGTGCTATACCCAGATCCAAAATACTGTACAGTCTAGCTGTAGCAATGTGGACTTTCAGGTGAGTTGATTTACCCTGCTCCTCACAGGGATTAAAGGCAGCTTGGATACAGCTATGCTATACTCATCTCCAAAATACATTTGTAAACATTTTCGATGTGGCTTCTTAAATCTTTAGGGCGTATCTCCATGGCAAGACAAATTGTACCAGGTGGTGAAGCACTCAATCTGCTCTGCACATGATCTCTGGGCCAGAAGCGGTGTCAGTGTCTGCAGCGTGGTGCATAGCCTTGCGGGATCTGCTTTCCGTGTACAGGGGTCCTTAAATCCATCCAGCTCCAAGCACTTACGCCCCCCAGCACTGGAAAGGTATAACATGGAAAAGCGAGCTGGAGTTGCAGGCTTCATTTGTGCTGTAAGGCTTAGACATGCCCAGAATCAGCAGAAAGGGAGAAGCCCTTAGTTTTTGCAGCGGTGAAGAGGAAATTTAGAGGATCTAAAGCAACCTACAGTCCATGGGCTGGATCTGACCTGGGAATGTTGGATCCAACCCACAGATATGGGGCTTCAGTGGCAGGGGCTTTGGCTGCCTATCATTTGACTAGCACTGCGCTGCTTTCTCTCAAACATTTCTTTCATTTCTCCATAAAACACTCCGACACCAATCCCAAAGGAGGAACGAGCTCTTATTCGGAGTGGTGCTGGTGGCCCTCTGGCGGCTCCACAAGTGAAGCTGTGGACACCCTTCTAACGCAAGGGCGGCTTTGGATAGGCAATGACACCCAAGTACGTTGCCTCGGCAGGTTTCAGATGCCTCAGGAAGGAGCCAGACCTTAAGAGTCGGCCTCCTCAGCAAATCCGAGGGAGCCAGCAGCACTGCGATGGCTGCCGGATCCTCGTCCGCAGTGAACTGAGGCCAAGTTCAGGAGAGCGCGGGCTCGCAGGCGGTGGCAGCGCTTCTCAAGCAGGGCCCTGCGGGGGGCTGCGAGGGAGAGCGGAAGCCGGCAGCCCCCAGCGCCTCCGGTGTCACCGGCCCACCCCCAGGCTCGGCGCGGGGGGGGCGGGGCCACCCCCCCTTCCTCTCTGTAGTAGGACGCGTCTTCCTGTAAAGCGGCTCTTCCGCTTCCGTTGTCCTTGCTGCAGAGCGGGCGGGATGTTGCAAGGGGCCAAGATGCTGCGGAGTCTGCTGGTGAGCACGGCTGGGCCGGCTTCCCCCCCTCCCCCGCTCGGGGCCACATCTAACGCCGTCTCCTCGGGCCCGATCCCGGGGTCTGGTGCCGCTGGGGCCTTCCGGGCTCTGCCTCTGCCCGCCCGGCTCCGCTTCTAGCTCTGGCCCGAGACGCTGCCCTGGGCCCCAAGGAGGAAGCGGGCGGGCGGGCGGCGCCCCGCAGACGCTGCGCTCATGGCGCAGTTCCCTGCGCGGGGAAGGGCCGGCTCTCGGGGTGTGGGGGGAGCGCTGCACCGGGGCTGGCTGTGACCGTGTGGGTCTAAGGACGCGGGCAGAACCGGGGCTTTGAGCAGGTGCGGTATCTTTTATGAGACCAACTGGATGGCTGGAAAAACTGTTCCTTGCCAGCTTTTGGCACATACGGCCTTCTTCAGGCACAGGGAGAGTCCACTGTTGTGTCGTGCTCCCCTGGAAGGGGCAGGAGGGTGGGGCCGTGCCAGGGGAGGGGGACGGTGACCTGGTGATTGAATGGAGCTGGTAACTTGTAGAGGGTTACCTGGGGTTACCGGCTGGCAGGCAGGTTATAACGTGCCATAAATCCGGTGTCTATATTTAGTCCATGATTTTTTTTGTCCTCCACACAGCCACTGTCTGGGAGTGCTTGGAGACTGTAGTGTGCCGCTGAGCCTGTTGTATGCATGTCATGTATAAGAATCAGCTGTGTTTTTTGTGGTCTGTTTCATAGTTAGTAGGGTCGGAAGGGACCTGAGCAGATCATCAAGTCCAACCCCCTGTTGTGGCAGGAAAGAGTACTGGGGTCAAGCAACCCCAGCAAGGTGATTGTCTAGCCTTATCTTAAAAACCCCAGGGTAGGAGCAAGCCCCACTTTGCTTGGAAGTTGGTTCCAGAGCACCACGAGTGCTCATAAAGCCATGCTAGGGGTCCCACAATGACCTCAGCTAATCCCCTCAGCACTCTGGGGTGGAGATTGTCCAGACCAGCTGATTTAAATACATCCAGTCCCTCCAGAAGTTCCCTGACTACATCCTCCCTGTCCCATGGCCTAGGTGCACCTCCCCTGGGGTCTGAGGGGGCCCTGGTGGGGGGGCTGATCTGGTCCCTGCTCAGGAAAATGGAGGCAAAGAAGTCATTAAATAGGTTAGCTTTGTTGTTTGGTGTGATGACCAAATTTCCTCGCATGTGTTGCAAGGGGTCCCACGTTACCCGATACCTTGTTGTCAGACTCGTAGCAGCTGAGTAGCCCATTCAAATATCAGGCACAGCAGGTTTTGTTGGTTTTTCTTTTAAGCCTAGAGTCGAGGAAAAACTGTCAAGGAAGAGCTATAATATAAAATTTGTTGTTAGCACAGGTAATATAGTGAGATCCTAGGCTTGTGTAGCCACTTTATGACTTGGAACAGAATGAAAGCAATTGCATGTGTAGCACAGCTTGTTTACCTTTATGATGAATTGTGACACAAGGTTTGCACAGAATTTAAGGCTGAGCAGATGAAGACTCAGCTAGTCAGACCTGTGTAGGATGTGAAGATGACAGTTGTTACCAGATTTGCCCGCTACTTTGGGGTGTGCTCATTTATTAGGACTAAGGTCTTGGTAATTCTATCAACGTGCTGCCTGTGTTACTTGTGTTTCTATACAGAGCTGTATCTCTCCCTTCTGCAAGCCCTCACCCCCCCAGTGGAGCTATCTCGCAGGACTCAGTTCAGTGGGGCTGGGTTCCTCCAGTCCCCAAATCAGTCAT
>NW_017728918.1:59682593-59696669 GCF_001723895.1 Crocodylus porosus | reverse complement strand
TCTCTTGGCGTTTTCAGAAACACCCTTTTTATTGACAAGGGGTTTTTGGATTTTTGCTTGCTGTGAACAAGCCTCAGCTTAGCATGACTTTTTAGATCTTACTATAGTCTTTTAACAGACTTAAGGCAATTATTGGAGTGTTCATAACCTGCTGTGGAGAGAGGACTTCCGCCAGTCATCTCAGGAAAAGTATGACAACACTTGTGATCAGGGCTCCAACGGGGTGGACGCTGTGATGAACCCTGTGCCATTGTTCAAATGTTGCCCATACCCCATCTGACTCAGTCTATTGCCTCAGCATTCCCTAACCTGGCAACCAAGTTTTAGCCAATTAAGTTTACATAGGCGTCTCATAGTGGGACCGGGGAATGTATGGCCCGAGATGCCTATTAAACTTACTTTTGCTTAGAGAGGTGTGTGTGTGTGTGTGTGTGGCGCGGGGGGAAAGTCCTTTGTAAATCCAGATTAGAACTGGTCTGATAAATGCTGAGCTGGGTGTAAGGGTCGATTAGCATTTGGAACACAGCTTCCCCATCGTGCAGTGCTCCCCTGCTTCTCTGATCCCAGAATTCACTGCAGTCTCTGCTTCAGGTTTTCTGTTTAGATTGGGGGAGGGTGAGTCTTTGTGAGTCAGACAGTCTGTGTCAGGGTTCCCCAAGAACATGGAGCTGACAGGTAACACAGTGCTGACTTCTTGATGAATTGGAAGAAATAATGATGTTTTACCCTTTTTAAACCAGTAAAAGCAACAGCTGGATGGACTCAGTGGGGGGCGGGGTGTGCATGTGTGGAAGAAACTCAAGAAATGTGCCTTCAGTTGACAAACACTGGTGTCATTCTGTAACCATTTCTACATTTTTGGAAGTGGAGCCCCCCTGCAGCATGTTCTAGTTTTATGTGAAAGGCATAAATTAGCTTCTAAAGTTTTAAGTATTAATAGAAGTACTTTCACTTCAAACTTAATATATCTCGAATATCTTGCTAAAAGCATACTCTTCTAAAACTATACATTTCTTGTTTTAGACTCTCCGGCAGACTTCCCAGAGGACCATAAATACTACTTCATGCAGGCAGTTTAAAAATAGAGTACCAGAGAAGCAGAAGCTTTTTCAGGTATTGAATGTACATTCAAACTTGTGACATTATTACTAGGCCTGTGTGAAATTTTGCAACAATTTTTGTTTCGACCTGTTTCAAGGTCGAAACATATGGTCGAAACAGCCTCGAAGCAAAATGAGGCAAGTCGAAACGTTTCACCATTTCAACACTGTTTCTATGTTTTGCCCATTGGCTATAATAGGGAAGGTTGAAACAGCCTATAATATTGTAATTTTTGGCCAGATTTGGTTAAAACTTGCGGACATGGTAGCCCCTTCTGAGGGCATAAAGTGTGCCAGGTTTCAAGAAGATAGGTGCAAGGGATTCAGAGAAACTGCACCCCAAAATCATGAGAGAGAAACTCATGTTACATGTATGTGTTAAGCCACATTGAGGTCAAAACTGCAGGTATCCTAGCCCCTGTGGATGTCACAAAGCTTGCCAAGTTTCAAGGAGATAGGTGCAGGGGTTTTAGGGAAACTGCACCTCAAGCTGCGGACAAGCAGAACTCATGACATGGGTGACCCTTTGTGTTACGGTGCAGCATGGTGAAAGCTGCAGGCCTGCTAGCCCCTGCTGAGGCCATGAAGCCTGCCAGCTGTCAATTAGATAGGTACAGGGGTTCTGGGGCCCTGCACCTCTGCTCACAGGCAGGCACCCATGACATGAGTTTTGCCTGTGCAACTGTGTCTGTCTTGGGGCAGAAGGGGTGGGAAACCACTGCAGGCCTGGCTGCTAGGCTGTGCTGCAGCCACAAAGCCTGCCAGCTGTTAAGGAGATAGATGCAGGGGGGTGTTCTGGGGCCTTGCACCCCTAGCTGCTTACAGGCAAAACTCATGTCATGGGTGCTTGTGCATCTGCTGCATCTCATCAGGCAGCAAGACTGAAGATCCCCCATCACTTGCCATCACAGACCTGGGGGTAATAATTGACCACAGTATGAGTAAGCAGTGCAATGCTCTAGCCAGCAGGGCCGAGAATACCCTGACATGCATCAGTTGATGTATGTCCAGCAAAACCATTGCAAAGAAGTGATTCTCCTGCTCTAGTCAGCTCTACTTAGCACTGGTGAGATTGCAGCTGGAGTACTTCATCCAGTTCTGGGCTCTGCACCTTAACAAGGACATAGTAAAGCTTGAGTAAGTCCAGAGAAGGGCCACTTGTATAGCTTGCCATGCAAGTCTCTGATCATATGAAGAAAGACTGAGGGACCTGGGACTCTTCAGCCTGAAAAAGAGAAGGCTAAGAGGGGACTTTGTAGCAGCTTACTGCTACATCAGAAGCATACATCTAGGGCTCAGTGAACAAGTGTTCACCATGGCACCCTTGGGGAAAACTAGGAGTAATGGTCACAGTATGGACACCCTAGTTGTGAAGTAGTTTTTTGTAATGTTGGGCCTGAAACGAGCCTGAAACCATCTTCCAGATGTTTGTGACCATTACTCCTAGTTTTCCCCAAGGGTGCCATGGTGAACACTTGTTCACTAAGCCCTAAACATTGAGACAAGTTAAAATGTTGAGACAACTTTTGGTTGCAAAAATAACTTGAAGGACTATGTTGAGTCTTGAATAACTAATTGTTTAAAAAAAAATCTATGATGTGGCATACTGGCTAGGAAAGATTTCCTGAAATAAAGAGAACTAATTGTAAAGGATTGATTGAATTTAAGGCACTAATGACCTAATATTGCATGAACTACAAATTGTGCAAACATATGGCTAGCTTTAATGTAAAAACAGCTTTTGTGCACTACTCTACTGCTGTGGTTTTATTTCTCTTAGGAGGAAGATGGACTTCCAGTACATCTTAAGGGTGGGGTAACGGATCATCTGCTGTATAGGACCACAATGGCAGTTACAGTTTTTGGTAAGCCTTAATATTAAATTTTGATTAAGCAATTTGTTTTAGTTCTTAAAAGATGTATATTTTAAGTTTGTCTTTGATAGCAGTTGTAAATCTTGTGCAGCTCTTTCAACTGAGTCTACATTTCTAGACTTCAGCAAGGCCTTTGATACTGTTTCCCCTGAGATCCTTTCAATTAAGCTGGAGGGTGGTGGCGTAGACCAGTCTACAGTGAGGTGGGTTGCCATTTGGCTGAGAGGCTGATCTCAGAGAGTTGTAATTGGTGGGATGGCCTCATCCTAGAGAGCCATCTCCAGTGGTGTCCCCCAAGGATTCATGCTTGGGCCCATGCTCTTTAACATCTTCATCAATGACTTTGGATAAGAGGGTGGAAAGTGCAGTGCTTAAGGGGACAAGTGCCAGGTCCTTCATCTGGGTAGTAAGAACCTTCACCATAATTATATGATGAGTGGTGGTCCACTGGCTGGCACTGCATCTGAAAGGGACCTGGGGGTGACAATCGACCAGAAGATGAATAGGAGCCAACAGCGCGATGAAGTTGCCAGCAGGGCAAATAGAACTCTGACGTGTATCAGCCAGTGTGTTGTGAACAGATCCAGAGAAGTGCTCCTCCCCCTCTATTTGGCATTGGTGAGGCCACAGCTGGAGTACTGTGTCCAGTGCTGGGCACCACACTTCAGGAAGGATGTAGATAAGCTTGAAAGGGTACAGAGAAGGGCGACCCACATGATTAGGGGCCTGTAGGATAAGCCCTATGAGGAGAGACTCTGGGAACTGGGTTTGTTCGGTCTGAGCAAGAGAAGACTAAGAGGTGCTTTGATAGCTGCCTGTAAGTATGTCGGGTGAATACCAAGATCTTTTGGAGCAACTCTTCAGAAAGGCGCCCTCAGGGTGGACCAACAGGCACAAGCTAGTTGAGGAAAAATTTAGGTTGGACATTAGGAAAAACTTCTTTTCCATAAGGGTATCTGGAACACACTCCCAGCAGAGGTGGTGCAGTCACCATCCTTGGAGGTGTTTAAGAGGAGGATGGACAAGTACCTCGTTGAGCTCGTTTGAGCCCAATAACCTCCTGCCCAAGGCAGGGGGTGGACTTGATCTTACAGGTCCCTCCTGATCTTTTGATTCTATGATTCTATAATTGTCTGCCATAACAAGGCTAAGAATCTTTCCAATAAATGTAAACTAAACTTTTATATTCATTCTAATTTTTGTTAATAGACAACCACTCTCTTCCTGTTGAGCATATACACAGAAGAACTTGGATACTTTGCAGGGTTAGGGTTCCCTCCCCACCCCTCCCCCACATGGAAGATGAGGGTTTTTTAATTAAGCAGGGATATATAGAGCTGCAGCAAAATGTCTGCATGGGAGCACATGGTTGTATTCTGGCTGTTTACTGTGGCTTTTATTGCAAAGAGTGATGCTTCTGGTATTTACAGCCTTTTCTGGATAGAATCTATTTTTGTTATGGATTCTTACTCTGAAGGGAATTTTTGGAGTTCTAAGTTGTCATGAATTGCTCAAAAGAAGGAATAAATATAGCTGTTTGTAACTAATGTACATTTGCTACTAAGTATTAGGGGTGTGTGAAGTGGGTTGTATTTGATTCAGATCTGGGGGCAGTGATCCAATTTGCTGATTTGGATCACCATCCCCAATTTCGATTCTGATTCCCACACTCCATCCACCCCACCATCTCAGCATTCATGAGCCAGGCCTCATACCTTGAGGTACTTAGAAAAAACATATCAAGCTATGTTTATGGCCAAATCATCAAATCTCACCAAATTGATTCGGAGGCATCCGATTCAATTTGGAGAGATTAAAGGGTCTCCTGATTTTCAATTTGGATTCGGAGATTTGGTTGCCCCGCTGGATCTCCTCCGAATTGAATCGGCGACTGAAGCTTTGCGCAGCTCTACTAAGTATGGCAGATATTAATCATGTCTCTTAGAGAAGCCAACAGCCTCTAGACTGCAATTAACAAGTTACAAAATAAGGGCAAACCTGAAGCAAATTGGCTTGTTTATCTCTCTCTAAACTTTCTAATCATGTTTCTTTCACTTCAGGAACAATCTATGCTGTTTATGAGCTGTTTGTAGCTGGGATGCCGAAGAAACAGAAATGATTCCAGTTTACAAGATGACTCCTTAACTAGCCTCTCTCCATTCCGATCTATGAAACTCTTCAAGAATACCTTGTCTTAATAAAAAATGGCTGGTTTCATGTTTGGAATCAATATTTAACTGTAATGGGTTGTAACCAATAAAGCAGTTATTACATTGCTTTGTGGTCATCTGGAATATAGTAAGCATATTCTATGATCTTGGAGTTCATTTTATTACCTTTGCACCGTGGAGTATCCATTTCAATTGTGATTGATTTTTGTGTTCAGGTACTACTTGGATTAAGAAATCCTTTTCCTTCTAAACTGTAAGACTGGCAAATTTGTAGCAAGGAATCCACACATTTAAATAACTTGAGTGCTGGGGAAAGTGTGAAATTTTTACCTGCTCATACTTACGAAGTTTAAGTCAATGAAACCAGAGCTCAGTCTCATATTTTTTTTTATATGAGCCAGATTTAATCAATTTTGAAGAGTTAAAAGTATTTTTTATTAAAATGACTTGGCTTCCTAGCTACTTATTCCTAGCTACATATGTTAGGCATCTCCTGTATCCCTGCTTCACCCTTACCTGCGCAATGCTGTCGTCAGGCCTGTAAGAGAACACGCGGCTATTCATGTTTCATGCTTGAATAAAAGCAAAGAACTGAGTTTCTATCTGATTTTTCCTCAGGGGCTACTGAATAGAATCCCAGATCTATGTTTTTGAGAAATCTATTCATTTTATTTCTGTGGGACTGCCCTGTGTGTGTACTTAAAGTGTTCTTAGTTCACTGCAGTTGAAATAAACAGGCCATTCCATTAGTTCAGAACTTAGTTTTAATGCAGAGGATCAAACCAGGATTTTGAATTAGCAGTTTTGTAGACAAGCAGACATTAGGAGGCTTGCTCCCAACTAATCAGTTCAAATCAAAGTGAAATATTTGGGTAGCTAGCTGGTCAAGTGACCTGAGGAAAAATGACATCAGTGGTGCTTTTTCTAAAGCTCATTCGAGCTTCAGTTAAAGTGCCCTTACCACCGTATTTTAGCATGGGGATGCTGATACACATGATGCTGGAGTTTGCTGGAGCGTGGTAATTGAGTATGCTCCCATGTGTTGTGATTATAGTGCATCACAGCAGCGTCTCTGCATGTGTACAGGTGCCCATGATGCCTGAAAGCTTGTTCAACAGCGCTCCTAACTATACAGTAAATCCAATAAAATACCACAAAAAAATCTTACCTCTTACCTATTCTAACATTCAGCCCCAACACAGTATTGAACCCAAGGATGAGAATACTTTGGGAGCTTAAAAGGCATGTCAGGAGGCAAAAAGCAGGACACAAAAGATGCAAACACTGCTGGGGGGCACCGTAGTAGCAAGGAATTAAGCAAGATGTGCCTAGATGATTCCAGCAAGTGAGTCACTCCCCACATAGTTTAGAAGTATCTTCATCTCCTTTCTGTGCAAGAACCTGTCTGCAGATTTAATCGCTTTCAATAAGCTGACCTATTTGAGCCTTGCCTTACAAAGCAAGTTTTTCATCTGAATTGTTTGACGTCCTTCTATGAACTTTCCTCGCTATTTCCTTCTTGAAGCATGGACAGCAGATTGAGCTTGTATTCTAGCTGCAGTCTTTCCAGTAGCATAGGCAGGATTCTTTTCTTGTTTCTATCCTTGATACATCCAGAAGTTGCACTTGTCCCTTTTGCCACAGTAATGCACTGAAAGCTCTTGTTCAGGTATTTCTATCCAGTAATCTTTACATACTTTTTCAAGACTTGCATCCAAGACATTGTCTTAACCTACAAGCTTCATTTTGGTGCTCGCGATGTATTCACTGTGTGACATCAGTGTGTGCAAGTAGGCAAACAATAGACAGTCTACAAATAGGAAAGAAAGTTAAGGATTTTTCAAGTTGGTTTTACTTGGGATGTTATATTGAAAAATTAAAGTCCTCAAAAGTCCTATAAAAGAACTAGTGTATGGACAAAGCCATAGGCACAAGTTACAGTGAGATAACCTAAGGTGGGAGACCTGCAGCACATCAGCTGCTGTGCATCAAGTGCCTGGCTGCATATTTTTCACATGGTAAATAAAGGCTAAGCCAGGGTGATCTACCCCTCTTTTAGAGGGATAAGCTACTTCAGGGCCTGAATCCATACTACTGCTGCTATCTGCTCAGGCAGGACTGGGGCTGGCTCCTGGCTCCCCCCAGCCCTGCCAGTACCCCCCCCAGCCATGACCCACAACCTCTTAGACCTGCCAGAGAGGCCCCCAGTCCTCTGCAAGCCCCACTTACCTCAGGCTCCAGGAGCAAAGAGTGAAACTGAACTGAGCATAGGCAGGCAGTCTGACAGTCTCAGGCCCTACCCTTCCCTCTCCCCTTCCCTCTCTAGGCAGCGCTGGGGGTTTCCCATCCTGTTTGCAAACAGATTTTGCAGGCTGGAGCTCAACCAGCCTGCAGAGCTCTTTGCAAAAGCAAGGAATCCAGAGGTTTCTCTGCTAAAAGGAGACAAATCTGTGTTTTCTCTGATAAAAAGGGGAAATCCATGGTTTTCTCTGTTTTTCTGTGGGAAACGGAAAACCAGGATCCCTGGTGATTATCATGACAAAAGGATCACAGTGCTTAGAATAGCAAATTAAAGCAATGAAATAACCCAACTACCTTTCCCCAAGTCTTTCAGTAGACAACAGTTAGTGCTTCCAGGTCTACAGAGGCAAAATTCAGTCTTTTTGCTGCCAGCCCTAATTCTCAGGATGTTTGCATGTCTCCTTGCATTCCTGTTAGCACACAATAACATTTCCTGGGCAGCCCCTCTCAGCTTAATTAAAGCCCTCTCCTCTTCTAAGTCTGATGTCCTGCAGGCTTAGTCTCCTGCTTTAATTCTAACCTTAGCTTTGGAAAGAATAAACCCAGAGCCTGACAGGGTATATTCTCCAAATAACAGCTTTTCCTTGGTTTCTTTTGGAACTATTATCTGTGTTATTCTTTTGCTTTTCCGACTTGGTCTGCTTAATAAATGCTTTTGATCTCTCCTTATAAACAGATGCACAGTGACATGGACAATATTAAAAGAAATTAATCATATTTTCCAGTTTGTCATAACAGGAACCTGAGCTGCTCTTGTGTGGCAGAGTGAATCTCCCCTTTCTCACAACCAACTGAGCCAGTTTAGCACTTTGACTTTTAATGTTTATTGTTATAAAAAATATAAAGAAGGGAGGCAGGAAGTTTTATTTTAGACAGCCAAGGGGGAAGTTGGGGCTTCACATGAAAAATAATGTTATTTATATTCGGGATCAGATTGTAAGAGTATAAACTTAGTTGAACAAAAAGTCCTTCCCATGATCTAAATGGTTAGGGGAAGTTAAGTCTTTGCTTGGTCACAAGTTTTTAAAAACCTTCCTCTGAATGAAAATATTAGAAGCCAATAATAGTGGGGTTCTTTGCTTGAATGAAAGCTTCCTTAAGAATGGACCTAATAAGCGTTTCCTTGAGAGATGCTGGCCTTTCTGAAGTGTAGGGCTGACATTCTTCACCAACCTGTATAAATGTTTGCATGTTGGAGGAGGAGCATGTTCAACATTTAAAATAGAATGTGCATTTCTTGATGTTTTGCACCTTTTAAGTTCTTCTGTCCTGGTACATTCAGAACCATAGAATTCCTCATACAGAACAGAGAACTAGACCTGTTGCAGCCATGAAGAAATGTCTGGGCCCGGAGCAGTGAGCTGCTAAGCTCAATTTTCTGCTTCCCTTTATATTCCACCCTTATGGTTAAAAGTGCCACACTGAGCGGAGCTGTGGTGAGGTTTCTTCAATTTTGAATTCTAAATTCTTGTGATACAGTCTGTTCTATATTGGTAGAGGAGACAAAGCTAGTCAGTTGGTTCATCTATATGTGCCATTAAGGCGCAGCAATAAACTGCGGAACTTACTGCTCCACAGTTCATTGCTCCCAGGAAGCTACCAGGCGCACTATTTGCATGTGCACCCAGACCACAGCACATTGAGCCTGGTCCCAGGAGTCCTGGCTGGTAGGAAGTCCAGGGGGTCATCCTGCCAGCCTGGGGCTGCTCCAGCTGGTCTTAATGTACTGCAGAGGGGCTGGCTGGGGCACAAGGGTGCTTCAGTGTGGGGTTAGCTGGCAAGCAGCTTCCCTGCACAGAGGTACCCTTAATGCCCTAGCCAGCTGGGTTGGCATCTACATGCGCACTGCTGCACATGAAAAAACACTGCAGCAGGGTAGTACTTGTATTCATGAGTACTACCCTGCTGCAGAGTTTGTTTCATGAGCCCTAATAGGGGTGCACATGTAGACACTGAAAAGTTTGTAGACACTGAAATGTTTACTATCCAGTTAATGAATCAAATGTGCAGTAAGTGTTTGGAGTAGACACACTACTGTGAAACTGAATGAGAAGAATTAGTTTAGTGCAGTAGGGATAAGGAGAGTATCTTAAATGAACATTGCTTCTTTAAACTGTCAGACTAGGCATCTTTGTAATTCCTAACTTTAGAAAGGAATTTAGCATTGCATGTTCCTGCAGCAGCCTTTTTTATTTTGCTTTGAGGGCTATATCCTTTTTCCTTTTACTCTCCCAATTATGCTTGATATCAAAGAGATGGAACTTGCCCTTTGTAACCCATTGAAGTGAATCAGACTAGTAGACTGATACAAATAGATCCTGACCACCCAAATCAGATTTCCAATCAGTAATTTATGAACAGTGTTTTTTGTGAGTCAAAACAAAGTGAGTATTTCCAATATACACCATTATGTTTCTTTTCATGTGTATGCCATTGCAATCTTCTCTTTTGTTTTTTTTAGAAAGGCCTTAGTAAAACTGCTTTTTTTCTTAAATTTCTCTAAAAATGTAGGTGGACACATCTGTGAGCTCTTTCTTAAAAAGAAAAATGAATCTCTGCTTTGGGAAGTATAGAATTTGTTCTGTAAGCTAGCTGCTATGGATTTATATGATGCAGCAGTCTAGCATTACACACTTGATCCTGCACAGTGGCAGAGCTGTACTGTTACACAGCACATCCGCAGGTGGCAGACAGTGGAATGATCTTAGCTGTGAAATAAACGGGTAGCTGATGAATAAGCAGTCATGGACCAAGCAGTGGATGTGGTGGGCACAGGTGAGGGAAGTGCTTTCCCTCCTGAAAAGTCACATATGTTCTTGGACAGTGCTGTGACATGATGAATACAGGTTGCCATTATAATAAGGCTGTCCAGCCCCCAGCCATGAGTCTGCAAGTCCTCAATGGCAAAGCAGGGGGAAGATAATGTTAGAATCTCAGCAGCTGCAAAGACAGATGAAGGCTGCAGTGGAACAAGATCTCCAATTGTCTTGGCCTCCTTGTCGTTGGATCAAGGTCCCATTCTGTCAAGAGCTATATGGAAGCTGATGTGCAGCAGCTTCTCTACGATAAAAGAAATCATGTACAGACATCTCCCATGAAAATGGCTTTTCCAGCACAAACGTACGTGCCTGAGTTGCAGCAGAGTCTGCTGATTATGGATCAGCCTCATCAGCTATCTTTGGACCTATAAATAAAGCAATCATGGAGTACAATCATCTTCAACTGCAAGACATTGCGAATATACTGCACAGCAATTTCAAATATGTGTGTGTTCCTGAAGTAAGAAGGGAATCCTCAAGCCTGTCAACTCAGTGGGGAGGACAAGCAGAGACCTGTTTTGTTTTATCTAAAAAAATAAACCTCAGTCTCATTGACTTGTTTAAAAGGCTACATCAGCATAGGTTTGCATGAAAATGAATTTATGTAATAGGTTGAAAACGCTCAGATCTATTCTCTTTATGAAGATATTTACAAAGAAGCCAATTAGTAGAGAGTGCTCATTTATGAAACACTCCAAACTAACTTTGGAAGTAGTGGCTGACAGTGTTTTCAGTAGATGGATACAGCACAGTATGATGCTCTGGTATGGCAGTCCTCTTTATTAACACCCTGTGGAGTAGCAATACTTATACACAATACATTTAACACACATTTTTCTGTTGTTTAGTTTATAGCTAACTTTATATTATATCCCCAAGGGGAGTCAGAATAAAGATGATCTTGTCCTTCATTGGTACTGTGTTTCTTCAAGTAATCAAGCTAACTAGTCTAATTTTTTTAGAAAGGTGAATCTATCTTTGTATTTCATTGAAAAACTATTACTCTGTTTTGTTTGGAGATTATCTTGTTATGATATTTAAATGCTATAATTTAGAGTATTAAAAGCTTTGACATTTTCACTGCTGGGGAATGGCACTAAATTACTAGGTAATCTGAAGACTCTGATTTGGTCTCCTATATTTGAAAAGTATTGTATTAAAATTTGGGGGGAATGGAAACATTCACTATGAGGGTGGGTTAACACTGGAATCTCCAAGTGATCACTAGTGCATATGGAAACCAAAGGAACTTCAACTATCAAAGGGTCCAGAATAAAGAGCAACTTGAACCCTTCATGTCATCGTTTTTTCTGATTAGGAGAAATTCTTCCAGGCTGGGAGGAGCTGTGGATTCTCCATCCATGGAAATTTTCAAAAGTAGGCTAGACAGACACTTGACTGGTGTCAACTTGATGATTCAGATAGGGATCACCCTGCCTCAAGCAGAGGGGTAAACTAGATGACTTCTTAAGGAACATTTTAGATCTACTTTTCTGTGATTCTTTTATTTTAATTTAAAAATACTTTTTTCCCCATTTTTTTGTGCAAAACATCTTTTTGGATCCGTTCTAGCAAAATAGAATGTTAGAATTCTGCCACTTTGTTTATGAGAGGGATGCTCGTCTTTGTTTAAGCATGATTATCAGGGATCAGGGTTTTCTTTGTTTAAAAATCGCAAATACTCTTATTTAAAAAAATGGCACATTCTCCGATTAAAAACCCTAAAATCCATGTTTTTCATGATTACAATGAACCACCACCATATATATAGGTATCAGTTGAACACAAGATTTTATTGATATATTTACAATTTTAAAAGTAATTATGGAAGCCTAGCAGCACCTCAAACACTATAATACAATAAATTCTAAATTCCTGTAAATGTTGGTGTTTCATAGTGCTTAGGGTCGGAAGAGACCTAAAGAGATCATCAGGTCCAACCCCTGCCCTGGGTAGGAACAAGTGCCAGGGTCATAACACCCCAGCCAAATATCTGTCCAGCCTCCTCTTAAAGACCCCCAAGGTAGGAGAGAGCACCATTCACTTGGGAGCCTATTCTAGACCCTGGCAGCCCTAACTAAAGTAATGTCTCCTGATGTCCAGCCTGAACCTTCTAACAATTCATGGCTGTTATTCCTAGTAACCCCTGGTGGTGCCCGAGGGAACAGAGCCTCACCCAATTTCTGCTGGTCCTGCCTGGTAAGTTTGTAAATGGCCACCAGATCCCCTCTCAGTCTTCTCTTGTGGAGGCTGAATAGATTCAGGCCCTTTAGCCTCTCTTTGTAGGGCCTGCCTCGCTGCCTCCTGACCATGTGAGTGGCCGTCCTTTGGACCCTCTCAATGCTAGCCAAATCCCTCTTGAAATGTGGCGCCCAGAATTGGATGCAGTACTCCAGCTGTGGCCTGACCAGTGCCGCATAGAGGGGGAGGATCACCTCCCTGAACCTGTTTATGATGCATCTAGATGCACGACAAGGTGCGGCTAGCTTTACTGACTGCTTCCATGCATTGGTGGCTCACGTTCATCCTGGAGTCCACAGTGACTCCAAGATCCCTTTCTGCCACTGTATTGACAAGAAGGGTGTTCCCCAGCCTATAGGTGTGTTGCTGGTTCCTTCTCCCTAGATGCAGTACCCTGCACTTGTCTGCATTGAACTCCATCCAATTCTCATCTGCCCACCTCTGTAACCTGTCTAGATCTAGCTGGATTCTGTCCCTCCCCTCCAGCATACCCACCTCCCCCCACAACTTGGTGTCATCAGTGAGTTTGGACAGTGTGCTTTCCACACCCACGTCCAGATCGCTGATAAAGATGTTGAACAGTACAGGCCCCAGGACCGAGCCCTGGGGGACTCCCCTGCCCACAACCCTCCAATCCTTCCAGGTTGGCAATGACCCATTCACCACCACTCTCTGGGTGCAACCGTCTAGTCAATTTGCCACCTATCTGACTGTATAGGCATCAGTGCTGCAGTCACCTAGGTTTTTTTAAGAGAATGTGGTGGGAAACAGTATCAAAGGCCTTCTTGAAGTCCAGGAAGACAACGTCCACCTCAGTGCCCTCGTCCAGGGACTTTGTGACCTGCTCATAAAAGGAAACCGGGTTAGTCAGGCAAGATCTGCTCTTAATGAACCTGTATTGGTTGCCCCTGCGCATTACCTCCCCTGCTGGGCCCTTGCAGATGTGCTCCTTGATAATTTTCTCAAAGATCTTCCCAAGGACCAAAGTAAGACTGACTGGCATATAGTTCCCGAGGTCTTCCTTTGCTCCCCTTCTTGTAAATGGGGACCACATTGGCCCTTTTCCAATCCTCTGGTACCTGTCCAGAGCCCCATGAGTGCTCATAAAGCCATGCCAGGGGCCCCACTATGACCCCCGCCAATTCCCTCAGTACTCCCGGTGGACAGCATCAACCTACTGATTTAAACATGTCCAGTCCTCCAAAAGTTTCCTAACTAGGTCGTCTCTGACCCTAGGCATGGCTGTGCCTCCCCTGGCTCCCTCTGTAATCTTAGTACGGTTCCTGGTCCCTGTTCAGGAATATGGAGGCAAAGAATTCATTAAAGAGGTCAGCTTATTCATTTTCTGCAATCACCAGATTGCCAAGCCTGTTCTGTAGGGGACCCACATTACCCAGTGCTGCCTTCTTACTCCCTATGTATTTGAAAGAGGACTTTTTGTTATCCCTAATTCTGGTGTTTGATTTTGGGTTTTTTATCATGGAACATCAGAGCTCCCCCTGCCCCCTTTGCTCAGAGCATGGAAGCTGGCTCCCCCTCCCTCATGGGTGGCATGGCTGGCACAAAGCCC
>NW_017728918.1:59667914-59682493 GCF_001723895.1 Crocodylus porosus | reverse complement strand
GGGGTGGGGGGGACTCCTCACTGCTGTATGCACTACTGGGGGAGGCCATAGGGAGCATGTGCCTTCCAGATTAGTATGCAGGGGGGAGTTGAGTGGGCCACTGTGGGCTCAGGCTCCCCACCCTGCTGCACTTCCCCTGAGGCCTCTGTGGCCCAGCAGGCAGGACCCAGTGCAGCAGGGCAGAGGTGAGGACCAAGTAGTGTACTGAGGTGCCCTCTGCACTGCCACCCCCACTGCTGCCAGGCAGGTAGGGGGCACTTTGCCATGGCAATGTGCTTATGGTGGCGGCATTGTACTGCCCCGCCTTGCTCTGCCCTGCCACACTGGGTCCTGCCCTCTGGGCCACAGAGTCCCCTGTGGGGAGGGCAGCAGGGCAGGGAGCCTAAGCCCTCAGCAGGCAACCCACCCCCACCCTATGCACAAATCTGGGGATCATGTGTCTCCCATGGCCCCAGAAGTGCACACAGCAGCAGGGAGCCAGCCTGCAACCCCCACCATACCCCTGGACAAGCCACCCGTAGCTCTGTCTTGCTCCCTGCCTGGGCTTTGTGGCCACACATACCAGCCCTGGGTAACAAGCTCCACATACTGTCCCAGCTGGGCAGCACCCCCAGCCCTGCCCAACTCCCACTCTCACTTCTTCCCTCACTGTCGGGCCTCAATTCCCCACCCTGCCCCTGCCCCTGCCCCGTTGCCAGGACCTGGTCTCCAGGCTGCCTGGTGGCCATGTGTACATGTACGTGCACATGGCACCCACTGCTGATTGCCCTCCTCCTGCTCCCACCAGCCCCTTGCAGGCTGGAACTTGGCCAGACTGCAAGGGGAAACCCACCATTTCCTGTGTTTTTCTCTTTTAAAGGAGAAAATCTGGGTTTTTCTCTTTTAAAATGAGATAATCTACATTTTACCATGGCGAATGGAAAACCTGGATCCCTGATAATTGTAATACTAGAACAGTAGGTGATTAGTGAGTGATTGTATCAGAACAGTAGATAATCTGTTGATGATTATCAAAATCGACGGATTGTTCAATTACAGCATTCGAGCTTTCAGAATCTAGCCTCAATATTTATTTAAACAATGCTATATTTAAAAGACTCATTTCTTTGGCTCAGATTCAGTAAGATACTTAAGCACATACCAAACTTTAAACATGTGAGTAGATGCATCAAAGCCAACTTATTTGCACCAACAGCCCCTCTTTGAATATGTTGTTCATAGAGCTGTTTCCTCTCATTCATTTTGACAGCTATACAGCTTGCTGAATTGGGGAAGGATCATTTTGCCCTCCAAGGATGTCTGACCATAAAAAGGGTTTTTTTTGCATCGTGCGTGGTATAGACATTGTCAAAGAAGTCCAGCTTCAACAGTTCTTATTCCTAAATAGACTTGCATTAAGTTAGCAACTCTATGTTAAATTTTTGATCCCAGAAATGAATTTCCACTAATTATAGACCAGGAAAATTAAACAAATGACCCCAAAATCCTCACCATATGTAAAAACATCATCCTTTTCACAGAACATTCTCTTAAGCAATAATTCAGTTTAATGACTGTTCCTAAAATTGTTTTATAAAATCATTTCCACAGTTATCATGTAATTCATGACTCTGTGCCTAAGAATAGGAAATCAATGCAATAGAAAGGCTAGTGTAGGAGTGAGCTATGTGCAATCAGTTTGTGTGGAGAAACAGGCATAAAAATTACGTCAATTAAACTTTAAGGGATGGAAGGCACTTCAAGGGTCATAGAATCATAGAAAATTAGGGTTGGGAGGGATCTCAGGAGGTCATCTAATCCAGCCCTCTGCCCAAAACAGGACCATCCCCAACTAGATCATTCCAGCCAAAGCTTTGTCTAGCCAGCTCTTGTAAACCTCTAAGGATGGAGATTCTACCACCTCTCTGGGTAACCTGTTCCAGTATTTTACTACTAGTGAGAAAATTTTTCCTAATATCTAGCCTAAACTTTCCTTACTGCAACTTGAGACACTTGCTCTTTGTTCTGTCACCACAAAGGACACCACAAAGGAAAATCTAGCTTCATCCTCTTTTGAACCTCCTGCTGGTAGATGAAAGCTGCTATTAAATCCGCTCTCCATCTTTTTTTCTCCATACTAAATAAGTCCAGTTCCCTCAGCCTCTCCTCATAAGCAGGGATCCTCATTTTTTCTGATTTAAAAAAAATCCCCAATTTTCAGGTTGAAAAAAGTAATCCAACATCTACATTTTTCTGTAATTAAAAGGAAACACCATTTTTATATATGGTAGTGTTTCATTTAAACCCGCTCATAAGTCATGTGCCCCGGCCCCCTCACCATTTTTGTTGCTCTCAGCTGGGCTGTCTCCAATTTGTTCACATCCTTTCTGTAGTGCGGGGCCCAAAACTGAACACAGTACTCCAGATGTGGCCTCACCAGTGCTGAATAGAGGGGAATAGTCACTTCACTCGACCTGCTGGCAACCCTCCCACCAATACAGCCCAGTATGCCTTTAGCCTTCTTGGCAACAAGTGTGCACTGTTGGCTCATATTCAGCTTATTGTCCATTGTAACCCTCAGGTCTTTTTCTGCAGAGATGCTGCCCCAGCCAGTCAGACCCCAGCCTGTAGCAGTGCATGGGATTGTTCTGTCCTAAGTGCAGGATGGATTTTGCACTTGTCCTTTTTGAACCTCATGAGGTTTCTTTTGGCTCAATCCTACAATTTGTCTAGGTCACTCTGAATCCTAGCCCTACTCTCCAGTGTATCTACTACTCCCCACACCTTGGTGTCATCTACAAACTTGTTGAGGGTGCACTCTGTGCCATCTTCCAGGTCACTGATGAAGATATAGAACAAAATCAGCTCCAGGACTGAACCCTGGGGCACTCCACTTGATACCGGTTGCCGACTAGACACTGAGCCATTGATTACTACCCTCTTTGCCTGATGCTCCAGCCAGTTTTCTATCCACCTTACAGTCCTTTCAGCAAACCCATACTTCTTTAGCTTGCCTGCAAGAATGTTGTGGGAGTCTATCAAAAGCCTTGCTACAGTTAAGGTATATCATATCCCTGTTCTCCCCGCCTCCACAGAGCCACTCATCTCATCATAGAAGGAAAACAGGTTGGTCAGGCATGATTTGCCCCTGGTGAATTGATACTGACTGTTTCTAATCACCTTCTTCTCCTCCGAGTGCTTAGAAATGGATTCCTTGAGGATATGCTTCATGATTTTCCAGTGACTGAAGTGAGGCTGACCCGTCTGTAGTTCCCTGGATCCCCCTTTTCCCTTTTTTTAAATATGAGCACCATATTTGCCCTTTTCCAATCATCTAGGACCTCTCCCGATTGCCATGAATGTTCAAGGATGATGGCCAGTGGCTCTCCAATCACTTCTGCCAACTCCCTCAGCATCCTCAGCTGCATCCTGTCTGGCCCCATGGACTTGTATACGTCCAGCTTTTTTAAATAGTCCCTAACCTGTTCTTTCACCACAGTTGGCTGCTCATCTCCTCCCCAAACTGTGCTGCCAGGTGCAGTAGTCTGGGAGCTGACCTTACCTGTGAAGATTGAGGTGAAAAAGCTATTGAGCACTTCAGCCTCTTTTGCGTCCTCTGTGACTAGGTTGCTTCCCCCATTCAGTGCATCCACACTTTCCCTGGTCTCCCTTGTTACTGATATACTTGTAGAAACCCTTCTTGTTACCCTTCATGTCCCTTGCTATCTGCAATTGCGATTGTGCTTTGGGCTTCCTAGTTATCCAATCCAACACTATCATGCTGATTCCACAGCTGCTAAATGTACCAAGTCAACAGACTCCTATTTCTAAACATCAGAATAGGAGGAAAGCTATTGAAAATTTAAGATGACAAAGCAGCAATCTCAAATCCTCACTATAACCTGGAATAACAAACAGTAGTCAGAATAAGTTCCTCTGCTTTGCTGACCTTGGAAACTAGCTAAGAAAGAATATAATTCTAAACTCTGGAAGCTGTTGTATTTACAGTATTAGCTAGATGACCCAGATAGGATCAGCAGGTGGAGTGCTCTTTCACAAGTACGAATGGTTGTAGAACTCCTTGCATTTTCAACAGTGTAATTGTGGCACTTTCAGAGATTCCTCTTTGGAAAACAGGAAAACACAGATCACAGAATCCTCATCTTCTCAGCTGATCTTCTCAGCTGCTACAAGGGAGGCTGCTCTGAAGAACTATGAGTAGCCTCCATTTCTGCAGGATACACAGAGTTCACGTGTGCTGGTAACTCTAGAGTCTGATTTGGCCGGCTCATTCCTTTTTACTAAAAAAAGTTACTTGCTTTATCAAATTGATTAAAAACAAATGCTTTCATGTTAAGTTTCATGAGCTTTTAATGTGGATGATTAATGTGTTTTGGGAATACAAGCTTATAATGGAAAGGCTGACACACATGCAATCTTATCTACTATAACACTATGCTAAATGGAAATACATAATTAAATATGTTACTGATCCCTGCTGCTCAGTGGAAAAGTTACGAGCTCTATAGAAACCAGGCCAACATTTTTATCAGGGTTTACTCAGGGATCTCTTCAAAGCAGCAGGATGCATTAGCTAAATACAGTGTGGGATTCTCATATATGCTCTTTTTGGTACATCACATTAAGATCACTGAGCTGGAATAGTAGTTTAGCTCCTCTAACATATTCTTTCACTTTGGCTAAGTTTTTCAGAAGTTTCGTCTGAATATGGATTTAAAAGCTCAAGTTTAAGTATTTAAATGAATATTCTGATTTTCAAAACATACATCAAGAAGCTGCCATTGACTTTGATCACAAAAGTTATACAAAAGTTCCCATGGAAAGTTTCTTAATAATGTAGAAATGGAACACCTAATTGGAATTTGAATTTCTTGAATTTTGGTGACAGCACAGAATATTTTCTGACTAGACTGTCTGATATGGGAAATGGTAAAGAGCAAGTGACAACACTTAGTTATTGATAGTTGCTGTATACAAATGCATTTCTGGAGGCAGTCACAAATGCTCTGAATTCCACAGCAATCTAATGTAGTGATTCTCAACCAGGATTCTGTAGCATCCCAGGGTGCCTTGATATTCTCTCAAGGGTGTTGCAGGGTGCCACACAATGTTAGCACTGTTAGGAGTGTAACCATGATTCACAAATAAAACCAGAGGGCACATCCCCATGAATGGGAATGTGCATTCCTTGGGCACAGGTAGCAGTGGCACATATTTGTACCACTGCTAGTTGCCCCCAGGGAATGCCCCTGCATACATGCTCAGATGCAAGTTGCCCCGGGTAAGATAGGGGATGCTGGGGCCATATGTGCTTTAATACACATTAGCCTATTTTAATGCACATTCAAGTGTCACTTAAAACTGTGCTGTTTAGTTAATGTGCATTAAGACAGGTTAATGCACATTGTCCTAGTACCTCACAATGGGAGGAACTAGATTTTATACGCATTAAATAACACATTAATGCACATTAATGCTTATGCAGACATGCCCTAAGAGCTGGCATTTTCTGAGGGGTGCCTTGACTCTCATGAAGGTTGCCTCTAGTCTAAGAAGGTAGGGAACTGTTGGTCTAATGAATAACTGGGGAACAAAACCTTAATACAGAACTCTTTAAAAAATAGAAAGACAGTCTGGGTTGGCATTTCTAATTTTAGACTGAGAGTGTTTTATGTGGGATCATTGAAAGATACAGACAACCCAGAGCACTTTCACTAAGAATATGGACAGTCTTTTGAAGTGCTTCAAATCCTACACCAATATGAAGCACTTATGTTTTCAGCACTTCAGCAATGTATTGCCCCGCCTCAGCTGAAGGGTTTCAAAATGCACCTGAATCCCTGCTGTGGCAGAGCTCTTCAGTGAGGGGCAAGGAAAGCAGATATCTCAGCCTGCCTTTTGGGTCTACATCTCCAGAGGCTCCTAAGAATTCCCAAATAGAGAGGAGAAAGAAGAAGTACTGCAAAAAGGCATGTTTAGGATGTGTTCAGAATTACGCCTACATTGCTTGACTAGTACCCTAGTCTTGGGGCAGATTTGAGGGCAAGGGGAAGCTCTGGGCACGGGAAGTTGGGGAGTGGAATGGAAAGCAGGAATTAAGAGAAAAAGGTCTGGCTCTGGGTAGGGGTTCAGTGATAATGCTGGGGATTACCTTTGGATGGAGGGAGGTTCTTACACGGTGGGGTGGGTAGGGCTGGCAGAGGGTGCTGCTGAAGGTCGCCCTTGGAACGCGGTGTGGTTCTGTGGGGCCCTGCCCAGAGGACGTGTTCCTGAGAACTACAGAGGAAAGCATTTCTCATACTAGATCAGACGTGGGGCTGGGCAGAAAATTGTGATCTTAGTAAGGCCCCAGTTCAGTTTAAGGAGGACACTCCTACTGGAGTATTCTGCCAGTGGAAGCTGCTGCAGGTAGCCCCGACCCTGCTGAGGGCACTGCTGGTGAAACACCATGGCAGGGGAAGGGAACAGCTGAGGCTGATGAGGAACGACTTGGGCATGAAGGACACCACAGTGCCCTTCATCTGCTTCCTGAGTGTAGCTATGAGAGTCTGGTGAATGCCTCTCTCAACACAGAGGTTGTCCCATCCATTGTCTGCCTAGCCATGCCCATGGCAGAGAAGAGGCATGCCAACTGTTAAACTCTTCAGGGTTCAAAACAATAGAGTGTAAACCGCCCATTGGTGCATTATCTAACAACTGTCAGTTAAATCTACAGACAACACTCTGGAATAGGCTGCAGAGCTTTCTAGTATTAAAATCCCCCTCTTCCCCTCTCCCCCACCACCCAGAAACCCCCTACCCAAACCTAGGTCAGTTCCTTTCCCTTTCAGCAGAACTGGCTATTCTTATGGGACAGAGAAGGGGTGGGGGGGAGCAGAGGTGGATCTTAATACTCTTGGTGACAGCTCAGGGCAGAGATGCCAAGCCTCATAACAGGGTCATAACATGTGTGCTAGTAGGAAGGGAGAAACCATTGGTGCTATTAACAGGATGAAGTATCAAAACTTACAAGTTGGTTGGATAAGCACCCATGCTGCCTGTGTCTCCTGGTGGCTGGATCCTGAGAACCAGGAGGAAGAGGGGCAGCTTATCTTAGGCAGCTGTGGAAGAATGGTCAGCAAGAATGGAGGGAGGGGGGTTAACAGGAATATGAAAAGGATGGTTATAAGGATGAGGGAATGCTGGGAAGTAACATTGAGAGGTCAGTCTGTAAGGCTGAGGGCATAGTCCATTGGGATAGGCTGGTTGATTGATGTCATTTGTAACAGAGCTGCCTTGCCCAGAGGGCTAGTGAATCCCTAATTGGCACTCCTGAATAATTATTCTGATCCTTCTGTGCTTGTTTTGCCCATGGCAGGGATGGAGTCTGGAAGATCCTCTAGATCCTCCCAGTCACAGCTCTCTGAGTCATTTGAGGCCCCAGTCAGTAATGAAATGGAGCTATAGTGAGTCACTGGTGGTCAGAATGTGTAAAAGCTCATCCTGATAGGAACAAGTTACTCTCCATGTGTGCAGGATCTAATTGGCATCCTGCACCTTCTTGTATTGTGCCTTTAGTCCTTAATATAGCCCCGGTGGCAATCATAGTTATGTCCCTTAGCAGTCATTTTGGAGGCAGTACATTTGTAGCTGACCTGGTTGTAGTGGCTCATCCAGGTTGAGTGCTGAGTGCCTTTGTCACCCCTTGTAGTCAGGAGGTCCATTACCTCTAGCCACCTCCAGTTAATCGACTGTCTTGCTGATGTGGTAGAACATGGTGTACTGACATTCTCAGTGCAGGTCACTGCTGAAGATGCTCCAAGGGGTCCTCAGCAAGGGGTCCCCACTACAGATGAGGCTAAGTCCTCTGGGCAGGGGTTCCAACAAGTTAGGGTGCTGCATGCCTTTGTGAATGGCTATAAATAGATGAGGTCACATGCCAGCCAGATCCTGTGCCCCCAGATCAGAGGTATTCAGTGTGAGTTATAAAGGAGGCGCCCCAGAGCAGTAGAACTGTGGGAAATAAAGAACTGCGATAGTGGAGGACCATCCAACACCCTATTGTGCTCTGCTGTAGAGTGAAAATATAACACAAAGCATTTCACAGAGAAGTGCTTCAGAGTTCCAGTTTTTTATGGAATCATTTTTGAGATGGAACTATACAACAAAGCACTTCCTTGGCTGTATATGTAAGTGCCTTCACTTTTTGGAGCATTTTAAATGTATTTGGAACTCTTCATATGTTACATCTGTTCCCATCCAAAGTCAATATTCAGAGTAGAACTGGAGTTTAGAAAAATTATTTTAGACTCTCTAGTCTTTGTAAATGCAGTTGATTTCTGGCTGTTGTGCTCACAATCTAAAGGCGGACAAAGGATGAGAGCTCCTGGAGATAATTTATTATAAATTATCAGGGAGCTTGCTACCTTTAAGAAGCAGAATGATTAGCAGTTTCACTTTTATACTAATTGGAGAAGGTGAATAGAGAAGCATTTGACCTTCCAATTCTATATATTCACCTTTAGAATTTTCTCTGCATACATAATTGTTTCAATTCAATGGTTATTATGGGTGTGCAAAATGGGTCCTATCTGATTAGGATTTGGCCCAAATTAGGGATAGTGATTCAGTTCTTTGATTCGGATCACTGTCCCTGATTCAATTCAGCTGAATCTGAACCTGAAGATTCGATGCTGATTCAGAAAATCAGCAATTTGGGCATAGACACAGCTTTAAATGTTTTTTCTACATACCTTGAGGTACCAGGGGTGGCTTGTGAACACTGCAATGCCGGGGTGGATGGAGTGCAAGGGGGCCCCTGCGTATTTGGCGGCAAACCTGGAAGTGGACTAGGAGTACTTCTGGTCCACTACTGGCTCTGCTGGGGAGCACGTGGGGGGCCTTCCTCTGTCCCCCTGGCTAGGTGATCAGCCACAGGGGGACCCCAGGTGCTCCCCAAGACCTAGGAGCCGAGCTGAGGGCATGGGGACCCACGCCCCCAGCTTGCTCCCTGGCAGACCCAGAAGTTGACTGGAAGTGCTTCTGGTCTACTTCTGGGTCTGCTGCTAAGTGCACTGGGGAGCCCCCCTGCACTTCTGTGGGACACTCCATGTGCCCCAGCATTGCAGCACTCACAAGCCACCTGCTACCTAGAGGTATGTAGAAAAAACAATTAAAGCTGTGTCTATGTCTGAGTCACCAAATCTTTCCAAATCTCTCCAAATCTATTTGGAAGGTTCCAGTTTGATTCGGAAAGATTAAAGGGTCCTCTGATTCGATTTGGATTCGGATATTTGGCCACCAAATTGGGCCAAATCTCTGCCAAGTCGAATCAGGGACCAAAGCTTCGCACAACTCTAATGGGATTTTGGCATATGATTTTGTCATCTACTCATCTGGCATAGCTTTAGCTTTCAACTTTGTATCTTCTTTCTAGGACTACTACTCCTCTGTTTAGATGTAACTGGATCTATAAATGTTTCCCTTGCCTTCCCCTCCTACTCAGATTCTCTCTCACAGTATGTGTCAATATTCCTTGACATCAGAAATGCTGACTCCTAAAAGAGAGTTACAATTCATTTCTGTTTGGAAATTAACCCCAAAGAATTTCAGGCCTCTTTGGATGCTAATATTTTGTGGCTTCATGTAGAGATTATTGTATTTAAGTAAGTACTAAAGTTATCCAGTGCAAAGGGAACCATAACTATTATCCTTTAACCATAAGCCTGATAACAGATGTTGTATATGGAATATTATATTACAATCTTCTACAAGTAACAAGTGGCCAGTACATTTCAAGAGAAGTATGTTTCTTTTTTAAATGATAAATTTCCCCCAGCAGGCATGTTTTCTCACAGTGAACTATCAGCTCGAAGAAAACCAGAGACTGTAGTCATAGAGCTGTGGAATGACATTATGTGAGCAAAAATGTATATGAAAAATACCTGAGGTCATGACTGAACTGGTGGGATAGTCCAACTTCACTCGAGTACAGGAATTAATGTATATATTTATATGAATAGGCTATGTATAATTTATTCTTTACTTAGTTCTTTTATTTTCCATTTTAATATGGAAACAAAAGCAAACATTACCATGGCAATATCTGAATGCAGAAAGCATAGCTGACCATGTTAGGTTTCATCCAAGGAACGGATATGACCTTTCTTTTAGGAATACAGCTTTGCACAATGTGTCTTACACCAGGGACCTGGCAGGTTATAAGATAAATGTGAAATACTTTTGGTTATTATCTGTCTAGTTTCATTTCCTCTTCTGCTCCCTTTAGTCCAGCAGAACTCCCATTGGTTTCATTAGGGAGTTTTTCCTGAGTAGGAAGTTGGGGGTTGACCCCTACAATTATACAGTATTTTCTTTAAAATAAAAATTAAAAATGCAACTTAATACTGGAGAAGGTGGAGGCATTACTCTGACAACTCTTTATCCTATAGTTTTAATGTTTGTTACTTATTAAAAACATCATCTATTTTTTGCAATTACTTATTTAAAAGCACTGGCTGTTATGAAATACAAATCATATTGGAGTTCTGATTCCTTTCTTCTAACACTTTGTTTCTGACTTACTTAGCTTTCCAACTTTTTGTCTACTTATCAGCAAAATCATTTTATACTTTTAGACCATTATGTGATGGGAAACATGAGTTATAAAAGCTAAATGGTGAAGTAAATTGTTACTAAGGAAAATGAATCTGGTGATATCTATCTTAAACGTTGCCACAGTAGTCTCTAGGGACACTCCACTTCCATATCCTCTCCAGTAAATGTTTAGGCTTAAGACAGAACTAGCGTTGTAAATTTGAGCTTAGTAATTTAAGAAGCCATCTCTTATAAAGGGAGGTCAGACTAGTGCTGCCCTTTGAATTCCAGTACTAAAATAAAGAGATCTGAAATGTTCAAATAAATAAATACAGGACAGACTTTTTCTCATGCTACTGGCTGGAAAGCTGCCCAGGGAGGCAGGACCTGAAAGATGCAGTTGGGATATTTTTAATTCTACATTTTATGGCTTCCTGCCTCATTTATCAAAGAATATAAAAACACAGAAAAGGAGCTGGATTCCATATATTATGAAGAATAGTTGGTGAAAAAGTTGGTTTCTTAAGTGGCTTTTCTAATAGGATGTTTTCACTTGGAGCATTTTATCTCTATTGGGATCCCAACATATAAAAAAAATTGACCCTTCTTAATTTTTTGTGTCTATGTAAAGCATATATAGGAAGTCACAAGGCTAGATCTGGCATGATAGCTACCTGGAAAATAACACCTAGCCTTTATAGTGCTAAATTACAGAAAATTCTATTTTGCCTTATCCTGACATGCCATTGTTATCTCTGGGTAAACAGAGAAAACAATGCCAAAAGAAAAAGGTCTCTTAATTTTATTTTAGATGTAAAAGCTGCTCATGTAAATTTCTAATAAAGTAGTTTCCTGTAAATTTACCCTACCATAAAAGACCTCAAGAAACAATGATGATAATGAAAATAGTACTAACTTTGTAAAGGTATTAATTTAAAACGTAAACTGTTATTACAAAATAAATGTCACCAAAGTAACTTGTTTATTTTAAATAGCAAAGAGAGTTTTGGACTTAGAGTACATGGCATTAATCTGCTTAACACTTGTCTAAGAAACAAGCAGGCAGAAGAATGTTAGTAAATGTTTATGCATTTCAGGAATGCCTTCTGCATCACATATTAATGTACTCACTCAGCCTGTAATGTACATAGCAACAGAGCTGTTTAAAAAACAACCATATTGTTTTTTCTTTCAATGACTGCAAGATTCTATATGCAATTCCTTAATATAGTGTATTGTAGGAATTAAAAGTCTTATGGCAGAATAAAATGGTTAAACAGAAAGAGTGAAATACAGCTCCCTGGAAGTCAGTTGAAGTTTTGTCATTGACATCAATGAGGCCTGATTTCATCTAAGAAATTCATTGCAACTTCCTAACTGCTAGGAACAGGAAGTAAAGCCACAGTATACAACCACATACATGAATCCTTGGGAAGTCTTGCTGATTTCAAAAGTTCTCACCGATTTGAATATAATTGCAGAAATAGTGAACAAATTATTTTATTTCACATTTAGCAAAATATTCCAAATAATGTAGTTGTCCTTTTAGCTAAAATGATCAATAGTTCAATTTATCCAGATTATTTGCATAAATCATGTGTTGGATAATACAAAATTGGATTATCCTAGTAGGTGAGGAGTAAAAGAACTTCTTGAGAACTATAGGCTGCATCTATATTTCAGCACATAGTTGCCCTATGATGATGTAGCAATGTAATACATCGCTGTATGGAGTGTCTTTAAGACCACTGGTCTACACATGATCGCCAGCTATGTCATTATAGCGGCGCACTCCCCTGGTATAGCCTGCTGCTATGGCGATGTAGTGGCGAAATCTAACAGTGCACTGTGCATACAGAGCAGTAACCACCTGTACTGCGCCGTTCTTTAGTCCTGCCAAAAGGATGCTGTAACAACATCGCGGTACAGTGATGCATAGTTTCCCAGTTCAGACACACCCATAGTTTCATTGTGAAAGAGCTGTACTTATTTATTTTCAGTGGAAAAAATGTTAATGTGGTCCCATCTTCCTAGCACAGTCTTCTTGATGGTATACTGGATTCATGGAAATATTTTTTATGTCTACCCAATAAATACAATTAGAATTAAAAATCCAATACCCATTATCACCAAACACTTCTTAATAAAATTACTCTTCCGGGTCAGAAACTGGTGAAAGAAAGGGGGTGGGGAAGGAAATAGAAAGAAACAAAAGAAGAAATTCTGAAATATTGAAGCAGTGAAAGACAAATCTGTCCAAGAGGGCCAGGTAAAGAATACTAGATAATTTATGAGAGAAGGAGATGTCAGTTCTGCAAAGTGCATTTTGGGAAAAGCAGGCAACTGAATTCATGGCAGTGGTCTTAAAGTACAGCTGATTTCCTTCCGAAGTGTCAGGACCCACCAGCAAATATCTTCTGGATATCTCTTTTTAAGATTCTGCCTAAGTCTATTGAAGTCAATGGCCCCATTGCAGGAATAAGGAGAGAAGGACTTGGCACAAGAAGCATAAACAATGCCATGGTTTTCATTTGAGTTTTTTGAAGGCCAACCTGATGTTCATGTTTTCAGGCAATATTAAACCCTGGAGAAGAAAACGTAATCAATTAATACCACTTCTTTAAATACGGACTTGAATTACAGGGCAGAATTGAGCCGGTTCCTGCAATTATTGATCCATCCTACTGCCTGCCTGGCACCCATGTGTCAGCACTGTGGTGCCAGCCACATGCATCTCTGTAGTGCACCTGTCTCTGGCTGAGCTTTGCTTTGCATCCACCACTAGGTTGCGGTGTTGGACAAAAAATGATACCGCGAGAGTCTTTCCCCGCCTCCCTCTTAATTCCTTCAATTCTCTTGAAACGACGGAGCGAGGGAGCTGTGGTGTCTCAGGGCTGGAGCTCGGGAGGGAAAAGCCAGGCTGCTGGATGCGGCTGGAGTCCGCGGCCGGGGCCGTGACTCCGGGCAGCACCGCGGGGCGAGGAAGAGCGCGCTCCTGCGTGTGCAAGAGCGCGCAAGTGCGGGCCGGTGCGCGCGCTTGTATTTGCATGCGCAGAGCAGTTTGGCGGGAAAGCAAAGCCCCCCGGGCGGAGGGGGGGAGCGGGGGGCTTGTTCTGTGTGCGCTACTTTCCTGTCCCCAGGCACAAAGAGCAGTTGGGGCTCCGAGCTGTGGCAATGAAACCCCCGCTGCAGGGGAAGGGGAGCTCTCGCACGAGTGTCCCGGGCTGTGCGAACGGGCGCGAAGCCCCTCAGACGATGCTCACGGCTTTATTCAGCACCAGATGTAGGCTGCAAAGGGAACCCCTCCCCAGCCGGGGAAGAGCGCTTCCCCCGGAGTGTCCGCGCCCGCCCCCGCCGCAAGCGGCGCCCGGGCCTCCGCCGCCTCACACCAGTGGCCGCGCCCGGGGAGCCAGGCGGCCTCGGCGAGCACTGGGCAGCCCCAGCCCGCAAGGTGCGCGTCCGCCCTGCCTTCCCGCCGCGGGGGCGCTGGGACCCGCCCCCGCTGCTCCGGCGCCCCGGGTCCCGCACGGGGGAGTCGGCCTCCAGGACCCTGCTCCCGCCCCAGAGGGAGAAGTGGGGGCGGTGCCGAGTGTGTGTGTGTGTGTGTGTGTGTGTGCTTGTGCGCTTCGGGTGCACTGTGTATGTGTGCGCGTGTGCGTCTCAGATACTCTGTGTGTGTGTGTGTGTGTGTGTGGAATCCAGTGTGTTTTGAGTCGGGTGCAGTGTGTGCGTGTATTTGCGCGCCTCGGGTGTAGTGTATACGTGTGTGTCTCGGATATAGTGTGCGTGCCTGTGTGCGCGCGCCTTGGGTGCAGTGTGTGTGTGCGTGTCGAATCCAGTGTGTTTTGAATCGGGTGCAGTGTGTGTGTCGGATATAGTGTGTGAATGTGTGTGTCGGATATAGTGTCTCAGATGCAGAGTGTGTGTGTGTGTGTGTGTGTGTGTGTGTGTGTGTGTGCGCGCGCGCGCGCGCCTTCCTAGGCCCGGGCCGCTTCCCCTGCCCG
>NW_017728918.1:59638563-59667794 GCF_001723895.1 Crocodylus porosus | reverse complement strand
GCGGCCGCGGCCGGGCCCTGCTCATGCGCCAGGAATGCGGCGCAGCCCGCGCCAGTTTCCAGCCGCGGGTCCCCTGCCCTGCTGGAGCGGCGCCGCGCATATATCATCCCGTGGCAGCCGGCCACCTGCCCCGCCGTTTCGTAACCGCTTACGAGAGGCCGCGCAGCGCCGGGAACAGCCCTCTCTTAAGGAGCGGAGCGGGGAGAGGCTCTTCCCACTCGGAGCAGGCGGCTCTGCTCAGACGGACCCGAGCTCCGGGACCCCGGCGCCCGCTACTCCCCCGGCGCCCGGCCTCCCCCCGCCTCCAGGTGCAGGAGAAGCGGCCCCGGCTGCAGCCCGGCCCCGCCGCTGCCCGCAGGTCTGTGCGCGCCGGGGCGGAGGCTGGAGGACACCCGTGTCCGTGTGCGAGTCGGGCACAGGCGGAGGCGGCGATCGCGGGTCTCCCAGCTGCCAAGTGCCCCTGGCGTGCGGGGACCGGGGCGGGGACGGGGTCTTTTGTGGGGGAGCGGGCGAGATCTACCGCTTGGGGACAGAGAGAGAAAGAGAAGATACCCCGTGCATTTCTGTAAGCCGCTAGCTTTCGCCCGGCGTTGGGAGGGGGATGCCCGGGTTCAAACCAAGCGGGCGCTGAGCCCGCCGCTCCGGTCCCGCAACGCGGCCGCCTCGCCTCTCTCCGCGGCTCGGCTCGACGGATGCTCGTGTCACCTTCCCTTGGCAGGATCCCTTCCCTCTCCCCCCTGCTATGTGCAGCTCCTTATAAGTAGCTGCTCCTCGGTCTCCAGGACTGGAGCTGCCCGACAGCTCTTTGTGCCTGAAAACCATCAAAGCCGGGGCCCTCCAGGCTTTGTAATGACGTTATGCGGGTCTTTGGGAGCGGAGCCGGTGTGAAGCCGAGAGGGGACTGAGCAGGTCGGATCTTCAGACGCGTGTGGCAGATCAAAGCTGCGGCATTCAGCCCTGCTCCAAAGGGGATCTTGCTTTTATCTCTGGGCGGCAAGCGAGAGGAGCCTTCCTCTGCAGACGGCTCAAGGCAGAGCGTGGCTATAGAGCTGTTAAGGGGGCACTGCCATTATAAGCAGGCAAATAGATATGTTTTAATGTTTTGGGAAAGGAATATGCGTGGTGGTCTGTATGGCAGCAGGCACTGCTACTCGTGTAGACAGACACGCCGGTGGCATCAGGCGTCCCTGTCCGGCAGCCGGAGCCGAGCACGCGCTCCTGGATGCGCCTCGGAGCAATTTCATTCCTGATCCTCCTGCAAAGGCTCAAGAGGTGGCACTCTAAGCCCGGGCAAGAGCTCTCGCACACGAGTCCTCTGAAAGCGCCTAGTTTACAAGGCATTTACGAGCCCAGCAAAACGCTCTTAAAGGGATGTAACAACAGTGGCCTTTTCCCACGCAGGAGGGTGGCATGCTCTTGAAGCTCAGGCTTTCGTGGTTACTTGTGGCAGAGCCGGACACTCGCATTGTAGCCCGCATGGGTGCCTAAGGGAGACCTTCCAGCCAGCTTTTCCCCAGTTTCTGGCCAGATTTTCACCCAATTTTCAAGCGACTGAGAAAAGCAATGAGGGGAAAACACAGTGTGTTTGTTCCGCGTGGCTAATCGGGCAGGTTATTGCTGGATCGCGTCGGTTTCTTATACCGATTCAGCGCGTCTTGTTCTTCGCTTCTTTAGCCAGCACAAAACGGAGCTGTTTCTGTGGGCTATTGCCAGCCTAATGGTTTACGTGCTTGTCTTTGTTTGACTCCCGGCACCTCTCAAAGCAAGGCGGGATACATAAATCATTAGGCTCCTGGCACCTTTCGGATTAAATGCGTCACCTAATTGGGAATGTCTCTCTCACCACCTTATTTTGACTCCTGACGGTTTCTCCTTTTAGACACCGTCGGCGCATTAACGAGGATTTCTGTGTCATGCACTACTCCTCCCCACCGTGCCATAGGGTAACGAGGGCCTAGGACTTATCCAGGCAACGCTCCTGCGGCGGCTTTGCCAGAGCCCGGCCCCTGAACGTGTAGCCCCGAGCAAACGCGCCCCAGCTGCTTGTAATTAGGGATGACTCAAGCTCTCTAACTCCCGTCTAGGTTTCTAGCCCATCTGCAGCCCGGGCACGGTTCTTGCTCTGCTCTGTTTTTACCGAGTCTTTGAAGCCCGTTTCCCCCGGCGGCTCGTGAAAACGACTTCTCCGATGGGAAAACATCAGGGCTAGAGGCCGGCTCGGGTTTGAGCGGCGTGTTACACAGGAGTCTGCGTAATCTATCTGAGACCTGACAGAAAGGGAGAAAGGCGCATTTGTAGGCAGAACCAAAGAAAGAGAAGTTTTTATGAGTTTCCAAACTGTCTGGAGAGCCCTAACGGGCAGTGAACTAAGTGCTTCAGCAGTGCTGAAAAAGGAGCCGACTGCAATCCCCAGATGAAAGAGGCATTTGGTTGATTCCAGGCAAAAAAAAAAAAAAAAAAGACCTCTGAATTAGCCATCAGCCCGGGGACGAGGTGCTGCGGGCCTGGCTCCTACAGTGCCTCTGCCCAGGCTCACTCTCACTTAAGCCCGGGCTCCGCTTTGGGTGGGAGGTCTCGCTAACAAGAGGCCCGTCCTAGAGTAAGGAGTCAGGCGGTCCGCCCGGGCAGGTCTCTGGGCGGCTTTCCCTGGTGCCCAGCAAACCCTAACCCCGGTCTCCTCTGCCCCGCTCCAGGCTCCTTCCTGCGCGCCGCTCCGCCGGGGCAGGCATGAAGACCAGGCTGCCCGCAGCGATCGCCGCCGCCTGCGCGGCCCTGCTCCTCGCCTGCGCGCAGGCGGAAGGTACGTGCCCGGGCGGCTGCCCCGCCCCCGCTCCGCGCGCCCCTCCGGCGCGCTCCTGCCTCTCCTCAGCGCCGCGCTTCTCTCTCGCTGTCCGTGTCTCGCTCCTTTCCCTCTGTCTTTCTGGTGTGCTGTCCACACTGCCTCCCGGAGCCGCCCCGACGCGGAGCACGCCCCGACCTGCAGGCCTGGGACGACGGAGCTATTCGAGGAAAGAAGAAAAAAAAATCAAAAAAACTCGCCTTGAAATAAAGTCCTGCAGCAGAGCGGCTCCGCGCCCGCGTGTCTCTGTCCGCCAGCCCGGGGACCTCCCCTGAGGTGCTGCACGTGGGGAGCTGCAAGGGCTGGGAGGCGCTGACGGGGAGCAGGCCTTCCCCGGGGCACGGGCGGGGGGCTTGCGCGGCTCCCGGGCTGCGGCCGAACCCCCCCCACAGGCAGTGCCCCCTTACGGCGCTGCCAGCTCGCGTCTACTCCCTCCCACACACAGCAGCAGTGCCTCTTACGGCGCTGCCAGCTCCACATCCACCCCCCCCCCACGCAGAGGCAGCGCCCCCTTATAGCCTGCCAGCTTCATGCCCACTCCCCACCGCAGGCGGTGCCCCCTTACAGCACTGCCAGCTTCACATCTGCTCCCCGCCACACACGCCGGCAGTGCCCTTACAGGGCTGCCAGCCCCATGCCTGCTTCTCCCCCACAGGGGGTGCCCCCTTACCATGATGCCAGCTCCACTTCTGCTCCCCACCACAGACACAGTGCTGGCAGCTCCAGGCCCAGCAGGGAGGATGCACCATTCTTCACAGAATTGTAGAAAATGAGGGTTGGAAGGAGGTCATCTAATCCAGCATTTCTTAACCTGTGGGGAGCGACCCAAAAGTGGGGTGCAAGACTGTATGTAAGGGTTGTGAACAACCTTTAAAAATGGATCAATACATTTAAAAAATGGATTCTCCTTTAAAAGAAAAAGTGTGGGAAACCATGGCTTTTTCCTTGCAGGCTGGCAGTTCCAGCCTGTGAGGGGCTGCTTAGCCCCCTGCCCCCCATATCCCAAGCCCCCACCCCCTGCCCCACACACTGGGGGGCTGGGGGGCAATGGGTCGGGAGTGAGGGGCACTGGGTTGGGACTGCCCATCAATGTTTACAAAAAAGGTTGAAAACCACTGGGTCCAACCCTCTGCTCAAAGCAGGACAGCCCCAACTAGATCATCCCAGCCAAAGCTTCATGTAGCTGGGTCCTCAAAGCCTCCAAGGATGGAGATTCCACAGCCTCTCTCGCTAACCTGTTCCAGTGTTTCACTATCCTCCCAGTGAGAAAATTCTTCTTAATATCTAACCTAAACTTCCCTTGCTGCAAACTGAGATGGTTCCTCCTTGTTCTGCCATCTCTCACCTTAGGAGGACAGTGGGGCTGTTTTGCTGGGGGCAGGGATGGGGAGGTGAGGGGGGAAAGGACTCAGAACAGGTCTTGCTGGAGACCTGGTTCACACCTAGGGTTGCCTACCTTCCACCATTGTCCTGGAGTCTCCAGGAATTAGATACAAATCTCCGTGGGACTGCTGAGAGCCACTCAAGAGATAAATGATGGGGCATTCATTAATATAAATATGAAATATTGACTCTGATGTATGTAGTAGTCCAGTGGGTTTTTCAAATGTAATAGTAATGTGCATTTGCCTTCCTGAAGTAAATGCACACTGCAATTAATGTCACAAAGTCATGTGATGAAATCTCCTGGAATAGATTCAAACAGAGTTCGCAGCCCTAGACTCCCACCCAGCCTGTCTCCTATCTCCAGCTGAAGGGGTGCAGGAACACTGGAAGCCCTGCCTGGCTTGGGCAGCCTTCCTCATGCTGCACTGCTAGGCTCCTTGCCAGTGACCCTAAGCCCGGAGCCTTTGCTTCTGTGACAGAGCAAGCCACAGGGGAATGGCTTTAGCTGCTGGAGCTACTTTGCTGGAGTTGTTGGTAGCTGCCTGCTGTAGCAGGGGAAAACAAAACATGCCCATAATGGTAGGCTTAAATTGTCTGAATCCCAGACAGCTAGCTGGGACCTTGGGGGCTACTTACTGGAATGGAGTGAACCAGAATTGTATCTCGTAACCCCTCCCAAGTTTGTGAAAAGTTCTGATCTGGGGAGCGAGCCCAGGGCTTTTCCCAGAAGACCCGCAGAACTGAACGCAGTTTGTGCCTCTCTGCAGTTTAAGAGTATGGGCTCTGGACCATTAAAATATCACAACCAGAAAGAAAACCAGAACAAAAGGCTCCCTCCAACTCGTCAGTCTTTCCTTCAGCAAGAGCAGTGCAATTACTAGCCGTACAGGTTCAAGATAATTGAAAAACACAACAGTTCTACCAGCAGTGAACATCTGGTTACAAAAGAATCAGCTGTTTGCCCTGCTAAGCACTGCCCACTACACTGGTGTTGGCTGAGGAACCAAAGTTTGCACTGGCAGTGCAGGACCACAGTGTGAGAGACAGCAGTAGGAGTAGGAGAAAGGTGAGTATACAGTGATTGCAACTTATCTAGGACACTGCAAATGTTACATTCAGATTCTAACATCCATACTGGAATTGAGAGGTGGGTACCCTACTACCAAGCTAATCAAATATGTAACTTGATTTCATTTAGCATTATCCTCCTTATAGAATGAAGGAGGAGTGAAAATGGTAGACTTGAGCCCTTGAGTATTGTTACTAAAAGTTTCAAATGTAATATTTTTGTAGAAGCACAAAAAATATTTTAGAAAAGTGAAACAACACACAATACTAGCCATTCATCATCATTCAAGTAATTCTTATTCTGAAATGTGAAAATGTTGAGCAAAAGAAAGGTTAGAACCTGATCCTGTGAGATGCTGAATACCTTCTGAATAGGACTGTACGTTTCTATGCAATTCATAAGGCAGCCAGCATTTTCACAGAATCATAGAACATGAGGCTTGAAAGGGACCTCAGGAGATCCCATCTAGGCCAACCCCCTGCTTAAAGCAGGACCATCCCCAACTAGATCATCTCAGCCAAGGCTTTGTGTAACCAGGCATTTTACATAATTAGCCTCTACTCTTGTTTTCAGAAATTTTTATTAAATAACATGTACTTTTATATAAATTCACATCCACTGGTTTTTGCATAGCCTTGTCCAACTAGCAGTGACCAGTTTATGATTGTGTCTTTGCTCCTACCAAATAGGTCCTGGTGTCTTTCCTCAGCTGATTATTAACAAGTTAGAAGGATTCATAGTAGGAATGAAGTTTAATTATGTGAGTTCTCCAGGGAAGGGCAAACTTTGTCATAGCCTGAGAATTTCTGCAATGCTAAAATGTTTATTACAATAAGGGGGAAAATTGGTCAGTATGCACAAAAATATTTGAAGTCTTTTGTAAAGTCAGTAAAATCTTGAAACTTGTGAGTGGGAAGAGGAGAGGAAGCTAGAGATTGTTATAAACAGGATTCCAAAAACTTGTGATCACATCAGGTCAGACTCTAGTGAGAAGAGGTGTTTAAGCTTTTTTTTCCTTAACATTTTTAGACAGATTTTCTTTAGTGTTTTTGTTTGCCTTGCATTTGTCAACCTGCTCTGTCAGCCTTCTGCCTCATTTTTGTGTTGCTTTTTGAATCATGCTCTGTATCATACTTATCTTGTTTTCTCTGTTGTTTCATGTTGGACGTCTGCTGAACTTTAACTGTTCTATTTATATTCCTTCATTTGGTTTTACTCTTGCACCATCCACATGGTATTGACCCACAGTCCTCCTCTGCACCCAGTTTTTGACCTCTAGGCTTGTTTTGTTCCAGTTCTTGTTCCTACCATGAGATGAATGCAGTTGTGCAATGTCCTGTGCTTTATTTCTCCTTCTATGATTGGCACAGGTAGCATGCATTAATGCTCTTGTTTCAAGCTGCTTTTCTCTCAGGAGTAGGGAGGCACTAGATCAGGACAAGGGAGAGGATGAATGGAAAGTTATCACTGAAGGGTAAAAGGCAGAAGCAGGGGTGTTTTTGCTAGTTTTCCTTCTCCCTCCTTTGAGTTTTTGCTTTCACTGGTAACTATTAACTAGCTCCCCTGTTTGTCTACTGCTGCCCATAATTTCCTAAAAGACTCCAGAATGAAACTGAACTGATTCTTATCAGTTTCATGGCTGCCACCAGGATTCTGAAGAACATCAGTAGTCTGCTGCAGCTTGGCAAACGTATGGGCAGTAGCAAGGGGACTGATGTTTTTCTTCAGACTTACAAAAACAGCAAGGCCGAGATTTAGACTTGAGTGATTATTTGAACTCTACAAAAATTAGGAATTCTTTTTTTTAAATGAAAGAGTAGATTTTTTGGATAGAGATGGCAGCTCCCATTTACTGGCAAGAGGGCAGTTCTTTTTTCAAGCCTATTAGACTGCTCTCTGGTTTGCAGTAGTACAGTAGTAAAATTCCACTATCCATTTATTTTGCTGTCTGTTGATATTCTCTCCTTTGCTTTGATTGCTGGTTTATGCTACCTCATTCTGTTCCTTTCTGTGTGTTCTCTAATGCCAAGAACCTACTTTTTCGCAATATTTTTCTTCATCTATTATAGAGATTAGGAAGAAATCCATGTCATTCTAATAGATACAATTTTTTTACTTTTTTAAGTCGTGGTTGAACTAAATACTCTAATGTATGAATAGCCTGGTTTCAGAGCAAAGTTTTGTTTGGTGTCATAGCTTATGCAATATGTTTAATTTTGATACAGAGAGAGAGACTTACAAAGTCATAAAGGAAAACTATGCACTCAGGTTTCATTGGCTGTGACATTTCCCCTTGTGCCTTTACCATCTTCTCCATGGCATTGTAATGAAAAGTACATTACATTATTGATCATACTAAACATTTGAATACTGTGATGCTTCAGTAATTTAAAAGGTGATAAATGAGATTTTAATTCTAGCAAAGCCTGTTTTTTCATGGGACTGACAGAGAAGTGTCACTGAAGAAAGCTGTAATATAGGAATGTCTGAGGAAAACACGTCTTCTGGTGATGCAATACAGAGTAGAAAATAACATGTGAATATCACTGGGAATTAGGAAATTTTATGTATAATAGAGGTATTTTCCCAGGCTTTGGGGGAAGAAAAATGAATGGCTCTGAGATTTATCAAGTGGATATGAAGCCTTTCAAATAATTCATGTATTCACATTTGGACCAGGTTTGTCATGACTTAAATTTGTTTCTGTTTGTTTGTGGCTATTTCCCATTTTTTTACAAATGAGTTGGTGATGTCAAACTTTTTAAAACAAAAGACCAACTATTAACACCACCGAGGTTTTGGGTTGACAGTATAATTTCAACGTCCTTTAGATATAAGGTTATTTGAAATGTAAGTAACTGCAACTCACTATTTTTCTCAATGATAATTTGAAGCATAGTTTATATACATGTATACGTATATAAACAAATGTGTGGATGTATTTATTTACACACACATTACAACTGCATTTGGGTATGTATATTTTTATATTATATATAAATATAATGTGTGAAATATTAAAAGTATATTTCATGTAAGTTTTTCTCAAAATATAAGAAATATATATAACTGATAAAAATACAAACCCACAGATGGCACCATTTTAGTATTGCAATTAGCACTGTCTGTCTAATGAGAAAGATAAGTTAGGCTTTACTAAACTGGTAGGCCATAGTATTTTATTAAAATAAAGGCCTTAGTTGTTTCCCTTATTGGAATCGGTAACTTTTAACTTCTTTGGAAGAAAGATTTAGATCAGAACCTAGTAAGCTGTGTGAAAATAAATCCATGCTATATTAAAAAGAGAAGAATAGCTATAGAATATTGCCTCCATCCACCTTCCACTGAATTGACTTCAGCAGGACCAAGAATAGGTCTGTTGTTTAAATTCCAGCCACCATATTGTTTTATGTGTTCCACAAAAATGGTGGTGGTTGCTTATTAACTTTTTATTCATAAAGTTTCAGTTTTTGTTCAATGTCTGGATTGTGTGGATGATAGCTGCCTCCAGATTATGGCTGCTTTTTGTATCTAAATTACTTCACAGTGTTTTTTTGGATGACATTTTTCTCTCTCATTAGCTATTCATTGAAAATTGCTAGCGACCATGTTGTGCCATCTGTAAAATGCTGTTGACTTGAATATATTGTATTTGTGTTATCTAACAAACACAAACCAGTATAATGCATAGATACATGAGAAAAACACCTCTATGTTTTTTAGCCTAAAAATATTCTGATATGTACAAAGAGTGGCATGACTTATGCATAGCAGCATTAGATGTATATTATTTTCTCTTTTATGGATATAGTATATATAATAAGATATTTAATAAAGGAATTTACCTTATGATAATTTTAAAAATGAGTGAAATGAGTATTAGAGACATTAAATGTTGACAGCTCAAAGTGTCTTATTGTAAACTATTTTTAAATTTAGTGGGCTCCTCTCTGGGCCATATCTTGCCCTCAATGTTCAGTTGAAATTGGTGAATGCTGTTGTATATAAAAAACAGTTTTTAATACGTATCTAATAATTCCATGATTTATAGGCACTGACATGGTTTGAAACAAGTATAATTAGTGGTAAAAAATAATACTTTCCCCCCATCTCATTATATACAAACACAGTTGTATCAAATAGTATTGCTATTATCCAGTTAGTATCGTACTATTCTCCATTTTAATATTTGCCAGGATATTATGCTATTGCCCTATATTAAGGTCATGATCCTGCCTCTCTAATGTGTCCTTCATGAATTTTGACAAGCACAGGATCAGGCTGCAAATACCCAGTTACAGAGGCTTATGCACATGTACAGCTTTATTTATGTTAATAGCTCACATCTCGATTACTCATGTGAATATAGTTGCACACATACATATCTCTTATGGCCCAGTTCCTTAGGCCTACTGCAGCAAAACTCCCGTGATGTTCAGTGGGCATGTTGACCATAAAAGTACTGCATGCCTCATCCCACATAATAAAGGTACTATTTTTCTAGTTGTAAGGCAGTTACCAGAATGAGAATAGTATTGAGATTAAGTAACAGTTGTCCCTGTTAGTTCTGGTTAATGTACAATCTGCTATTGGAATCTTCTGGTACTGTACTTCGTGATGACTCACTTTTCTCATCATATAAGCGTTTGGCTATGAGCTTGCAGTTAATTCACAGTTGGTTTTTATGAAATCAGTGGGGTTCCATGTGAGCACTGAATGCAGTCTAAAGTGCGTTTCTTTGACATGAATAATATCAATCCAACAGAGATGTTAATTACTATACTCCAAAACCCACTTTCTTCACTTAGGTAAAATTGCCATTGAGCTTAGTTGGAGAGTAGCATTTAATGCTATGAATTTGTTAAGCTTTTATATGTGGATGAGTGGATTCACCAGTTAAATATTGATTATGCTATCCTTTCTAACTGCCAAGTACCACATCAGAATTTCGGCAAGTGGACTAAAATCCTTTATGATGTTAAAGACTTTTCCTCACAGTCAGTTTTTCAGTTTATCTGGAATCCGGTCATTTGGATATCAACAAGTTGGGCTGCTGCTGTCCTACAGCAGTTAAAGCCTAAAGTCTCTGCTGCATCAGGTCAATTTACTTTCAAGGTTGGTGGTGCTATTTTTTCCATGTACTGAATTATTTTTAAGCATGCTCAGGTCAGTTGTCTCTGCCTTTGCATTAAATTTGTCCTGAGCCATTGCTACTGAAATGATATTTTATAATGATATTCTTAATATGTAATGTATTTTATTATTAACATCTGTTGCATGATTTTGATACTAAGTAATGACTTTGCTGTCTTTATCTATGTGATTATAGTAAACAGAATGATGAATAAAATATGCATGCAGATTAATAGTCTAATCTCACTGCCTGTGTATGGATAATAGGAGAAATAACATTTATTCCAATACTAGTATATCTGTTGAATCAATATTCCAAAGCCATATTATCCTATGGTTCGAAATGGCAGTTTTAAATTATTTAATTTTCAATTTTACAAATATGCCATCTATCATGATTGTAAAAGGCCCTAGTTGCAGTAAAAAAATCTGTCATTTGTTTCTAAACTCTGTTTTTTAATTGAATTGTTGTGCTTAAAAACAAAACAACAACAAAAAAGGTCCTTAACTAAGCAATAGTGGAGATCTTTCAGGAAACAAAAAAATCTGACTAATCCAGAATGCCTGCAAAACAATTTGAAGTATTGAAGGAAAGTATGGCTGAATCTTATCTCACTTTGTAGACTTGTTTAATTAGTAGTATGTAATACACCTACCATGCACTGACAGTGAGTCAGTAAAATATTGCACGAATAAGCATGACACAGTTTATCAAGAGAATATCATTATAAAATATTTATGAAACTTCTTTGTGTAACGAACCTTGTACATGGAGGCTTTTGTCCCTTGTGGGAAGCTAAAAATAATAATCAACATTTTGTGTACATATGCATGATGCTGCAAGATATCGTATGTAAACTGTTTCTTTCTATACTGTTCAGTTACTTCTGTCACCAGCTCCTACAAGTTTTATTTGCAATCATTTGTTCAGATCACTGGTGCCTTCTTTGCTGTTTTCTATAAATTCTGTAAATAAATGTCCATAAATATACCTTGATGTTGTCTTTTCATAATTAACAATTATGTTATACGGAAACCATACTGGCATTTTATGTTAAAATGCCACTTCTAGTATGGGTACACCTGCTGCAAAGGGAACATGATAATGATGGCTTACACCTTTGAAATTGGGTGTAAACAGGTGGAATCTTATTTTTGTGAACCTTTACATCATTTCAAATATTACAGTAAATTACTTATAACCATAACTACTGATTAGCCCTTTTGTTCCTGAATTTCTTGTAACTATGTGCAAAATATGCCACTTTAGTGGTCCCTAGGAACAAAGGGGTTGAGCTGCCAGTACTTGGAATCATACAATAGAGGAATATATTACAATAATTACTGATATACATTTTACATGTATATTTTATATAGAACATGATATAAATTGCTTAAACATTAAAGTCTCAAACTTTTTTCTTTATTATTAAATACTATTAAAATTCTATTTTTCTTAATTTCTGCCACGTTTTTAGATTCAGTACAATATAATTTACAAGAAATATGCAAAGATCATCTTAAAAAGATGATCATTTTTTTTTGTCCTATGATGGAGAGTAATGCATTCATTCTCAAAACAATCTCATGGTGTTGTATGCAGGTTGTGATTTAGCATGCTTGTACGGACTGCACCCAGCATGTACCAAAATTCCTTTAATTGTTATGTGAAATGTTTGCATATGTAATTATTACCTGTGAACTCATTGTACATGTATCCAAATGTGTTTTCTATCGTGCTTGATTTTGCTGGCCATTCTTGAATGACTTGGCAACTCAAGAAACAAATGTTCTGTGCTGTCCTCTTAATGCATATTCTCTTTGATGTTTTGTCATATTTCGTCAGCTTTTATTTTACTCTTTTTCCAACAACATATCTTTATATTTGTTGGAAACAAATTTATGCAAAGACAATCTTAGTAAGCTTTGCTCAGCATCATTTATTTTATTAACGCCATAATAGCTTGTTCAACTTTTTAAACCTTTACCTGATATAAATCTTTTGCAGTTAATCCACCGTCAGACTTGAATTTTACAATTATAGATGAACATAATGTTCACATGTCATGGAAAAGACCATATGGTGCAATAGAGGGTTACAGGATAACCATTGTCCATCCAGTTGGTAAGTTTTAGTTTTAAACCATGACGTTATCTAGTTTTGCTAAAATATTAGGAGGTGAGGTGTGAATAAATATTAATGTTCTCCTAGATGTGCATGCAGCAGCACAGGGATGGGTAATGGATTTCTTCTCTTGCATAGCCTGTAGTTGGGCTACCTGCATCACAGCATCAGCACTTTGGGGTATGCAAGGATTATGTGCTCATGATTTTCCTTTGAAACAAATGGGTGAAGAGAACTAGGAAATAGGGGAAGTCATGACTCCATTCCATTTATGGAGTGTTGCAGACCATGTTTGAAGAGTATGCTGTACCTCAAGGCTGTTCAACTTTTGAGTCACAGGGAACCATTGGCCCACCACCACCACCACCACCACCACATGCCTCATGGGCTACATGCCCCATAGCCATGTGGTGGTATGCCATGTGGCACCCTCTCCATTGCATTGATGATCCTCTGGAATGCTGCATGATGGGCACCCTTCTGCTGTGTCACTCCACCTGTAGTCACTTTAGTGGTGTCTGATTCCTTGGTATACTGATGATGCTGTTATAGCAGCATAAATCAGGAGTAATTTGGAATGGCAATAGTATAAAACTAAGTATGAATTCTGAATTGGGTCCTGTCATGTTACTTGTAGAGTGTGCATGTCTGATCTTCTCCATTTTGCATCCTTACCTGTGCAAAGTGAATGTTAAAATGTTACTAAACCAGAATGGTATTATCTCTCATGTTTACTCTGCACAAGTCCTGGTACAGCTAAGATGCTAGACAGTAGAGAATGCAATATAGAATTTGCATATCCTTAATTTTCTTTGAGAGATTTTCAAATTGGTAGATTTCCTCTGTCTGATTTTTACATATAGACATATTAACAAAACAAAATAGACATAAAAACAAACAAAAATCCTCTATTAAAATAGTAGCAATATGCTTTTTTCTTAAAGTAGGTTTTCCTAGATAAAAAAGCTCATCTCATAGAATATTATAGAATCTCATCACATCACATATAATATCACAGAATAAAAGAACCCTAGCTTCTCACATTTAGGCCAGAATAGACAATTTGTAATTCTAACATACTCAGTGAAGTCATACCAGTTCATAACTGGTGCATGATCAGGAATGGTTCTACCCTATAACCCAATTAATTGGGTTAAATGCAGCTACTTTTAGATACATGTTTTAGATTAAATGGGAAGATGGGATGCTTTTGAGAATAATTTTATGTGCAATTTTATAAATATTTTAGGAAAGCTGACAACACTGTGGCTTTAAGTTGAGGCTAGATAGTTGACTTCATTGTGTTTTTAGGTTAAGAGAAACTTGGTACTGGTGGACTAAGATACTTTGTGTTAAATGTGTTCTGTATGTTGTATTACAGATGGAGCTATCAAAGAATTTGTCCTTTCATCTAGTACTACTCACACTATATTATCTGACCTTACACCTGATATAGAATATGTTGTGTCAATATTTGCATATGATGACAGAGAGGAGAGTATACCTGTTTCTGGCCAACTTACAAGTAAGTACATATATAATAAAATTATGTATAACTGAATACAGTTCAAGTGGCCAATTATAGGACAGAATCCTGGCTTGGTGCATCTTAGCCAACAAAACATTGATGTGTACATATAATCTTGCCCTTTTTGGCCCCACAGACAACTTTTTTGCAAGTATTAGTGGTCCTGCTAGGAGCAGGGGCAATCTGCAGGACAGGGAGGAGACAAATATGGTAGAAGGCTGAAGTAAATACCTTCACCTTTACCTAAACCAGACTTTCTTGCAGTAAACTTGATCTAGGTGCCACCGAAGTAAACAGAAAAAAAATCAGCAGGAAATGGATCAGACACAATCCAGATTTCAGTGCAAAATAGCTAAATCCTCCATTATCTTCTCATGTTTTCAGGCAGTGAATAAAATGCACCTAGATTCATAGGGCATCTTTACATGTGATCTGGGGGAGGGGTACCCGCTTTCATTAGAGTGGCTCTTGGCAGCTGCTTTAAGTGAAGTGCCTGTATTCCTGTATTCGGCATCCCTGTGTTTCAAAATGGCAGTAAGGGTGTTTTAACTAGAGATCCTTACACAAGTTTTAGTTAATGCGTCCTCATTGCCATTTTGAAGTGTGGGGATGTTAAATACATATGATGCTGAGGCTTCTAGAGTATGCTAAGTCTGCTCTGATGCATGCTAATTAGCGTGCATTGGGGCAGGCTCCAGGCATGTGTATAGGTGCCCACAGAGTCATAGTTAATTAAGTTAGTTTAAAATGTTAATAGGTTACCTCTAATAACTGTACTAAAAGTACTGGACTGGCTTTTAAAATTTGTTTACTTTTTGGATTTACCTTGTATTTTCTGTATAACCTGGAGCAAGTTATGATCGGTTTCCCTACCTGTAAAATGGGAAGACTGTAAAAATTAATTCATTGGTTTTCAAAAAATGCTGTAGTATGGAAGAAGGTATTATATAAGCATGTGAAACTGTCAGTAGCTTATTGTTTATGTAGTCACCTAGTTGCAGTGCTGTTCAGTTCAGACACAAGAAAAGTGTGCATGAATTTATATGTATACAATCTCATTTTGGGATTTGACAGCCACAGTTGTGTGTTTAATTCCAATGTACTTTTCTACTTTGGTGTTCAACTTTTCACTTTCACAAAGCTGAAGGTTTTGACTGGGGTGTGCCAGTGCTTCTGCTGGAACTTTAACCCAGAGGTTCTTGGATAGAGGGTTGTAACAGGGGGCTTTCTCGGGGCTGATCTCACTGTGGCCCACCCACCTGTTTCTGGGCTAACTGCCTGTCTTCTCACCCACCATGCCTTGTTGGTAATTAATTAATAGATGTCAGTTAAGTGGGAGGCTGCCTATTTCTTGCCCTGATGCCAGGGGGCACTATTTGTGGCTCCATTCCTCCCTTACACTGCAGCCCAAGCCTCACAGATGGCATCTAGTTGTTCTCAACATCACTGGCCCCCACACTGGGCCCCAGAATCCTCCTAATTGAACCCTGCCTGGATTGCTCTCTTCAGGCAGTCTATTCCACCTTTATCCTGGGCAGCATAGGTCCCTGAACTGCTTCCCCTTCGGGTGTGGTCTCCCCGGGACCTTTGGCTACTAGCCCTGGCCCACATCCAGGCTAGTTGGAGCCCCAGGCTCTCAGCTCTTGGGCATTTCCCACGATGGACCCCCGGCCCTTCAACCCTTCCGGTCCTGGCCCCAGCATTGACCTGTCAGGGGAAGTCCAGACAGGTTTCTGAGTCTATAGCCTCACTCTTTCTCTATGGGGTCCGCCTTCCAGACTCTCCAACAAGGGGTAAACCACCCAGTTGTTAGGTGCCTCGACCTACCTTTCACTGGGGTGGTAACTGGCCTGGCATTTCCTGGGGGTTCCTGTGCCTCTGGGAACCCCACCAGGCCACCCAGTCCTGGCAGGGTGCAGTTTTAGGTTGTACCCAGGACCAGGAGCCTCCTATGCATCCCCTACAGCTCCTCCCTTAACTCCAGATGACACCAACAACCGTCCAGCCAGGCAATGTTGTTGCCTGGCCTCAAGCAGCAGAACTGCCCTATTTATATGGGCAGCCCTAGGTTCAAAATGGCTGCCCTCATCAGGAACCTGGCAGCTGCCAGCTTCAGGCTCTTAAAGTGGCAGGCACAAACAGTGCCCTGCCACAAGGGTCTAGCCCCTCCACACTGGTTAGAGCGATAGCTATATTTGATGTCAAAAAGGATTTTCCCCTCGTGGTTGGATTGGAAGGAACTGTGGGTGTTTTTGCCTTCCTCTGTCATGGGGGTGGGGGGTGGGTATTGTCCTTTTCCTTGGAGCATATTTTAACAATCTTTGCAGCAGAAGGACATTGGCTCCCATTGTCCCCCTTGTGGTTGTGTCAGGATTGACTACGTAGTTTTGCTAATAGGCTAGACAATGGAATTGTATAGGATGGTTTGGATAGTGATGATCTTGCCTCAGGCAGGTGGTTGGTCTAGATGACCTCTGGAGGTCCCTTTCAGCCCTATTTCTCTATGAAATGAAATATAATCTGTAGTCATATGACATATTTTTATTTCCTTTCCACTAAACTTATCTATATTATGTTTTCTTCAGTTCAGACAGGTGGTCCAGTGAGAAAAGAAGACAAAAAAATTGATGAGATTCAGTTACAAAGTAAGTTTTTGGGGTTTTTTTGTATTATAGTTTATTTGGAGATAAGCAAGGGTGTGATCAAAAGTCTAATGAAGTCCATGACAAACTTCATTAGACCTTTGGAACAGTCAAGGAAGTCAAATTCCTGTGTCTGTTAATAAAACTTTAGCAGTAAACTTTTATTGACTTATAATATTTGCTGTGCATTGGGCTGAAGAAATTTGAAAAGGGACTAGAATTGGAAGAACCTGCAGTCCCTTTATGGGAATGAGACATAATTGATATGAAAGCCAGGAATTTCATACACATAAAACTAATTTCCCCTGAGGAGCCCTATGCCTATCTCAGTCCTTTTAAAAATGTCCCCTTGATGCTAACTTGTACACTGGAGAAAAACTCATGCTGTTGCTATGTAAGGTTAAAGGTGTGGCACAAGAGTGATGCCAAAATTAAATCTTCCCCAGCATCAAGTCACTCCACAGAATTGTACATTTGGCATTTGGGCTGCTGTCGGAGCTATATATCTTTTCCTGTATCAGTTGATGATTATTAAATAGGCTACCTTTTGACTGAGCTCCCAACTGACAACTACATTTTAAGAATGCCAGCTGGAAGGTCCTTATTGATGGTATCTGGCTGGGTGATTGGTGTTTCACCGAAGTCCGTTATTTCAAGTAAAAATTTGAATGTTTTTAATTTCCATTTGGCTTGGCTTATATTTATTAGATTTCCACTGTGCATAGTATGCATAATATGGTATGGTGATCTGAAAGTTTGTAACAATATTAACAAGTAGATGATCCTTTACTCTTCTGCTAAGAGGTTTTTTTTGTGTGTGTATTCCAGGATGTTCCATCAGTGCAACGACAGATTTAGTTTTTCTTGTTGATGGCTCTTGGAGTGTGGGGAGAAATAACTTTAGATATATTTTGGACTTCATGGTTGCCCTTGTATCAGCTTTTGACATTGGGGAAGAAAAGACAAGAGTTGGAGTTGTTCAGTACAGTTCTGATACAAGAACAGAGTTCAACTTAAATCAGTATTTCAGAAGAAGAGATCTTATTGAGGCAATTAAAAGAATACCCTACAAAGGTGGCAATACAATGACAGGTATGGATTTTAGCTCTTGGTTAATGTTTGATAAACTGTGTTTATGTAGTATTTTATTTTAGAGCCCAAACTCTTTTTAAAACCTTGGTTGCTCCTCCATAAAGCACAAGGCATTTTGTTGCTCTTAATTTTAGGTGAAGCCATTGATTATCTGGTTAAAAATACATTCACTGAAACTGCTGGAGCAAGGAAAGGTTTTCCTAAAGTAGCAATTGTTATTACGGATGGAAAATCTCAAGATGAAGTTGAAATTTCTGCCAGAGAGCTTCGCAACATAGGAGTTGAAGTTTTCTCCTTAGGTATGTTGATGTTGTATATTATTGAATAATGTAGGTGAATATGATAATGCATTACAGAGAGAGATTAACATAGAAATAGCAATAGCCTGAACTATGCTTTTTGCAGTTTCAAGCTGTCCCAAGTTTGGCATTCCTATTGTTCTAAATTGTGTGGTAATTTTGTAATGTGGTCAGCAAGAAACTAGGAGAAGAGCAACAAACTGTTTGACATGTGACTCTCTGAAGGTATAATGAGTCTCTGGAGGTAAAAGTCTAGTATATTAATGGAGTGCATTATCTGGTTTACTAGCTTGACTCTTAATAATTAGAGTTGTACTTGTATCAGCTTTACTCCAACAAGCTTTAATACTTTAAAAGTAACCATAAGTAGAGCCAAGTAATATGTACACTTACAACATTCTTCCATGTCATAATTTTTAGGAATCAAAGCAGCAGATGCAAGAGAACTGAAACTAATAGCATCTCCACCTTCATTGAAGCATGTTTTTAATGTGCCTAATTTTGATGGAATTGTGGATATACAGAATGAAATAATTTTGCAAGTATGCTCAGGTGTTGATGAACAACTGGGTGAATTGGTTAGTGGAGAAGAAGGTGAGATCTTTTAAAAACCGTATTTTACTGGAATATAACCTGATATGGGAGGTTATACGTAATCTTTTTGTTTTAATAGCTCCATCAATTTTATAATTTACAGTTTATGTTTGGAAGACATATTTCTTCTCTATACATTTAAACATCAGAGTATATAGCACATGTAATGCTGAGTGAATATGAAGTATCTCCTGAAGTCCATAAGTCTAGGAGCAGCACAATAAGTTGTAGCTATCAAAGTCTGAGAATCTACATTTTGGTGCACTTCTTCCAAGTTGGTGGAAAAATATGCTAAAGAGAAAACTTAGTTGAAATTACCTGCATCTGAAAGGAATGGGTTGTGACATACTGCCCCACTTGTTATGCAGGGCAAGTCATCTTGAGTGAAGGGGCAGAACCTGTGGTTTGCCCTGAAGCCAAAAGCAAAAACTTTATGCCTCTATAAGGGTTAGCCTCTCCAAATAATGGCATTGTGGATTGATCTATTGTTATGGTTTCCAAACAGTGTCTGCATTTAAACTTTCTAATACATTTCCAGGAATTTACAAGGGAGTTTTATTTCACGCTTCATGCCATGTGATGCTTCTGCACGGTAGTAATGAGCTAATGTACATTCAGCATCTCATGTAGACACAGCCAGTTTGTTCTCAAAGTATGTAATAAAAATGTGAAAAATCCTGTTTATAATTGTATCTGACCATTAGGTTTGTTTTTAATATTTCAGTGGTAGAGTCTCCTTCAAACCTAGCGACAACCCAGATCTCATCAAAATCTATTAGGATTACTTGGGAGCCATCCACTAGCCAAATAACAGGCTACAGAGTGCAGTTCATTCCCATGATTGCTGGTGGGAAACAACATATATTGAGTGTGGGTCCTCAAACTACTGCTTTGAATGTAAAAGATCTTTCACCAGACACAGAATACCAGATTAATGTGTATGCAATGAGAGGACTGACAGCCAGTGAGCCAATTACCATAATGGAAAAAACACAACCAATAAAAGTTCAAGTGGGTAAGTTATTGACTGGATAATTTTCTGATAACAGATATTTTTAAAGACCTCTAAATGTCTCTTACAATAGCAGACCTTCATTTATTGTGAGAAATACTTTTAGTTAATGGAATTACTTTAACTGAAGCACATAATTTTGTGTGTGTTAACGATTGGTTAGTGGATAGGAAATACAGATGGAATAGAAGTGCCATGGCCTTGGAGATATCTTATAGTTGTGGTTCTCTCTCTTTACAGAATGCTCACGTGGTGTGGATGTAAAAGCTGATGTTGTGCTTTTAGTGGATGGCTCCTACAGCATTGGCATCGCCAATTTTGTTAAAGTAAGGGCCTTTTTGGAAGTGTTAGTTAAAAGCTTTGAGATTTCACCTCAAAAAGTACAAATAAGTCTTGTCCAGTACAGCAGGGATCCCTATACGGAGTTTTCTTTGAACAGATACAACAGAGTTGAAGATATAATAAAGGCTATTAACACCTTCCCCTACAGAGGTGGATCTACAAACACAGGCAAAGCGATGACCTATGTGAGGGAGAAAGTATTTGTTACCAGCAGAGGATCAAGACCAAATGTACCAAGGGTCATGATTCTTATTACTGATGGAAAATCATCAGATGCCTTTAAAGAGCCAGCCATAAAATTAAGGGAGACAGATGTAGAAATATTTGCAGTTGGTGTTAAGGATGCAGTACGTTCAGAATTGGAAGCAATTGCCTCACCGCCAGCTGAAACCCATGTGTACACAGTGGAAGATTTTGATGCTTTCCAGAGAATATCTTTTGAACTCACCCAGTCTGTCTGCCTACGAATTGAGCAGGAACTGGCTGCTATACGGAAAAAATGTGAGTAATTATTACTACTTAGAGAAATACAAAAATGTAATGAAAATCTGAGACAAATATTACTTTCAGTTGCAATTAGGGAACTCTATTGATGCCAATGAAATTTGCTCTGGTGTAAACGAGGGCAGAATTTGACAGCTTTTAATAGCTACAATGAAGCTATTGAAATATAAAATGAATAGCATAATTTGGGGTAGGCAAGCAGAGCATTAGCTCAGGTGCTTACAGAAGCAGGGGAAGTGTGGGTGTGCCTATGACTATAGCAGCAGCAGATTTTCTGTGCTTGCTAGCGTACGCGCCAGAGATCCCAGGAGTGTGACTTAGTAATCTGGGAAACCCTGACTTTGCCTGCTCACTAGGGTGCTCCCTAGAGATCCTGGCAGCATGTCTTGGTAGGTGGGGAAAGCTGGGCAGGCATTCCTAGGGCCTGAGGGCATGATCTTGCCCAGGAATCCCTGGGGCATGCTGGACTAGGCTCCTCAAGCACCAGAGGAGCACGTCTCCTATCAACACCAGTGGGTGGAACAACAGGTGACATGATTCACCTGGTGAAGTGAACTGGATCAGCTGTACTGCAACATTTCCTGGCACAGTTGATCCACTTCATTTGGCAGTATCTGTTTCTACTCTCAGAGATTATTGTAATAATTATGCCTACATAAAAATTTATGACAATCATTTCTGCACATAAAAAAAAAATCTCTTTTGAATGAATAAAATCAGCTGATTTCAGGAGTAGTTTTAGTAGACTTTGCAGGTCCTTAACATTTTTTAAAATAACCATAATAGCTATTCTATCTGTTTTTATTTTTGTACAGCTTATCTCCCTGCAAGGAATTTGGTTTTCTCTGATGTGACATCTAACAGTTTCAAAGTGGGCTGGGCTCCAGCGGGCTCTGAGGTTTTGTCCTATCTAGTTAAATACAAGGTGGCTGTTGGTGGAGAGGATTTCATTATTTCAGTACCAGCATCTAGTACTAGCTCAGTTCTCACAAATTTACTGCCTGAAACTACATATGCAGTCAGTGTGATTTCAGAATATGAAGATGGTGATGGTCCTTCCTTGGATGGGGAAGAAACAACCTTAGAAGGTAACTTTCCCATTATTCTCAGCCACAAACAGGTCACACGTTCAAATAACTGTTTGCTTTTTTTGAAAAAATTTGTATATGAGGAATACCAAGCTAATTCTGAAATATAGTACTGGTATGTGGGATAAGACTGGCATAAGGGTGTTCCTGTTCCTTTTAGTAAAGATAAAAATTCCAGTATATGACAACTATTAAGATTGAAATTTAATTTGTTTCAGTGTTTCCCGGATGTTGTGTTGTTCTGAGGTTGTAGTGTCTTCTCCAATACACTGTGGTGATATATATGGATAATTTTCATAGATATTTAATTACTGAAGCACCAATCTAACTAAGAGTTACCATATTCTTTAATATATTCCTTTGAATGCAAGATGCCCTTGAATTAAAGATGCACCCAAATTTTATGACTCGATTTAATTAAAAAATAAGGCATCAAATATAGACAAGTTTACCATCATTCAATGTCTATGGTGTATATAAGAGTTTTCTTTTTTTTAACTTGAAAATGCAGGCCATTTTTAGAATAATTATTTAGTTTTGAAGACTGTGTCTTATATTCAAAGGATATACCTGTGCTTCAGGTTACTAGATCTACATTTTTTACAGAAAAAAGGCTGGTTTATAAAATAGAATAAAGAATTGTCATTCTTAAATGGAAAAGACTTACTGGACCTGATCCTGTAGTTCATCTATTATACCTATTACTTCATTTCATATGGTTACTTTTGACCTTTGCCATATATAAGATTCTATGCGATCAAAGGAAATAACATGAAAAGTAATTTCATTTTATTTTTCCTTAGGATTGATTAAAATTGGATTGGGAGAAGAGTAGTGTAGCAGATGTTGATTTTATCCTGTGTACGTGTGCACGTATGCATGAGAGAGAGAGAATAGTTTATCCCCCTATATCTTTTTCTTAAGAAACCAATTTCTTAAAATATTTTCTTGTCTGATATTGTAGACAGATTTTAACTGGGAAGAAAAGACAGGCTAAGCAGCTTTACTAAAAATGAGGCATCAATAATATACTTCATTTTGTGACTAATGCTGCATTTTAAAAAGTTCATAATCTTGATGTGATGAAATCCTGACAGTTTTTAGAAGTCCCACTAATGGATTGTAAACGTCAATAGCTCTGCATGCCGCGTTGGCTAACAGCTTGGGTCAAACAGTTGGTTTCTTGATAACTGATTTTAGCCTTAGTGTGCTACAGAATTTTAAATCTGGTGTTATTTTTATGTCAGGTAAAAATAAAAGTATTTTGTTTGTATAAAAGTAAGGTTTTTATTGTTACAGTTGAAAACAGATCTTTAATTGAATGACAAAGAACAATATTTATGGCAGGCAGATGTTCACATTAAATTAGTTATGAAAGAGGAACCGCACACTAAGAGCATTTGAGCATTTAGTAAATGTTAAAGGGCAGAATTTGTTTTTAAAAGCATGTGTCCAAACTCTCAATGACTTCTGGGCAACAAATGATGCATTTTGGCCATAGCATTTGTGGGAAAGTGTTAAATTCTGCTCTGCAACATCCATCCAGTCATGCCAGATGGTCTGAGTAGAAGCCATAATTTTTGTCAAGGAGCAGGATAGATAAACAGATCTCTTTTAGGGCAGCACGCATTTTTACGTTGTTAGGTTAGTGATCTAATTAGACTTCTTTAAATGCTCAATAAAATGTTTAAAATAGAAGCGTAAAATTTTTTATTAATTAGGAACATTAACTTAAGGAGACCCATTGGTTCCAATGTCCTTTAACTTTCAAGAATCTTTGAAAGTTTGTGGTAGGATAAACATTGATGAATGGTGATTGGACAGAAGTACATGACCGCAACTAAAGCTGCACAATAATGCATCTAAGTAGGCAATCTCTTGTTTCAAGAAGTTTCCTTCCAGTGTCCTCAACTGTACTGAGTACAGTTTTTTCTACCTCTATTAAAAGACAATATTCGATAACCAAATATCTTTTTCATTTAATGTGGTTGTATAGCACAGGTTTTACCATATTCATGTTGGGAGAGAATATTGTTATAGCTTACACTTGAGCCCTAGTTCTAAGATTTCAGATGAGACTAGTGATTCTGGGTACCTGATCTGAGACATGTTCATGAGCCCTGATTTTTCAGAAAGACCTGTTTGAAAACAAGGCATTTATAAGGTTTCTCATACTGGGCACTTGCTATATGAGGCATCTTTTAGGCTTTGGTTTGGATACACTGTTTCTGGTAAACTTGGAGCTAATAAACATTTTATTCTACATACAGGTTGATTTAAAGACAACCAATTATAAATTATATATCTTTTTTGTAGTTAAAGGGGCTCCTCGAAACTTAAGGATAACAGATGAAACTACAGATAGTTTTAAAGTTGGTTGGACGCCGGCTCCCGGGAATGTGCTAAGGTATAGGCTTGTATATAGGCCAGCTACAGAAGGAGAAAGGAAACAAATAACCATCTCAGCAAATGAAAGATCTACAACTTTACGGAACTTGCTTCCAGATACAAGATATGACGTCTCTCTTATTCCTGAGTATCAGTCTGGGCCTGGCAATTCGTTGAATGGATATGGAAAAACTGAAGAGGGTATGTGATAATATTGAGATTGTAGTATTGCTTGAGAAGAGTGTAGTGCGTGCTGACATGTTGAAAAAAGCATAACTAACATGAAAGTAATTCATAAGTTCCTTTCTCTTTTTTTGACATTGTCACTACTAAGGATAAATGATGAGTTTTGTAATTATGGAAGTTTGATTGAGAAACACTTCAGTATAATTACACCCTACAATTTAATTAAGTTTCTTTGGATCTTGACTTGTATATACGTTCTTGAATATGAACCTCCTAAAAAGGTCTGCTTTAGGCATAATACCCATATATAAGTAAAGCAAAGACAATAAAATGTATAAGTCATCAGTAACAAAAAATAGTAGCATCCTATTTGAAGGGTTTAAACTGGAAAGAAATACATGCAAGCCTAAAATTGTTTGTGTAATTTGAAAGCAGGTGACATGTCTTTTAGCTACTCTCTGCAAATTGATTATTTAAGGCCTGATCTTACATTCATTAAAATCAGTAGTAGACTTTACATTGGCTTGAAAAATTGTCAGGCTTAATATTTAAACAATTCTAAAAATGTTACCAGACTAAAATGTTAAATTTTAAGAGCAACTGGGTAATTAAGGCAGATTAGCAACTGGTCTATGACAGTTAAGGGACACTGAAATGTTGCATGTTGTCTGTGTCAGAAATTATATGTTTCTTTAGCTGCTGATGGGTATGTGGCAAATATTCAGAAAGGCAATTTTAATATAAAAATTGAAATAAATTGAATAATTTGCAATTTATTCTTAATGAGAGACAAGGAACTGACTAATTAAATGTGATGAGCTAGTACTACCAGAGTATCTCTAATCTGTGCCTAGATAAATCATATATGATTTTTAATTAGGTCTTATGACTTTGGATGATATTAAATAACCTAGATAGTTCCTTTCTAGAGAACTAGTAATTATAAGCTCTTCAGGGCATGGGCCATTTGTTACTAAGGTTTATACATCATTATGTACTGTGATCCTGGCTGTAGTTGCTGAAAGCTTGGTTTGTGCTTACTAGGCCTGTGCGAAGCGGCTAGTATTCGCTTTGGATTCAGATTCAGCCAGTTCGGGGGACAGTGATTCGATTCAGTGATTTGAATCACTGTCGTGAATTGATTCGGCCGAATCTGATTTGGAGATTTGGCTGCTCCTGAATCTTCAAATCATGTAGGCTCCATCCCCCACCCAATCTCCCAGCCCTGTCTGGCCCCAGCTCCTGGCTTTTTGAAAAAAAGAAGCCCCAGTGACTGGCTCCCGCTTGGCAGGAGGGTGATCTCCGCTGCTCCCCACCGCCCCATGCCACATGGGGGACTCTGCCATGGGCCCCGTGACCCCTGCCTGCTTTCCCAGGCCTGTCGCATGGCTGTCCTGGCTGCCCCAGCTCCCGGTCCTTTAAAAAAAAAAAAAAAAAAAGCTCTGACTCACCAGCTCCTGCAAGGTTGGGGGCGATCCCTGCTGCCCTGCACTGCATGGGGGGCTCTTCCATGAGCCCCCATAATCCCCAAAGCTGTTTCAGTAGCTGGCGAGTGTGGGTTTTTTTGTTTTATTTAATGGGCCAGGAGCTGGGGTGGGCAGGGCAGACATGGGGGGTGCTGGGACAGCGGGTGGGGGCTGGAGGGCTCTCAGGAGGGCTGGAGGAGTGGGCAAGTAATGGGCCCTGGCAGGGGTCCCCCCATGATCACCTCTGTACTTCTCCAGCTACTCTTCCTCCTCCCCCTCCCCCTATTTATCCATATGGAGTCTTGGTCCAGCTCCCTGCTCTAAGCAGGTGGGGACTGCCGTAATTGCTGAAGCTCTCCGAATCTTTTCCAAATAGATTTGGAGAACTTTGAATTGATTCAGAACTTTTAATTGGCCCCCTGATACAATTCAGTTTTGGAGATTTGGCCACCAAATTGGGCTGAATCTCCTCTGAATTGAATTAGCACCTGAAGCTTTGCACAACCCTAGTGCTTAACCTATATTGCAGAACTCAGTACTTTTGAATGGTTTTTAAAGTGTTTCTTGGTATTGTTGCATCTTCTTATAGATGACTCACTATGCTTCTGTACTTAATACACTGAGGGATAATGAAAAAGTAATTTTTCAATATTAACACAGGATTAAATTTTTTTTTGTGCTCATATTTCATGTCTTATAAAATAATAGATACATTTATGGAAGGACACCAATGGAAGCTGTGCATGAAGATGGATGGAAACAAATAGCCCTTCCTGGTTCCTCCTTTTTTAAAATTATTGATAGTCTTGGAGTTGATTCTATAGCTGCTGACTTCATTGGTGCTGGGCACATCTACATGATATGCTTTACTGCTCAATAGACTAATCTACTGCTCAGTAAAGCATCACTACCTACACATTTGCGGCATTTACTGTGCTGTAAATGTAGTCTACTGCACGGTTGGCTAGTACCTGTAGATGCAGGTAGTAGATTTACTGCACATCACACATACAGACAGCTGATTGAGAGCAAACTGCTTCCAATTAGCCCAGGCATCAGTGAGTAGGGAAACTGTCCCCTGCTCCCAGCAGCTGCTTGCCTCTCAGCCCTGTGCCCCAATCGGAAGATCAGGGTAGAGGCTGGGAAACAGTTTCTTGTTCCAGGCAACTGCCTGCCTCCCAGCCCCATGCCTTGATTGACAGAATCTGGTTCTACTGGAGGTGAAGATGCGGAAGGGAGTATGCTGTCATGACCACAGAAAAACTGTGACCAAATCATGGCTCTCAGTGTAGGTTTTTAGAATTAAGTCTCACATCTTGATAATTTCAAATATTTTAAATAATATCAAAAAGCTTTATTCCTCTTAGGAAATACTGTCTTTCAAAACTGCATTTAAAAGTGTCAACACAGTAACTGATGTTAGCAATGGGTTAAGAACCAAATGATTGTGCACTTCAAGATTTTATTTCAAGCATCAGGGCTATGGTCAGAGTTTAAGTGATAAACATGGTGGGCAGTGTTAAGTGCACATGGAGTCTTGAAGTCAACAAGGATTCATGACATTTTCTCAGTCTACTTTCGTGTGCAGTATCTAAGCTTCCATAATGAATTGGATAGTTATTTTTAAAAATGAATTTCAGCCACCGAGGATAGGAGCAATACAGTACATTTGTTTGGTTGTTTTTGTTTTTTTTTAGCAGTGGCATTGAAAAACTGAAAGAAAGATATAGATAAATATTTATTAACTTGTTTGGTTCAAATGTTGCAATCTTTATTCAAACATAATAAACATGGATGCAGATGGCAATGAGAACTAATGGATTTTGTGCTAGAGTTTTGTATTTCCCTCATCGGTCTCCTATCTTAACTTATGATTATTTTCAAAATGAAACAAAATACTTTTTGAGTATTGTAAACTCAAGGGAAAAGTTCTTAAAAGGTGTATATCATCTTTGTTTTAATGATGGTAACAACCCAAAGAAACCTAAGTTACTTCATGATATATTCCCAATGTCTTTTACCATGTGTAGTCCGAGGAAATCCAAGAGATCTGAGAGTTTCTGATCCTACAACATCCACATTAAAGTTATCTTGGACTGCAGCCCCTGGCAAAGTGCAACGGTATCTTGTCACATACACTCCGGTGGCAGGAGGTGAAACCAAAGAGGTGACCACAAGGGGTGACACCACCAATACCATGCTGAGAGGGTTAGATGAAGGCACTAGGTATGCAGTGTCTGTGTCTGCCTTGTATGCCTCGGGAGCAGGGGAGGCCATTCATGGAGAAGGAGAAACACGTGAAGGTAATTATTTTTAGATTTTGTACAATTATTTGTTCACATGGTTACATTTGAGATGTTCAATGGTGCACTGATTTCTCTTATTTTCTGTAGAAGTAAAACTGTGACTGAAGTGTACGGGTAACAAACCTTGCTCCTTCCCTTTATTTTCTTCCTCATGAACCAAACGTAACTGCAGTCCTTCTACTCAAACAGCACAAGGACTGTTGGAATATAGTGAGTGCTGGAGAGGAAAAGGGAGGGATTGGGAGTGGGACTGGGGAAGGATCATATTGGGTGTTTATAGACGTGCTTAGGCAGGGGTGCTTTATTTAAATCGGCTCCAAGAGCTGCTCTAACTAAAGTGCCTGGACTGTCATGTGTATCGGTGTCCCCATGCTGAAAAATGGTGACTGGGGGGAGAGGGGGGGAGCAGAATGGAGGGACGCTTTTAACTAAAGCTTGTTGAATGAGCTTTAGCTAAAGTGCCCCGCCACCATTTTTCAGCACAAGAGCACTGATACACGTGATGCTGGAGTCTGCTCAGTTAATTTAGTCTGCTCTGACGTGCTATAATTACAGCACATCAGAGCAGATTCCCTACACATATATAGGCACCTATCATGCCTGCTGAGAGAGTGTGGTGCAGCGGCTACATGTAACTAACAAAAGCAAGAATTAGGAAATGAATGTTAACAGGGGACTGGCAGGAGTAACTAGCAACCACAGGTTTTCTTGGAGGAATGGAAGGCTGCTGTCACACTGCATTAGAGTGGAGAACTTCCCAGGTATAGCGGCTGCTTCTTGCTTGGAACATGTGCATTGCCATCACTAAATAGTCAGAAGTGTGGGAAATCCTTTCTCTTAGACCATAAAGAGGGAGCTCAATAAATGTTCTGTCTGGCTAAGTGTGTGTTATAGAGACATGAACGACTGGTACCCTCTGAGACTAGGGGCACCATTTGTAGGCAGCAGAGGCAAGCAGGAACTGCCTGCAGACACCAGTGGCAAGATGTGGCGGGGCGGTGAGTGGGGACTGCCTAGAGATGCCAATGGTGGAAGTAGTGAGCAACGACTGCCTGCAGATGCCAGTGGCGAGGGCAGGTGGGGATGGCGAGGGCGGGTGGCGACTGCCTGCAGATGCCGGTGGCGAGGGCGGGTGGCGACTGCCTGCAGATGCCGGTGGCGAGGGCGGGTGGTGACTGCCTGCAGATGCCGGTGGCGAGGGCGGGTGGTGACTGCCTGCAGATGCCGGTGGC
>NW_017728918.1:59635080-59638463 GCF_001723895.1 Crocodylus porosus | reverse complement strand
TGGTGACTGCCTGCAGATGCCGGTGGTGAGGGCGGGTGGTGACTGCCTGCAGAAGCTGGCAGTGGTGGCAGCTAATCTCAGGGGGTCACGTGCCCCCTGCTACGAGTTGCCTATGTAGGCAGGCAAGGTTCTTTGAGTAGATGTGATATCTTTTATTAGACCAACTGAATTAGATGCATCTTACTTTTGAGGCAGAACTCACCCACTGAAGTTAATGAAACTATACCAGGGATGAATTTGACCATTAGTTTAAGTTTTTGTTTATGCCATGGGTAAAACAAACTTTTGTAAACAGGAAACCACACAGTTTGTAAAATATAGTATTGCACACACTGTGCTACTGTGTACTGTGTGCTTATCATGAGACCCCTAGAAGGTCAAATAAATGTAGTCCAGTGTAGTTCACATTCAAACCATAAACTAGAAGAAAATTGTCAAGCTCACTCTTGAACACTGAGGGCTCTGCTTATTTATGCTTATGCTCTTTTAGGCTGTTCATGCAGAAGAAAGGGATTTTAGTGTAAATGAGCACAAGAGCATTATCTAGATTGGTCACTTAGGTATCTTTACGTCAGTATTGCAACACCTAGAATGTAGGTATCTAGTCCCAGAATTTCAGCCCATGTGGATGAGGCTGGGGACCTAAGATCCCTAGAGAGTTAATTGAGAGAATTAGGTGCTGCCAAAGGACACTTGAGAAAATATGGAAGCTCCGGAGCCAGCCAACAGGAGATGCTAAGCAGAGGGTATGTCTGAATTTGTGTCTCTCTGTGGATTTTTGGAGTATATCTACACTGCAGTGGCAAAAAATCACTCTTACCACTGAGGCAATAAATGCTGCCTACCAGCTCTCACCCTTTGTGCATCATCTCAGAAATGAGGTTGTGAAGATGTGCTGGGATGTCCCTGGCATCACCCCCAACATAGCCAATACCATGCTCCACAGCTGTGGCATCCTCATTGCCTCATTGCTGGAATTGATTTGTCTAGAGGATGGCAGGTGGGTAGAGTGTATTTCCTTGGCAGCAAGACTGAGATTTCTGCTTTCAGATTGTAGACATATCCTTAGGTGCCTGAGTTGGAGCTGTATATAAGGTACTTCCATTCACTCAAGAGTTCCATTCACTATGTACAGAGTACATAGTCCCTCTACTACGGGTAGACGCCTAACCAACTGGTAGGGGTGCTGCTTGACCATCTTTTGCACAATAGTGCTATAGTTAAATAGAGAGACCTAGGTAGAAGCTTTCCTCAGCATGAGATTATTCAAAACCACTTCTCACTTCCCAGGAGAGTGCACTAATCAGTAGGCTATGAAGCAGTCTGAGGTGGGTGAATCCTCTGTACTGAAGAGACCCTGCAGAAAGGAAGGCAAGAGAAATGGGATCAGAAGGAGCGTAGGCAAAATGGAATCTGACTATAGCCCAGTGATGAGGGCCTTCTTCAGGGAGATGGAAGCCCTGGATTCCAACCCTTCTCTCAGGACTGTTTATGAATTTTCATTAGACCTTCGCTGATGAAAAGCAGAAATAATCCTGAGAGCAGGCACTAGAACCCAGGTGACTTTTTGGCTGCTGGAGCAGAGCCTTTCTGGAGCTTGGCGTTTTAGAACTCCGCTTTCTGTGTTCTGCCTAAGTCCTGTCGAGGCGCCTTTGGGACAATTCTGGATTTATACAAACAGCCCTAAAAAGGCACTTATTAAGCCATTTTACAATAAACATGAATAAACAGGAATCATTTTATATCAGTTAGTTAATGAAATGCCCTTGCATTTGCCTCAGTTTCTAAGCTACAAAGATAGTCAAGCTAACCTCAAGTAAAAACAGTTTATTTATACTTGGATGGCTTACCTATCTGTTTGGTGATAAAAATAGCATAGACCTTAAATTCTAGAGAAATAAACTGATCAAAAAAGAAAAGCCCAAATCCACACCTAAATTAATTAAAAAAAATACATTTATGGTCCTTTTTCTCTTGGGAAAGAGTTTGGAATATTTTTTCCAGTTATTTGTGTTTTCTCTTTCTTGGTAGCGTTTAAGAAATCAAAAGGTTCACAGGGAGGTTGAAACATTTCCAAAAGCACTAAACACAACGAGGACCAAAAGACTTTGTTCTACTGAGGATCTTATTATGGGTTACTTGATGTCTTTAGCATGTGAATTCTCACATGGCGCCAGCCTTATTTGCCACTTCAATTCATTATAATATCAAAGAAACAATTACTGAGTTTGAATGTTACAACCACAGCAGCTGACAGCTGTGGTGCTTAGTATAAAAATGAAAAGTTTAGGGATAAAAAAGTTGGAAAAATACTAGAATAATTGAAGAAAGGTAAAAATAAGGAAGCAATGCTATGTCCAATTATTGTTTAGCGGTGATGACAGGAAATGGAAAATTGCAACACTTCAAATGGCTTCATGAGATTCTAATGAATAAGCAGTAGAGCCTATTTGTGACTTAATGTAGGTTGTTTTTTTACTTGTGTTCTCTTAGAAATATTTTGGATTATTTACTAATTCCTGTATGCTCGTCCTCCTCCTCCCCCTTACTCTCTCCTATAACATACAGTGGTTCTATAGTGCTTTCAGCCTTGTGGAACTGGTATATTCTTTCTGGGAGACTCCTTCAGGAAAAAAAACCACTCAGTTGTTGTGTCACTGTAGTTATCATTTACCATCTGGGAGCTCTCCCTGCTTTCCTTGCCTTGCCTTTTTATCTATTTTAGTAATCTGTATGCAGTTGCCTCATCCTTTTCTCTTCAAAACATTTCAGGGGTAAAGTTTGCCATGGAGCTTCAAATAATCTCAGCTATAAAATGTTTGCATAGCTAGCTGATCCATCCCAAGAATAAACACATTCCAGAAGATCAGTGTTTTATGAACTGTTCACAGTCAGTACAAAGCTAAGAATTTAGCAAGAGAAACTAGAAATCGGGGGCATATTACTACATACTGGGGTCATCTGCACATGCACTTTACTGCAGACTAGACTAATTAGTTCCACAGTAAAATGTTACTGCCTACATGTGGACACAGGAAATTAATCAACTCTGAACTCTGTTCAGGACAGTACTATCTTATGGCAGAGTAATTAACTGGGATGAAACACACATGTGGACAGTGTCTACATGTATAAATTGCACCTGGTCAGCCCAAGCAGCAGGGGGCCAGACTTCTACCTGCTGCCTAGCGACACAGCTCCACACTTTCGGCACTCTTGTGCCCCAGGCAGTCCCTCCACTGCCCAGCGCCACCACCTAGAGCAGATTTGTCCAACATAAGGCCTGCAGGCTGCCATGCGGCCTGCCAAGCCATTTTCTGAGGCCCAAGGTGCTGCAATGGGAAACAGAATTAAACACTGTTTACTTTTGTTCCCACCTTGTC
>NW_017728918.1:59625835-59634980 GCF_001723895.1 Crocodylus porosus | reverse complement strand
CCCCCACCCCCTCAGCAGCTTCCTAATGGCTGATGAAAGGCTGGGGAAGGGACAAGGTTCCCACACACACCGTGTCAGCTTGACGTTGCCAACGCGATGCGGCTCCTCCCTCCCCTCATTTCATGGTGTCCCTTCCTAGCCCCACCCCTCCCTTCCTCATCTGCATGCTGGTCTTGCCCCGTGCCAGTCCCCACCGGCTGCACAAGCTGGAGCAGGTCGCGGTGCAGTGGGTGGGCAGGCGCGGGGGTGCGGATGCTGGCTCGTAGTGATGCTGCGGTTGGGCCCACAGGAGATGCTGCTGCTGTGGCTGTTGGGGTGGGAAGCCAGAGCCACTCCCATCTCCCCACATCCCCCTGCACCCACAGACATCATGCTGGGGGTGGTGAGTCGTGCGCCCCAGGGAAAGAGGGACCCCGCCAGTCAGGCTTGGGCTGCCCCAGGGGAGAGGGATCAGGGGAGTGTCCCTGCATGTCCTGCACCCCCCTGTAGGGTCCCCACATGTCCCCCTGGATGCTGAGCCCAGGCATGCAGGTGTGGGAGTATCATCAAGGCTGCCCAGGTGGCAGGGAAGACATGGCAGTGTCAGGTGGCGCCCCTTGACCCCTGCGCCCCTAGGCCGCAGCTGGACTGGACAGGCCACATGAGCACCCGCTCCTGCCCCGCCCGGCTGAATGTTACCCTGAAGGAGCGCCTGCAGATAAGAAATTAAAGATCTGTGATGCATTTCAATCAAGTATTTGAAAACTAAGAGGTATGAAACCATGGTAATAGAAAGCTCTGCTGACCTTTGGAAAAATCAGATCCCTGCAACAATTCTCTGGAGTAAATACAGCAAGATGTCAAGAAAGGTTTTGCATTCAAAAATGATTTTTACCCCTCTGCAGATTGTAGCTTTCCATGTGGACAAAGGCAGGGAATTAAGGGTGCAGTGGGGTGGTACGCTCCTCTCCAGCACTGCTAGGGGATTGTTGAAAATAAAACAGTGTTACTAGACCAAATTGTTTTTAGTTGGATTTTAAACCACATTTCTAGACCCATTTCATTGTCATCACCTGCAACTTCATTGGTGTTAAAGGTCATGTGACATCACTTCCTGATGTGAAACTGATTCCTGTGAGGTCTTTAAATATGGCTCGCCGGCCCACTGGGTGGTACAAAGTTCATGATCTGGCCCCACGTTCAAAAAGGTTGGACACCTCTGACCTAGAGTCTGGGGCTGAGCCCCCAGGTTTACTTCCAGCCTTGGCCTGCTCCACTCCAGCTCAGATTTTGCTGTCTGAGGTGCATGTGTAAATGCTGCACCCATAAGCAGTGTACTTTGGCTTAAACAGCTTCTGAGTTTATTGCTTCACATTAGTTGCTCATGTAGACATAGGCAATTCATGTTGATGACAAGGGTTTCTTCCTTACTGTTTTTTTAGGGAGGATGGGAGGGAGCTTTGTGTCCCTTCTGCCCATGGAACAAGCAGGGTACTTTTGTACCCTGATAATGCAGTTCTCAGAGATTCAGAAAGATCTATTTTGCTCTTTGTATAGCATCTTTCAGCTGATGGATGACTTTCTCAGTAGTTCTGGATTAGGATCCACACATGAAAAGTTACAACAGTTAATATTTCTTGAAACGATGTCATCCATTAACAGGATAACTACAGGCTGCAAAAGAAGGGGAATATGCTATAAACATGTCCAACCTTCCTCCCAAAATATAAGGAAGTCTGATACCCCAGAAGCTTTTTCGCCTGTGCTTTTGTAGCTTTCTAGGGAAGGATGCATCCTGACTTCCCCAATCAGAATCCTATTGTTTATATTACTTTACCTTAGCTACAGCTTAATGAAATCCTGTTGACCTTTCAGTTAAGCTGAAATCAAAGCTGCTGGTATTATTATTCCTTATTTTTAGTGGGATATGATATATAACTGGTTCAAAATTAAGAACAAAATAGAAATGTAGGAAAATTCTCCTTGTTTTCCCTAAGTGACTCCCATGGGGTTTCCATTTTATTTTGTTACATGAACTTAGCCAAACCACATGTCATGCAGCAGGAATTGGATATAATGGTAAACACAGTAAGTGTGGTGAGTGGAAATCCAGTAGATGGCTAACAATCAATTGTTTCTGACAGCTACTGTTTTTCTAATCGGTTTTCCCCTAGGAGAGGAGGTGGTAAGAACATGCCTGGTAAATGTTTCCTTTTCTGCCCAGAGGCATATTTTCAGATGACAAGAACACACTGTATATTAGCTGTTTAACAGATTAACCTCAACTGATTATAGGTTGCAGTTTTAAAATAAATAAAACATTATTGCTAGATATGCAGTCTACACATATAGGTTTAATCATAATCCCACTTTCAAAGATGAAAATCTATTGTATGGGTGCTCAGTTTGCTTGAAGTTAGATATGTTCTAACACAGCTTTAAGAATATTACAATTGCTGGCTCCAAGGGTGAATGTATTAGAATTCTAAAAGCAGAGGATTTCATTACCATTTTCAAAATGAACTCCAGAGCAATTTAACAAAAAAGTATTTGTGTCTGTTTTTCAGAGCAAAATACAAAGAGACAGATTCTGATTTGACTTGCATCAGAGTAATGAGATGTAATTAGCCATGTTAGTCTGAAGTCAAGTAAAAGGCAGGGTAGATTTGCACCTTATACGTTAACCAAAGTGTGTGTGGGTGTGGGTGTGTATACCCACACACATGTCCCTAAAAGTTTCTGATATATATTGCAAGCTTTTGTGAGCTGAAGCTCACTTCATCAGATGGTGTGAAAAGACATGCACAAAGCTATGCACCAGAGTAATTCCAAAGTAACTTGGCTGATGTTAGTGAAATTACTGGGCTAGAGTATCTCATGGAGTAAACTGATGCAGCTTCATTGAAATAACAGATATTGCTCCTTTGGATTCCTTCCAACCCTATGATTCCATGAAATGGAGCTGTGCCAGGTTACATTAGCAGAAATGTAAGCCCATTGTGTTTTCTACCTGATTACCGACCTGTGTAGGTCTGCAATCAGAATCTGACCCAGTAATTTTAATGCAGATTATATTCAGTTTAAACAACAAGTTCCATACTTAACTGCCCTCTGGATATTCTTATGGAAGTAAGTAATGGCCCCTAATCTCTAGAAAGGTGGGGGGGGGGTTAAGTGCAATAGGGCTCAGGTCTGTCATCCTTCTTTATAATTTATACAGAGAGAATGAAGCAGATGAAACAGATTCATTGTTAATGATTTCCATTTTAGTTTCATGATGTCTTTTGCTTCATACGTTTCTTAAAGCTTAGCTTCTTTGCTGGAAAAATGAAAAGCAGTAGCTAAGTAGAAATATGGCTTTTTTGCTGTTTCTATAGCAACATAAGAATGTTTTAGAAACAAATGACCTCCTACAGGCTGAATTGCACTAACTCAAGTGACATTTCCTTACAATGAAGTTTTTAGCATATCACAGGAACTTTGTGTAATGTTCAGTTGCAAAATGCTTCTCCCAGGCAGACTGAAACAAGAACTCACTGTCTTTCGAAGATTTAGTGCTGTCTCATACATTTTTTAAATGATATGTTCCAAGATATATGAGATGGACATTTGCAGGTGACTTTTAGTACTGATCAGATAATTACTTTTCTCTTCTTTTGTGTGGAAATTCTTTACAAACAGTAAAATACAGTTTGGAGGGAGTGCAGCAGAGTAGTTCTTCAACTACGCAGAAAAATTAAATCGATATATCAGAAATGTATACACCATATATATACCATATATACACCATGAGAAAAGGACCTGGGAGTTACAGTGGACAGTAAGCTGGATATGAGCCAACAGTGTACCCTTGTTGCCAAGAAGGCTAATAGCATAGTGGGATGCATAAATAGGAGTGCTGCCAGCAGATCAAGGGAAGTAATTATTCTCCTCTATTCAGCCCTGGTGAGGCCCCATCTGGAGTGTTGGTGCCCCCCACTACAGAAAGTATGTGGACAAGTTGGACACATGACTTATGAGGAGAGGCTGAGGAAACTGGGTTAATTTAGACCGGAGAAGAGAAGACTGAGAGGGGATTTGATAGCAGCCTTCAGCTACCTTGAGGGAGGTTCCAAAGAGGATGGAGCTAGTCTGTTCTCAGCGGTGGCAGATGACAGAACAAGGAGCAACGGTCTCAAGTTGCAGCAAGGGAAGTTTAGGTTAGGTATTAGGAAGAATATTCTCACTAGAAGGGTAGTAAAACACTGGAACAGAGAGGTGGTGGAATGTCCATCCTTAGAGGTTTTTAAGACCTGGGTAGACAAAGTTTTGGCTGGAATGATCTGGTTGGGGATGGTCCTGCTTTAAGTAGGGGGTTGGACTAGATGACCTGCTGAGATCCCTTCCAACCCCAATTTTCTATGATTCTACAAAAATTAGTTCAAATAATATAAATTCTCCTTTTGTGAGGAAGATTATGACCATTCTTTTCCAAAACACACGTTCTCATAGTTAACTTTAAGCCACACATAATCCTTCCCCATTCACCAAGACAGTCAGTACTTGCAGAATTAATGGAGTTAATTGTTCTTATCTTTCCAATTTATCAATTTTTACTCCACAATAAAAACTTATCGTGCACACAGTGCAGTACGGGCAGTTACTGTCCTATACTTTAGTACTTCCAGCTGGAACTCTTGATGACCATAGCATTGCTACTGGGTAATTTTCAAATGAAGATGATGTGAGATGGGGTCCATATCAACTGGTCCAGCAGTAGTGGCTTCAGTGTCAAGCAAGGTAGACTACAAGTGATTTATTATATATTGTCTGTTAGCTGAAGATCACTGTCAACCAGTACCATCCCCACTGCCTCTTATCCTTCTTTATGGGTCACTATTATCTTTCTACTTTTCCTGTCTCTCCTATTCTTATAAACAGCCAAACTTGAAAATTAATCTTCTTAAATGTGCTTTTTTGAGTGCTTAAATAGAAGAACAGAATAAATGCTTGGACACTAAAGGGTGGGTACCAGTAGAAATCCCAATGATAAGTAGATATATGTGATAGATACATATTTCTAAACTCTAAATATATCAGCTTAGCTAATATTTGGGGAAGTCCTAATAACTTAGGACTTATGGTTGATCTGCATCTAAAACACAGCCTGCTCCCCATATCTTAGATACTTTCAATCTTGGTTCTTGTGAAAAATTTTCTGTCAGTGAATTTATACTTTGCAAATGAGGTGCAAATTAAGTTACTATGTTGTTTAAAATAAATGTCTTTAGTGGCAGTGTAACATATAAAAAATCTAGTTTCCCCTAAAAGGTAAGAAGTCTTGTCAGCAGTTTCCAGTTATTTAAGTCAAATTTTTCCATTTAGGTTTGGTGGCTTGGTAGGAATCCCACAACCCCACTCTTTTCTGCCTGTTCTTCCATCCTGTCAAATACATTTAGTTCCACTGGATTTATTTTTTCCCCCCAGAAATAACATTTCATAGTAACTGATGTACATTACACTCTAATGCAAACAAATTATTTTCCTTTATTATTTAGTGGCATATATAATAATTTAATCAGTATTGGTTTTAAATATATAATTATTTTTGCAAGCTTTCTAACATATATCATTATACATGGTGTCCAAGCGTTGCTTGCTGAAAATAATGTAGAAGCAGATAGTTTAATACTGAAATCATGTTGTGGCAGAGACTTGTTTTAAGGTAGCCAAAATAAAGTGACTTGTATATTTATATTACATTAGAATATGGAAAGAAAGATTCTTTTATTGTGAGACATCTGTGCATTCTATCAAGTTGGGCTTTCCGTAATTTTTCCATTTGGATTACATTCATTTTTTTTATTGAACAAAAAACCAAAGTTTGGGAGCAGAAGCTTTAGAGTAGACAGAAAAATTGGTGTCATTTACTTTTGAAGACAAATAAATCCTTTTTCAGTCTTCCAGGAAAGTTGGTTTTTGGGGTCCAGATTCTGCCCTGACTTTGCACTTCATACAGCCATTGATTTTAATGAGATTGGATGGGATATAAGTCAGGGTATATCTGGCTTTTTAGCATAACAAAATAAAGTTGCACTGAAAATGTCAGTACTGTAGTTATTCTTACAGCTATAACCAATTCAACTTTAACAAAAACCTCGATCTTATTTTGTGCGATCAAAAGTACCTGTATATGAGTGTGGTATTTACAGTGCCAGATTAGAAGTCTACATAGGGTGAAAGAGGAATTTGTATTAAAGTTGGGTTAGGAAAATCAGTTGCCTCCAGAAAAAGATCATGAAATATTCAAGGAGCCTTGTCTGGATAACATTTGACTGGTTGGGTTTACTGAAATAAGGTGGTATAGATATATTCTATTTATTATGTTATATTGTTAGTTATATCCTAAGAAGTCCAACTAGATCACAGTGCTCTCTTTTGGTTTTATATTCCCTAATATATAAAATTTTAATGAAGCTCATTATATTTACAATAAACATTTTGGTGATTTTGAAGTTAATACCAATTCCTAAGTAAGTCAAATGTTTCAAATGTAATAAGACCACAGGTATTTATTTTGTTGAGTAACTGCTACAACAGTATAATTCAAACACATAGCTATTACATACAAGTCCAATTGAATTTGATGGGATGGTGTTGTGTAATGGTTGTAGGATCTGGGTTTAGAAGGAGATAAGTGAATATACAAGCCTAAACCCTGGTGTATGTAACTTGGAACCAATCTTGCCAACTCCCATTAAGCACAGTGCTGCAGTGAAATCGGTGGTGACTACACACAGTCAGTCATAAGCCTGACAGTATTGCAAAGACAAGCCTGAAGGTTGGACTGAGATTTAGACTTCCTCATCATTCAAAGAAGTTTTAGTGGTCTATTTAAGTATATTAGTGGGTATAGATGTGGGCTTTTTAAGGTATATTAGTGGGTATTTATTGTTGTGGGTGAAACCTTTGGTGCAGAGAGTTGGCACTAGACTTTTCTCACATTTGATACCCTGAGTAGAGATTATACTAGGTGAACCTCGTGCTAAACAGCCACTCAACAGTGGTTGGGCTTCCCTTCTCACTTCAAGAAGACCCTGTAAAGATCAGAACAGGCAAGTCAAACTAGAGATCACATCTGCATGTGTATGGATCTGTATTTATAGCTACTACTTTGCTACTGCAAGAGTCAACAAAACAAACCCTGGTATTCTACCCACCCCAACAGCAGATTTTAGCTTGCTTTAATGTGACACCTGTGTATATTTATTAAACACGGTAACCTCCATAAACCTGATTCTTTACTACATTTAAGCCAATAAACTGCAAATAAGTCATTGGAGCTCAGCTAGTATCTTAGACTGGAAAATCAGGTAGCTAGTTTACAATTCTTCCTAATATAGATAAAGGCTGACAATAACAAACTATAAAAATGTTGGTAAAACTTAGTACAGAAAAGATAGAGGGCCTGCAAATATTCCACTGTACCTAGACTGCTTTCTGATGCAGAAGCTACATATGAGATGTAAATAGGCACACTGGGAACATTTAATGGCTATATTTCCAAACTGTTCAGGAATTTGAGTCAAGGTAGCAGCCAAATGCATAGACCTCAGGCATTGAAGAGTCTGAATGGCTGGAAAAAAAGATGATAGTCATCTCCTAAATTGGAGTTTATTACAAAAATCAAAATAAAAAACAAAACCCCAAACCAAAAAACAAACCGAAACGTCTGTGCAGTTCTTATCATGTTGGCACCAGCAAATATGATATGAGAATGTAAAAGATACAGAAAAGAGCAACTTAAATGATGCAGAGAGATGATGATTGCACCCAAACCATTACATTAACTATGGGTTCAAGTGTGCTGTCAGAGGTACCAGTAGTGTAACTGAGAGTGTGAGAGTGAGGCACAAGGCCAGGCTGCTGAGTAAAGGAAAGCACTGGAATGGAGACAGGTAAGTGCAGTAATGGAGGTAGGAGAGCTTGAGGCCTCAGCTCCAGGTAGCACGGGCAGGAGTCTCCTCATCACAGGCATCACCCTCCCCTGCCTGCCCCCCCCCATACCACATGGGAGGATTTTTGGGGAAGGACAGGTTTCAGCATGCCCAGCAGGCAGGAGGTTAACCCTCTCTCTGAACTGTGTTTCTCACCATCCAGTTAAGGGTTTTGTCTTGGTACTTGGCATGCAAATCATCAGAGGCTGCCCTGTTACCCCAATAGCTGCTAGCTGTGCTAACAGATACTTCCTCCACATAGCAGCTATTCCGTGCTGGTTCAGGGTGCAACCTCTCTTGGGCATAGGACATAGATAGACTGGAGAGACTTCTCTTGACTTACTTTTTCTATTAAACAAGCAAACGAAATCAGAAGGTTTTAAATGTATTGCCTCTTCCCTCAGTGGAAAACAATTTATTTCTGGTAACTTCAATATACCCTAAAACCATTAATGTCCCCTAGGTTAGTGGCAGAATAGATCTCCAGAGGGATCTTATCTGAATATAAAGACTTATAAAAAGATGTGAGAGGATAGATATTTTGGAGTTGGAGGAAATTATATGAACAAGGGGATACTAAGACAAGCAAAGAAAATGTTAAGGGCTCAAAGAATTTATAATGGAGTTTCATCATGCAGATAATTATGACAGTTCATTATTTTCCCTTAAAATGGGAAGAACACAATCATAGAGTATAATTGATAAATTGGAAGATAAAAACAATTAACTGCATTAATCCCAACCCTATTCTGCAAATACTGAAGACTGACTGTCTTGGTGAATAGGGAAGGATTAAGTGTGGCTTAAAGTTAACTTTGAGTGCCTGTTTTGGCAAAGAATGGTCATAATCTTCCTCACAAAAGGATGAATTTGTATTATTTGAACTAATTTTTGTAGAATCATAGAAAATTAGGGTTGGAAGGGACCTCAAGAGGTCACCTAGACCAACTCCCTGCTCAAAGCAGGACCATCCCCAACTAGTTCACGCCAGCCAAAGCTTTGTCTAGCTGGGTCTTAAAAACGTCCTGATGCTGGAGCTTCCATCACCTCTCTGGGTAACCTGTTCCAGTGTTTTACTACCCTCCTAGTGAAAACAGTCTTCCTGATATCTAACCTAAACTTCCCTCTGCTACAACTTGAGATCATTGCTCATAGGTGACTGGAGCCACCTTAGTCGGGGGGGCACATGT
>NW_017728918.1:59593942-59625735 GCF_001723895.1 Crocodylus porosus | reverse complement strand
CCAGTAACCAGTCAGTGACCGGGGGAGGTTTCCCCCATGGCCAGTTTCACTGATGGGAGGGGTTCTCCACAGCCAATCTCACTGGAGGGGGCTGTCCCCCCTACAGCTGATCACTGCGTCTGACACTTGCAGAGGGGCACCAGCACTCCCACCTGCCCCCCGCCCATTGCCTAAGCAGCGAATGTGGCCAGTCAAGGGGTACACCGGCACTTTCAGGGGGTGCTTGTAGCACCCGCTACACATTGCCACTGCCTTTGCTCTTTGTTCTGTTATCTTCCACCGCTGAGAACAGTCTAGCTCCATCCTCTTTGGAGGTACCCTTCAGGTAGTTGAAGGCTGCTATCAAATTCCCCCTTCAGTCTTCCCTTCTGTAGACTAAATTAACCCAGTCATGTGCCCCAGTCTCCTAACTGTTTTTGTTGCTCTCCACTGGACTCTGTCCAACCTGTCCACATCCTTTGTGTAGTGGCGGGGGGGGACAAAACTGAACACACTACTCCAGGATGTGCCTTAACAGTGCTGAACAGAGGGAAATAATTATTTCCCTTGATACTTATTTTTTTCTTTTTATGGTAATGTTAGACATTTTATTATAATGTCTTTGCATCTAGTCATCGTTTCTCTCTTATTGCTCCCTATCTTGCAGAACGTGGTTCAGCTCGTGATTTGGTGGTTAAAGATGTAACTGATACTACAGCTGGACTTTCATGGACAGCAGCTCCAGGAGCTGTTTATGATTATAGGATAGTATGGAAATCACTTTATGATGATACAATTGGAGAGAAAAGAGTCCCTGGAAATATACTGGATACAGTGTTGGAAGGCTTGGAACCAGAAACTAAATATAGCATTTCAGTCTTTGCTTCCTACAGCAGTGGAGAAGGAGCACCTCTAGAAGGAGAGGCTTTTACTGATGGTGAGTATAGTACAGCATTGCCACCGTGTACTGCAGCTTAAATCCTGACCTTAGCATACTGGGACAGTTGTTCCCTTCTCCTGAACACATGGCATTCTTATTAATGTTATAGAATAAAAGAATAATAGAAAAATAGAGCTGAAAGAGAATTTAAGAAGATATCTAATCCAACTTCATGCTTAAGGCAGGATCAACCCTATCTAAAATGTTCCAGACAAATGCTCGTCTAATCTGGTTTTGAAAAGTTCCAAGGATGGAGATTCCATAGCCTCTGTAGGTAGCCTGTTCCAATGCTTAATTTGCTTCTTATAGTGAAAAACTTCTTCCTAATATCCGACCTCAATTTCTATTGCTGCAATTTAAGACCATTGTTCCTTGTCCTGTTCCCTGCAGCACAAAGAATAGCTGATTCCCATACTTTATCTAAACTTCAGGTAGCTGAGGATTATTATTAACTTCCCCCAGCTTTCTTCTTTCCAAACCTAAATTATCCCAGTTCTTCCATCCTTTTCTCATCACTCATGTTTCTTAGATCTTCAGTCATTTTGTTGTTGTCTGCTGGACTTTTCAATTTGTCTTTGTCTTTCCTGAAGTGTAATGCCCAGTGCTAGATAGACATCATACTCCAGGTGAGACCTCACTAGTACTCAATAGAGTAGAAGACTGGCTTCACTTAATTTGCAGGTGACATTTCTCTTAATACAGTGGACTGTGCTATTGCCTTTTTTTGTAACAAGGTCACACTGTTGATTTATATCAGCTTGTGATCCAGTATAACCCCCAGCCCCTTTTCTGCAATGTCCCCACCTAGCTAGAAATTCCCCAGTTTGTATGTGTGCATATGATTATTCTTTCCTAAGTGTAGGACTTTATACTTGTCCTCACTGAAATTAATTTAATCATGTTTGGAATATTTTTCCAGTTTATCAAGGTCATTCTAATTCTGATTGCAGCCTCCAGCACTTGCACAATTCCACCAATTTGTGTCATCTGCAAATTGGCTAAGAATCTACTCTATCCCACCTTCCAAATCTTTAATGAAGACAATGAGCCATATTAGAACTACAGTAGACCACTGGGGAAACCCACTGTCCATCACAAGTCACTTTGCTTGATCAAAAATGTTAAACTGCAATTCATTTATATAATATGGATATAGGTTCTTTTGTTCTTGTTTGTGTTAATACTGTCCGACTCTGTGAATGGTCTCTTAGCAACTAACAGCTCTTCTTGCAGAATAAGGACCTGATCATCATATCATGGGGCTCTGTGGGTTGGAGGGTATGGTTGCCAGAGAAGAGGGGGAAATTAATAAGGTGCCCAGGATAAAGAAGAGAGGTGGAAAATGTTCCAATGGGGATAATACATTTTCCTGCCACGTTTCCCCTGCTTTATATATAAATCTCAAACCCACGTTCAGGTGAACAGGCTTGATATTTGCTATGCATCTTGCCCATGCTTCTAAATTTTTCTTATGTGGCCAACTTGACGTAATATTAATCTTTCTTTTTTAATGTTAACACAATAGAGTGAAGTTCCAAATGCTAAGAGAGGGTACTATAGAGTTTTGTTGCATACCCTTCCATGAGATGAATTGACTGACTATGACACCCAAGATGGCTCTGTCTTGCTGAAACCTGGATGGTGCATCCCCCATTGGCAGCCAAAATCATCTTCACTGTCTGCTTCACTTCAGATCTTTTATAGTATTTGTAAAAGGCCAAAATATGATATAGAAGCCTGGGAACCATAGCCTTAGGAGTGATAGTGAAATACTTTCTAACTCTCTGCATGCTTTAATACTGTTACTGGCAATAGTGATGGGAGACTCCATTTGTTTGGAGCTTACCTCTCAAGAGTTTAATAGAAACTTAGCAGTGCCATATAAGAAAAAATCTAAATTTTAAAAGTGGAAGTCTGAATTTCTTAATTTTGCCTGTACAAAAGACAAGTAGTGGTTGCAGGACTGGGCCCTTTGTTACTGGCAGTTGAAAGTGCTGAATCCATTCTTTACACAGCAGGGCTTTCCAACTTGTGACTTGCTGCCTTATGTTGCCTGTGAGGGGTTAACCTGAAGCCCATGGACCCTCACCCAGCTGTCATTTCCACAACTTTTCCAGCTGCTGGGACCCTATGGCTCAGGGAGCTCCAGGCTCTCATGATGTGGAGCAATGCAGTGAAGTGGGGAGTGGGAGGTGCCAGGACAGTGCAGGGTGGAAGTGGGGAGGGGAGTGGTGTTGGTGTAGTATGCTGCCTGAGGGGCCTATAAATTGCAGTTGGTCACTTAGAAATTAGACAGCCTTGATTTACACTATGGATTTCCAAAAGCTATTACTATGTAAAACTGCTAGTTATGATGGACTGATCCATTATATGAACTGTGCTTTTTTTTTACTGTAATGGAAAGCAACTGTTACATTCATTTACACCAGAAAGATTTTTCATACTGGCTTCTTAGATCATAGATGAACTCTTCATTTTGTTTAATGAGTTGCTGTCATTGTGATATGTGAGGAAAAGTTCTGATTGTAGTCATACAACAGAGTGAATCTGTAGACACACATCTGTTCATGTTTTGATGCGACATAGTAAACACTTATCCATATTTTTGTACCTTAAAGTGTCACCAAATGCCAGGACTGTGACAGTAGATGAAGAGACAGAGACTACAATGAGAGTTAAATGGCAGCCTGCACCTGGGAACGTTTTGAGCTATCGTGTATTATACCGACCACGTAGTGGAGGAAAGCAGATGCTTGTAAAGGTGTCACCTCCATCTACAACCAAAGTGTTAAAACGACTTAAGCCACAGACCATGTATGACATTGCTGTTGTTCCTGTATATGATTTTGGAGAAGGAAAATCAAGAAAAGGAAAAGGAACAACAGGTATGCATGATCTAAGAAACGTGATTGCATAGTCAGAATTTTATGATTAAAGGTAATGATTCTAGGGGGTAGAAAAACAGTGGTAGGTTGCACCAAGTGTCAGTCTGTTGTTTGCCAGATCTTTCAAGACCAAAGAATAAACAGAACTAACAGAAATTAAGAGCAGGGATTAATAGAAATCGCTGCAAACCATTTAGGGAGTATTCTATTGAAGAGACAAAATTCTGTCTTGGAATCCTCTGGATGTGCCATAATGTATGTTAAACCTTAGTCAAGGCTTTGAATAGTGGACAGTCTTCATATTGAGCCTGTCTTTATGTGGGGGTTGAAATAAGGCCTTCCATGATGATACGTTTTTGTTTATATGTATCTGATTTTCCTGTGTACTTGAATGAGGGTTAACAAAATTTTCTCTCTAACTTGGTATATAATTTTATGTAACTTCCCTTTTGGCCCATGGGCTACCTTGAAAGGTTCTACAGAAGTCCATTTTATTCCTTCTTTTTCTGCACACGTATGAGGCTGTTGAGTTAGAGGAAGTGCACTCTGTGGTGTTTTCAAGACACTGATGACACTGTTTTTAAGACACTGATGTCACATGTCTATTTTGTCTGATGGAGGCAGTGCTGCTAGACAGTTTGCCCAGTATTTAGTGAAGATCAGGGCACATTTGTGAACTAGTTAGATAAAGTTCTGTCTATGATTTATGCCGATCTAGACAGGAGTAGGAAACACCTGGGAGATGTGACAAATTACTGAATGAAGTTGTGGGCCCATAAAACATTAATTTGAGGTCAAGACTGGGCCTCCAGCTGTGTTTGGACAGCTCCAGTAGAGCAACAAGGGCACTGCAGGGTTTTGGTTATCCTTGGTCTAGAGTAGGGGTAGGCAACGTTTTTTGGCTGAAAAACACCACAATGCCTACCTTGGAAGGTGCTGGAGTGCTGGCATGCCAGAAAAACAAAATGAGGGCAAGGGGTACATGGCAGGATGCCCTGCTTGTGCCCCTTGCCCCCCACCCAAACCTCCTGTCCCCTAGCCCTGCTGCCCTGTGCCCCCAAGCCCTGCTGCCCTATGCCCCTTGCCCCCCAGCCCTACTGTCCCTTGCAACTGCACAGGCACATTGGGGCCAGCTGTGCTGCCCTGCTGTCCACTTTGAGGTGTGCACGCAGTCGCCGCCAGCATGGAGCTGATGCCAGAGCTGTGCAGCATGGCACAGCTGTTTGCAGTCTGCCCACTGCTTGCTGTAGCTGCCCAGAGCCCAGGCTGGCTACAAACAGCTGCGTCGGGCTCTGGAGCCCTGCCATCAGCTTTGTGCTGGGAGCAGGGGAGAGACGGGGGCTGCGCTGCCTCAGACCCCTCCCCCACTGCTCGCTTCGACATGTGGGTGCACGCACTGGTACAGAGCTGATGCCGGAGCCTGACACAGTTGTTTGAAGCCTCCTGGCTGCAGCCAGCCCCGGCTCTGGGTAGCTTCTGTCAGCCAGGAGCCCAGGCTGCTCCCAGCAGGCAGTTGGGATGCTGCAAGCCCTTCTAGGAGCAGCCTGGGCTCCCCACTGGCAGCAGCTACCCAGAGCTGGGGCTGGCTGTGTCGTGCTGAGTAAAATGGCCTTGTGTGCCATGCTCAGCGCGCATGCTGGGGATTGCCGACCCCTGGTCTAGACTAAAACAATTTCTTTTTCAGTTGCTGTGACCTCAGCCTTTGTCATCTTGAGACTACAGCATTGCAATGTGGTTCAAATCAAATCAGTCAATAAGAGGCCCAGAACATAGCAGCTTGCTTATTAAGCACTGTGCCATGTCTGGAGCACCTGGTTTCAATGCTCTATGTTCTGCATTGGCTGGCAGCTAGTTTCCAGTTGGAATGAAAAGTTTGATTCTTGACCAATAATGATTTAAATGGCTTGAGACCTAACCACCTCAAAGACTTGCTGTTTCTCCTCACCACAGTGACAAGGCTGTTGTCAGTGAAAGGGGGTATGTCTTCTCATTACTAAGAGGGCAGAACATTTTTTATGAAGGGCCTCAGCTTCAGAATATATTCATTTAACTAGAAATAGCTCAAATCTGCACCTTTGAGAAATACTGCAAATGATTTTAGTCTTGAGGATAAGAAGTTTTCTAAGGGATGGTTGGGCTTGATTTCACTGGTGCTGGGTAATTTTCTTATTTTCTTGTTTTGAGTTAAGGAGCTGCTTACTTTATCACTCACATCTCAGTACTCTCAAGTATATTAAAGCAGAAGCAACAGGAGCCCAGAATAGCTGCTTTTTAAATATTGGTCATAAATTGAAACCCCCCCCCATTTAACTAATTAAATAACTAAGACCATATTTGTAAGCAAAATTTTTAGAGTGATATTTCTGGTGGGTTTCATAAATATGAATTATGTGAATCATGGATGTATTTTTATTTGAACATTGCAGCCTCTCCATTTAAGCCACCCAGAAATCTGAAAACTTCTGATTCTACTATGTCCAGCTTCAGAGTATCATGGGAGCCAGCCCCTGGGGAAGTCAAAGGATATAAAGTAACTTTTCATCCTACAGGAGAAGATAGGCGCCTTGGAGAATTAGTAGTGGGGCCATATGACAACACGGTTGTATTGGAGGAGCTTAGGTATAATCACATATTTTTAAATGTGTTAATACTTTGTTCAAGTATTTGAAAATCAAGTGGTACAGGTAGGGAACATACTGCACAATCAGTATTTTGCAGGAATATGTTTATTAAATATATGTACTTTTCAGAATAAAACCATTTCCCTAAGTGATAGTGCTTTTGTAGTTAAGGCTGCATGGAGGCCACCATGACATTGAGACTGAAATGCTAGACAGAGCATCCTTCATAAGTAAGAAAAGCCCTTAAGAGTAGTAGGTTTGAGGGCATTGTTCAGCCTCTGAAAGATACCTGGTAGCATGGATTTCAGTGCCATCTCTCAAATTGCCCAGCTCAGTTCTCATTATCCTCTACGTTTGGGCAGATGAGAGAGACTATGTTTGGCACTAGTTGGGGAGGTGATGGAAAGACTGGGTTCTCTCTCAGGGCTTTTTAGTTGAAGTCAAAGGTATCTAGTTTAGTTTCAAATACAGTTCAATGGTTATTGTAATAAAAGACCTGAATTTTAAAGGAATGTGTCTGAGCATGTCAAATACCTAAATGGTTCTGGGAATTGCCTGTGAGCATGAGGAACAGCTTGCGTGCAAGCTGAATGTCCTAAGACAGGCACCATTAAAACCTGGCTTCAGATGAATGAACTAGAGTCTATAACTCAGATCTGGAACCAGATCCTCAGTTCATATAAACTGGCATGGGTCCATTTCCTTAAGTAGAAACATGCCAGTTTATACCAGCTGAGGGTCAGGAATTTGGATTTTATTTTTCTGAACCTTCTTTTTTTGTAGAATGAAACCGAGCAATTATTTTCTATGCACATGTAAGAAAGACCGTGGGCCCTACTATAAGTGGATCTAGGATTGTGGCAAGGGGCATGTGGCCAGACCCCTTTGGTTGTGTGGTGTATGCATAGTGAGCTTTCTGAACGCACCAGAATGTCAGCACAACTCCTGCTGGAGCTCCATATCTGTTGTGAGATCTCTGAATTCACCAGCTGATCAATGCAGGCTCTTGCCAGAGCCTGTGCCAATGAGCTGATGAGTTCAGAACTCATGGCACCTGTGGAGCTCTGGGAGGAGCTGTGCTGATATACTGGTGAGCACACAGAGCTCACTGTAAAGGCACCACTCAGCCAAAGGAAGATGCGACCATGCCGCTACACGCCCCGCCCCATCCCCTGGATCTGCCCCGGACGTACAGACAAAACTGTTGCTGAAATTAACCGTTATATAAGCAAGCACAAGGCTGGTCTACACTGCAGAAACTGCTACTATAGCTATGATGACAGACCCCCCCTTGTGGAGACGCAGCACAGCTGACAAAAAATAATTTTTGTATTGGTGTAGGCTGTGTAGACAAACAGAGACACTTTAAAGGGGGCTAAATGCTTTTGCACTGCTTTAATGTTGCATGCCTCAGTGGCGTATTGCGCACTAATTCCAGCCACTGTAGGAAATTTGGTGGTGTAATGCTCCTTAAATGACTTGGGGTGCAGCAAACTAAAACTCCTTTAGTGGAGCAAAGCACCCGGCTCTGTGCAGCTCCAGAGCTCTGCAGGAAGCCCTGCATGCAGCTTGGCAGCAGCCTGGGAAAGCAGCTCTGCCCAAGAAAAGCTGTGAGCCTGATCTACCCCCCCACCCCACCAGAGCCTGCCTGCCTTCCTGAGCTGCATGGGGGCCTGGTGCTTCCTTCTATGGCTGCAGTGCCCACTGGGACTGCCTGAGCTGGGTGTGTGCGGGTGGGTGCTGCCTGGGGGCGGGGGCTGCCATGGAGGAAAGCACCAGCCCCGCTGCAGCCCAGGGAGCACTCTGCCCACTGGCAGTTCACCCTCCCTTCCCTGCAGCAGAGGCAGGTACGTCAGCAGGATGTGTGCATGACACAGGGGTTTAATCAGCCCTAAATTTAGGTTGTGTTTTTAAAAAACCACTGCTTCAATTTAGGGCTCCTATTTCATCTATACACGCCTGTAGATACTCTATATCCCTGAAGTGACAAAAGTGCTCTTTGTCAGCACAACTGTATTTTCATTGGAGATTTTACCATGCCTACTAGGAGGTATAATTTCTTCCCACCCCAAACCAACATGGCTACACTGCCAAAAGTGTAGGCCTCATCATAGGTGTATAGGCTCAGATATGTCTAAGCAGTGGTAAAAAAAAAATTCTAAAAACCCAGTATTTTCATAGGAGAAACATCAAGATTTAGCTGACCAAATTGACTTCATATTTAATCTATCTTTAATTATTGTAGGGCAGGAACTACGTATAAGGTAAATGTTTTTGGAATGTTTGAAGGAGGAGAAAGTACACCACTGGTTGGACAAGAAATGACCACCCTTTCAGATACTACTGTGACACCAATTTTAACCACAGGTAAGCAGGAAAGCATGCCTTTGACTTGTTTTTACCTATTTTTAAGAAGTTTTATCATTTTACCTTATTTTTTTCTCGTAAGGTGATGCAACACATTTAGTTAGCATAAACATTTGCTTACAGACTTAATATGCAATAAAACTTGTACCCTTAGCAAAAGACCTCCTGTTTTAAGTGACCAGCCTAAAGTATGCCCGGATGTATGAGAATAGCCTGTTTCACCTTTGTTATAGAAGGTGACATCTGTTAAGCTACCCATGTTTTGCTGATCACTCAAGACCAGGTTCAGTCATAGGGTGACATCCTTGAACAGAGAATATTGCCACATAAGTGAATTGCTTAGAAGGATGGAGAGAGAGTTTTACATAGTCCCTAAATGGGGAGAGGGGGAGGAGGGGGGTAGACATTCTGCTTGTCATTTGCACAGGGATGAATTTTACCCCCAGGGAATTTTACCCCCAGTGAAGGATTAAGGAACAGGAGATGTAAGGGGTGAGAGTTTGTTTAGATAGAAAAGTCATAGACTTATTGCAAAATAGTGAGGGTGTGAGTTTAGAGCAGAGATGCTACTATGCTGTAACTCCCTGAGTGGATACTGGCACTTTTAGAGAAAAAAACAAAAGTGTCCTCATAGGAAGTAAGTGCAGGACATCTAAAATTGAATAGTTATTCAGCGCTAGTTATTGGGCTATTTCCTCTCTATAGACAGGACTGCTCTTCTTTTGTGGGGTATTGGTTATGCATCTGGATTGAATGACTCGTTTGGAAGGAGGTGCTATGGAGCTCAGCTCTACTTTGTGCACTGAGTGAAGAACTCCCTACTGTAGTCATGGGAATCATGGCAGTTTTATTTCACATCAGGGCTAGAGAGTCTGCCCCTGAAAAAAGTCCAACGACTATGAAAGATCTTACAGAAATTAAATTTATAAAAGAGAATTATTTCCTGCCAAACACAATATTCAGTCAAATCTATATTCCTTTTCCCCTATTTTTTTAATTTGCTGACTTTTCTGCATCATAATATGTAAGAATAATATGAGTTTTTATTAAACTTGTATCGATAGAAGTTAGAAAATGCCATTGTTTAAAAACATCTGTAAGTAGGTTTAAACTACTTTTTAGACTGCCAACAATTAAATACATAGTTTCCACGTTTTTTTACAACAGGTAGGCAGAAACCTCTACTCTTTTTTGCCAGTGCAAGTTTTTTTGGCAACTTGTTGAACTTGGAGAGGTGTTTACTATGCGAGACTAGAAGAATTCTATGCCTGAAATATCATGCATAAGAAAATTTACAGAATCAGCAAGAAATTGTGTAATACAAGAGAGTAACATTTAGAGAGGTTACATAACAGCATGCTACTACTGAAACAGGACAGAAGCTGGCAGAAAAATAATTGCACCAGGAGTATTTATTATGTTTTTGTTACTGTAGCTACCATTCCTTCCTGCAGTGTTGTATTCTGTAAGCCAATCAGTTTTTCTAATGCATGCATTAGAGACTTCGTTACTGTGGAAAATGAAATTTTATTTAGGAATGTAAATTGTGTATTCAATAGTGAAAAAAATATATAGTGACTTTGTTAGAATTTTTAATATGGGGATCATGGGAGTTGGAAAATATTAGAGGCCCAAATAGTAAACTGGTTATACTGTACGTGGAGCTAATCTTAACTTCCTTAATAAAGTTATGCATGCACATTTTTAGCTAATAAGGTTTTACTTAAACCTTACTCCACAAACTATTTTATTGTCCTGATTAAAGACTAGATCTATATTTTCTATGCAGAAGAGCATCATGCTTTTAAGCCCTCAGGTACATGGAGTAGTTATATTCATGAGTCTACAGTATTGGAGCAGTTATGTGGAACATATATGAAATCACAATATCTTTCAACTGTGATGAGTGTGGCTGATTTTTCTCAATGGGATTTCTTCCATATAAAGACCAGAAGCTCTGATGGCAGGAAGCCAGAAAATGTGCAGCTGGTAACACAGACTCCAGAAAAAGAGAGCAAGCTTTTTTTTTTTTTGCAAATGGCTGATGATAAGATCATTTAAATACTTGTATATTTTTGTTTTGTATAAATATTTTCTGATTTTCCATATGATGAAACTGAAATTATACATATTATTATTCCATAGTTTGTAAATAGAGGATCTGAAAAAACTTCCTACCTTTTCAAAATGTTGCAACTTTATATAAATGTTTGTTTTTGTCACCTCTGTATCTCTTGCCTTGTATACCTGTTTGCATATCTTCATCTAAATTGTGTTATCTTTTTTCTGCTTATGTAACTGTGCAAACTTCTGCATCATCTATATTAATTTATCTTATTTCTCTTAATGTTAGTGATGTTGTTTACCTGAAGATGTTTCTAATATATAATAATTCTTCCACTGTATAACTGAGAACAGGACATTAGCTTAGCCACCGATATATAATTTGATAATGTTCAAACATTTTAATTCTTTGACTTTAGTTCATTTAATATATGGCAGTTCCACTTCTAAGTTAGTTATTGGCTTAATACGATACATCCTTAATTGATCTGAAATTAAATCGGTTCCTATTACTAAATATTAAGCAAGGTAAAACCTATTATGGTAGGGAAAACCGTTTTAATGAACCTTGAAATGTCATAAGGGGCTACTTCTGAAGGGATGTGTTTGTGAGGAAAATTGTAAAGCTTGTGTCATGGACTTAGTTTATTCACAGTGAGCTGGTATTGCCAGACTAACGTCAATGAATAATGCTAGGAGTCATCTCAGAAAGTATGCTATGTAGTGTAGGAGAGGACAGGAGAAACCAGGAAATCATTAAAGGACATGAGCAATTTAATCTGACTAAATGATTTTTTATGTTTGGTGTGGCAGGCTTGGAGTGTAAAACCAGAGCAGAAGCTGATATTGTGCTGCTAGTGGATGGCTCATGGAGCATTGGGCGGCCAAATTTTAGAACAATCAGGAACTTCATTGCTCGTATTGTTGAAGTTTTTGATATTGGTCCGGACAAAGTACAGATTGGTAAGTCTTACAGGTGTAAGGAAGGTTTAGACGTACTTGTGTCACAACCCTTTAGTAATGAATTGATAACTGCTTTTTCAGGCCTTGCGCAGTATAGTGGAGATCCCAGAACAGAATGGCAACTCAATTCTTATAAAACCAAGCAGGCCTTATTAGAAGCTGTGGCCAACTTACCATACAAAGGCGGCAACACTCTAACAGGTATACTACACAATCCCATAGTTTTCCTTTAGCTGTATTAAAAGTCTATTTGAATAATTGACATAAATCATTTAAACTATAATTAGTGACCCCAGTATTGTATGTTGTGAAATAATGCTGCTCAAGGAGCTTACAGAGTAGTTCAAGTAGCTAAAACAGTTCAGACACATACTGTGATACACAAGATGGTACTACTAGGTCAATATGATGAATGCAGCTTTGGATTCAAAGGGGAGGGTTCTGAGTATAAGCATCTTTTTCAGGAGAGATTTTAGGAAGGAACATTTAGGTTGATAAGGTCTTGGATTCATGGATAAAAGGGAGAGAAGGATTGGGAGCAGGGATGGCGGCAAGGGTAGAACCAGTGAAGGTCCCAGTAAGTGAGGATAAGCTTGTATTTGATGTGGGAGATGATGATGGCCCTTGAAATGGTGAGGAGAGGAGAACAACTGAATCAGAGTGAGATGACCTAGGAGAGATACATCCAGGTGCCTTTATAACGAATTTGTAATCATGCATAGTGACAACTAATTAGACTCTTTGTGTCACATTAGGAATGGCTTTGAATTTCATCCTGAAAAACAACTTCAAACCAGAAGCTGGCTTGCGACCTAGAGCTCGTAAAATCGGGGTTCTCATAACTGATGGCAAATCACAGGATGATGTGGTGGCCCCTTCCAAGAGACTCAGGGACGATGGAGTAGAACTTTATGCGATTGGTAAGTATTTTACAAAGGGGCAGAAAATAGCATATGAAACTGAATTACCTACCTAGCCAAACTTTCTTAAATGAATACAAGGGAACACCTAGAATATGAAAGAAGTTATACATTTCAAGGTACCTGTGCTTTTGCCTGTGTGTATTATAGTTCATGTCAAATATATTTTCTTTTTGTATCTTATATTTAAGGTATTAAAAATGCTGATGAAAGTGAGTTGAAACAGATTGCAACAGATCCAGATGAGACCCATGCTTACAACGTTGCGGATTTCACCTTCCTGGCTAACATTGTTGATGACTTAACTGTTAACCTGTGTAACAGTGTCAAAGGCCCAGGTGCATGTTCATTTGTATTATAATTCATCCCCTCTCAACACATGTGTTTTAATATCTTGGCTGGGTAATTCCTTTTTGTTACTATTTGGGAACTCTGTCAAACCACAGACTGTTTTTTCAGCTGCTGTCCCAAGGAAACTGCACAGACAACCTGGCTTGCACCATAGGGGTCCTTCCTTCCCCTTTAATAATGAGTGTGTTGTACCTAAAACAGCAGTACATGGCTGTCTAAACTTGCCCTCTTCCCAGTCAGGCACATGGGAAAGATGTTATACAGTATATCTCAGGGTGGTGGGCACTTTACCAGATGATTGACACTAACTCAGTTTGAAATTTAACAGGCCTGCAGTGTTACAGTCTTGCTGACTGACAGCTCAAAGCAAAAACTTCTCTCGGAAGAAGTGCCTCTCCAGCTCATGGGTCCCCCTATCAGATGTCAATATTGGGGGTGCAGTAGGGAGAAGAGAGAACTTGCATATGTCTGTGAGGGAGGCTACTACTCAAAGAGGGATTGATATCTTGTCGTGGTGGACAAAACACCCTACTTAGCTGTTGAAGCAGCTCCTCTAGGGGAGTGACAACAGACACAAATCTCAGCAACACTCTTATTTATTTCTTAACCAGTCTACCTTGTATGTTTTGAGTTCATGTTTATCTTTAGTGATCTTATTAATTAAAGGCCATTTTTTTGTTTCAACACTGTAGGAGACTTGCCACCCCCTTCTAATTTAGTTATTTCTGAGGTGACACCTCGTTCATTCAGAGTAAGATGGACTCCACCTCCTGAGAGTGTGGATAGATACAGGGTTGAATATTATTCTGTTCCTGGAGGCAGACCACAGCAGGTTAGTACTTGGAAGTTCTGCTCAATCTCATTTCCAAGAACCCTGAGCTCTTGCATACAGAAGTTTCTTTCACCTTGGTTATGCCAAAATAGCATGGTGCCAACCTGAGAGTTATGCTGATCTGAAAGGATGATGAATATATGTTGAGTCAGGCAAAATCATAAAGGATTCCTGTGTCAGAGAGCAGTTTACAAAAGCATTGTATACTTGGCCAAAAATAGCATTTTGCATTCTTATTTTGAAAAAAATGACCAAAAGGCACATACTAAGATAAGCATAGACCTTTAAAAATAATTAAATCAGCAATAAAATGTCATGCCTTAGAGAGTACTTGGTTAAGTGACATTTCCTTAGTAATTCTCTTGCTTCATGGTTCCATAATCATATATTGTTTTAAATAGGTGCATTCCTGGAAATTTCCTAGCCATGCTGGCAGCTAGATATAGTGGGCTTTTGGGGTATTTCTGTGCTGCTTTCTCAGTACTTTTGGGGCACACTCCTCTAGAGCATGCCCTGGCCGCCTGCTCCCATTTTGCATGCACCAACCTAGAAATGAAGCATAGTGCCTCAGCACATGGTAAGATTTGTGCAAGGTGGGAAGAATGTGCTTGAGAATGTCGGGGAAGTGGAATAGGCCTGTTTTTAATATTATTTTTTCTGTGTCATGGTTACTAGGTAAAGGGATGATGGGTTCAGTAGAATGTGGAATAGTTTGTAGGTGAGTTTCATAAGATGACACTGGAGCAACACTCTTCTGTCATGCATTGGGAGTTTTGGCAGGGTGAATTCTGATTTCAGGATTTGGCCTTTGATTAGGCTAGAAGCAGCCATTCTAGCACATGCTGATTTTTTTCCAACTTGCTTTTCTGGTGTCATTTTTATTCCAATAGCATTCCTTGACAGTTCTGTATGTTATTGATACAGTATATGCTCTACCAGTGTAAATTTTCTTTAATGCTTAACAGTTTAAATTCTGTTTCCAAACCATGGAAGAGGACATTGAATTACAAATCCAAGCTGCTTTCCCTGTTTCAGAATAATGTGTTGCTAACACCACCTGTGAAAACAGGGAATCTTCTTAACAAATTGAACACTTGTACAGGGGTGCAGTCTTATTGAAAATATGTCTGCTTAAAACTCTCCAGCTGGCTTTTTAAAAAATTATGATGGTAGAATACTGTAAGACTGAAGATGCAGAAGATGGTCAAATTATTTTATACTGCAACCTTTCAGAATTCTCAGGAATGACATCAGGAATAAATTGTCTTAAGGGATGAAAAGATAGCATATAGTAAGAATAAAGATACCTTTTTGTACACTTAATCATTGTTGCTTTTATTTTTATATAGTTTTATGTAAACCGAATGGAAACAACTACTGTTTTGAAAGATCTGCAGCCTGAAACAGAATATGTTGTTAATGTTTATTCTGTGGTAGAAGATGAAAGCAGTGAACCTCTGGCTGGCAGAGAAACAACTCGTAAGTTAGAATTCCAACGGGATTAGGATATTTAACAACTGGTGCTGTACAAAGTATAGTCTTCAGAACATTTAGTATTCCAGTCCTTCATAACTTGATGTGGTATCTAGAGTTTGTAGGACAAAATTGGGTTGCCTGCTGAAAATTTTATGCCCTAATTCTGGCTTCCTTCCAAACCCATAGAGACATCACTGTACAAATGGTGCTCCAGACTAGATCTATGGAGATGTGGTCCAAGACAGAATTCATAAACCCACAGAGTATGGTCCAGAAATGCAGTGACATACGTGCTTTCACTCAAGCACCTCCATACTACACAGCTCATTCCTACTGTTGGCAGCTATATGTTGTCTCTGATTGATTTGCACTTTGCAGTAGTAACACATGCCCAGTCCAACACAGTTATGTAAAAGGCATGCCTACAGCAATAACTTGAATTACTGTATTTTCCTTATTAGCTGTTTAAATGACTGATAGTATTATGTATGTTGCTGTTGCATGAAAGACTAATATTCTTGAGCCTGTCAAAGTGTTGATCATTTAGTAATTTACTTCTGTCCCATTGAATTGCTCTAAATTATACTTATAGTGTATTTATGTTTATTATACTTATGTTTATACTGTTATTTATATATATTTATATAATATATATTATATTGCAGAATTTATAACACATTTTTGTCAGATTCTTTTTGCTATTTAATTTTTGCAGAATTTGAAAAATATGTAAGGGCAGAGGATAGAGAACATGAAAAAATATTTTTATAATTCAAATTTAGAAGCTAGTTAGGGATTGATAATCAAGAATCTATATCAGTTAATTTTGGTTTTATAGACTATTCAGCTATCCTAATATACACTTAAAGAATAGTTATAACTGTTGGCAAGTGAACACTCTTGCCAGAAATCTGTGCTTCAAGTTCGGCACCACTTACAACATTTATACCTTTTCTGCTCACCCTACGTCTCCTTGTTCTCAAGTGACCAGTTTTCAGCAGCACTGGTGAATTCTGCAATGCTAACAGGTGGACCTGAGGCAGAAATAGAGTCAGAAAAGTGAATGAAACAAAAAAATTATATTTTGACAGTTGCAATCCCTTCGGTCAGAAACCTGAATGCTTATGACATTGGACCAACTTCCATGCGAGTGAGATGGGAACCTCTTGATGGAGCCACGGGTTATGTATTAATGTATGAACCTGTTAATGCCACCATACCAGCTACAGAAAAACAGGTATGAAAAATGTCCTTGGTTTTGCCTAACCTGTTGAAAAATGCTGTGTGATTTGTACATTATACTATAATAGTAAAGGCAGGCAGATATTTTGAAGTGTTGCACATTGACTGGAGTGTTATACACAATTACATCAGTCAGGAAGTTGTAAATACACTGCAAATCTTGGAAACAAAATTCTCTTTTAATTAAATCATTGTTTTCTTTTCCCTCTCTGCTCTCTTCAATTTTTAAACACTGGATAAAAATTAAACACTGTATACTTTTCACTTATAGATGCGTGTTGGGCCATCAGAGACTGATGTTCAGTTGATAGATCTCATCCCCAATACAGAGTATACTTTAACCATTTATGCAGCATTTGGTGATCTCAACAGTGATCCACTTACCTCTCAGGAAGTAACATGTATGAATCTTTTCACTTTTGCTTTATATTTTGTTCTTTTGGTAATAACTAACTAACTTGCATTTTATCTTAGCCTTAGGTTATTTATTTGTATGCTACTTTGCTTAAATGGAGGTACTCTTTTCCATGGGTGTGTATTTTTAGTTATTCTAAAGTTTGTAATGCCCTGATGCTGATTTAATGGAGAATTATCTAATTTAAAAAGAAAAATAAAGTTTTCCCTGACTAGCTGACTGAAGTTTTCCTAACAGCTTCTGTAGAGTAGTTTTAAGCGTCCTAATTTTACTGTGAGAATACTTATACCTTATTACATTGGACCAGCTTCCATGCAAGTGAGATGGATTTTAAAAGGATTTTTTGTTTTAACAAACAAAGTAGAAGAAGGTTAAGAATAAAAGGAAGTGTTAATGTAGCTCACATTACCTGGGACTACTAATACCCAAAGTCTGCTTACCTTGTTCATTCTGAGACCCTGTATTGAGTTCAGCCCACCTAAGGAGAGCATATGGGATATTGGCATTAAACTTGTTTTTTTTAATAATAAACTTGTTTGAAATACTGTCCATTCAAAATACCAGTATCTAGATTTAAAAGAAATGACATTTTGAACCTGGTAAAGGAAACTGATTCGATTTGTTTATCATGAAAATTATGTTTATGAGAAGGTATTTGGGTATTTTTTCAGCCAATATTAATTTTAAAATCACCAAGATAAACATTCTGTAGTTTTTTGCTGGCAGAACAGTTTGCTGAACTTACTCAACAGATGACCAGAACAGTTAGCTTTTTTCTCTTCTTTTAAACACGCTTGTGAAAAGAATTTCTTGCTACTTTGGGTCTGCCTCTTTGGGAATAGTATCTACACTCATTGCTTTTATTGTTGTCTTTTTTTATAGTACCTTTACCTGGAACAAGAAGTTTAAGAATTCAAGACATCACTCACAGCAGCATGAATGTTTTGTGGGATCCTGTCCCCGGCAAAGTCCGCAAATACATACTAAGATACAAAATAGCTGATGAAGATGAAATTAAAGAGGTAGATGGGAAACATGTTAGCAAATATTTAGAAATTTGGAGGATAGTGCTAAAAACAGCTAGTGAATACAGACAGCATCAGTTCTTGACAAAGAAAATATTTATAGAACATGACATCTTGGTAGATTTTACGAACTTCACATGTACCTGTGTCAGGCCCATAAAAGGGATGTGGGGATTTCTCCTGGAGGAGGCCCTGGAGAATTTATGTGTGGCATTGTTGCTCTTGAGCAACCAGATATGAGCTATGGTAAATTAGCCACTCTTCTTCTTGTGGCTGCCTAACTATACTGACACCAGCTCTTGGAACAGCTCAAAGTGAGCAGGACACAAAAGTGGCTTAACAGTGGTTTAATCCTCCTTGCTGCCAGGCTGCCCCTCTATTTGTATTTCTGGGGTGCAGAATACATAGTGCTCCAGTAGCCACAATTAGAACGGTATATGCTGGTATCTTTCATTGTAGACCACGATCTGTTCTGAAACAATACGTCAATCTGCAATTCTGATGGCTTTGCTATTATTCCTAGGTGGAAGTTGATAGATCCAAAACTAGCACAGTTCTTCCTGATCTTGCCTCACAAACCTTGTATAATGTACAACTGGTTGCTGTGTATGATGAAGGAGAATCTCTACCAGTAGCTGCAGAAGCCACCACTCGTAAGTTGTGGGAATATTTAATTTAATTCTGCTATTCAACATGCATTCTTAGATGCTGCTAAGACAAAATGTGCTGCAAACGGAATTTGGGCAGCAGCATCATTTAATAGATTTCTGTACTTCACTTTCAGCATATTGAACTTTCAGTAATGTCATGTACAAACATATAGTATAGAAACATATAGTAATGGACAACTCCTCCTCTGATGAACTCCCATTTAGAACAGACAACGTAGACCAGTGAAGTGAGCAAAAGTCTTTAGATGAGTCACTGGCAGGGGATAGAAAGGACTTGTAGGAGTAGGAGAGTAAGAAGCTATGAAGTTAGAGGTAGGGTTTGGAAAAGCTCTTTATTTATGGAAAGATATAGAAGATGACTAGGAAGAAAGGAAATGCACCAGAGGGTGAAAGTGATGGGATCTCACTTCCTATATCAGGACTGTCTTGCTGGCAACCCACAGGCCTCATGCAGTTCACAAGTTGCTGGCCTGCAGTCTGTGGGCCCCTGCAGCCACCTCTCCCACTGTCCTGAGGCATAGGCAGATCCAGAATTTACTAAGGGTGATTGCAACACAACACGTCTTAGGCTATGGGGGCATGGAGGCAAGCCATGACTGCAGTGCCCTGAGGCACACCAGGAAAGCTGGTCAGGAAGCAGGCATATGAAGGGGGACCTGCATACCACCTCCACTTTTGCTGTCCCCAGCTGACCTTTGCATAGGAGGAGCCATAGGGCCACTCCTGCCTGAGTCTAGTGGGTGCTGCCTTGGCCAAGGCCAGCACTTCATGCTGTTTCGTTCTGCAGCTCATGGGTCTGGGGCTCTTTCCATGCCTGTCAGCTGGGGCCAGTGGGGATAGCCCTGGCCATACCAAGGCTTTGGCCAAGAGAGCTACATCTGCAACAGGGTAAAAGTACTTTGTGATACAGACAAGGCCTGGAAGTGGAAAAGAATGATGGAGTTGAGTTAGACAATTATCTGTCATTAATATCCTTCCATCAATGCCAAGTGAAAAAACAACAGTTTCTCTCCCTCTCTATATTCTCATTCTGTAGGGAAAGTTACTTGATGTATTTATAAATATTTTCCCATTTTTTTTATAAAGATTTTTTTTACTTCTATATAAGCAGATCTGCTGCACAGAATAGCATCTGTACAGCCTTAGTATAGATGTAGGTATTTGTGTCTTGCTAGATAGTGTCTCTGTGACTTAGGAAGCTTTTTGGTAGATAAGGCATAGCACTAGGAATCGGAGCGTCTATGTTATGTCCTTGGCTTTGTCATTGCGAAACCACATGAAATGTCATAAGACACTCTCTGTTTCAATTTTCTCTTCTACAAAATAAGGGGACAAATTTTTGGATTAAAAAAAATCTTTGATTCTACACAGAGAAAAAGTAATCTGATTCTAAAAAGCCCTGTAGCTTCATCAGTTTTTATCAGTGAGGGTAGTTAACACTAGAGCAGCTTACTAAGGGAAATGGTAGATTCTGGATTACTTTAACTTCTTAACTTTAAATCAAGCTTGAATGTCTTAAAAGGTTTGCTGCATTTCAGTTGCAAGTTAATGAATTTCATGTGGGATACTTGCTGAAGGAGGCCAGAATATATATTCGTAATTATTCCTTTTGACCTTAAAATCCACGAGCAAAGACTTAAGCTGCTGTAAGCTTGGTGTAACTTCACTGAAATCAGTAGACCCACTGTATACTGGCTGATGCCTTGGCTGTATGAAATGTTGAAAAACAAACCCCTGTAAAAGGTCTGAGTAATACTGCAGTTTATTATTATGAAGTCATTGGAAAATGTGTACATGAGAGCAACATCTATGCATTGAAAATTCATTATCTAAGTAGCTTTGTGATTGTGACTATTTATAGGCTATATTTTTTTTTTCTTGACAAGATTTTCCTTTTTTCATGATAGATCCTGTTCCAGCACCAGTTAATCTTAGAATCACAGATGTAACAAAACGGAGTTTCAGAGGTACTTGGGATCATGGAGCTCCAGATGTTTCCCTCTATAGAATAACCTGGGGACCCTATGGTGGAACAGAAAAACAAGAGGTAAGTCAGTCACAGTGTCATTTTCTCTAGGAAGTTCTCTGAGCAATTCTTTTATTTGAAATTTAAATTGTGAGAGGTCTGAATCTTGCAAGCCCTCCCATTGACTGTGGTGGGAATTCCATGTATAGAGGCTTGCAGGTCCTGATTAAAGGTCTACTAATATGATGTCACAATTTGAAGAAATTTCTCAGTTTATCTCATCCTTTTCTCCCCCCACAAGACCATCCTAAACGGTGATGAAAATACTTTGGTTTTTGAAAATCTGACCCCAGACACATTATATGATGTCTCAGTTACTGCCATCTATCCTGATGAATCAGAAAGTGATGACCTGATTGGCAGTGAGCGGACATGTAAGTAACTGATTCCTGAAAGGGATAATGTGTACCTTTGAATGTGTTAACTTAGAAACAAAGGCAATATATCTCAAACTTGTTTGTGGATTTTTTTTTCCAGTACCCTTGGTACCTATAACAACACAAGGTAAGACTCTGATTTCCCAGATATTATGTTACTAACTAATTGCCTGTCAAGAATGATGTATTTCAGGGAGTGTTTACATGTTCCCCCCCTTTGTGGCCGGCCATGTAAAGACTCTCTCAGCCACTGCTGCCTCCTCCTCCAGCCTCTGGTTCTGGGGCTCCCTCTCCCCACCTCCTCTCTCCTCTCTCCCTGCCACCTCCCCCTCACTGCTGGCTGTTGTCAGGGATGGGTGGTGTGGGGGTGCCACCACTGTCACCGCCTCCTCCCTGCTCCACTTCCTTCCTTTCCTTCCTTCCCTGTTGCCTGGCTCCAACAACAGCCGCCATCATGACTCCCCCTTCACCTCCCCCTGCCCTGGACCTGCACAGACTTCCTCCCTCCCTGCCACTTCTCCCCTCCTTGCCAGCTGGTGTCGGGACCCCTTCCCACTCCCCTTTCTCCATCTTTCCCTCCCTACTGCCAGGCCCCAACAATAGCCACCACTGTGACCTCTCCCTTTGCCGCCTCCTGTCTCGCTCCCATCCCTCCCTGCTGGCTATTCTGGAGGGGTGTCGGGAACAGGCATTCAGGGGCATGCCACCACCATGACCCCCCCCCCAGACAGGGACGCATGGGGAAGCCCCGCTGCTTGGGTGGCGGGGGTGTGTTCACTGCTGCCACAAACTTCCCTGGCAGTGGCTCAAACTTGGATCTGTGCAGCCCGGGCCCATACAGCCAACTGCCACCTGCCCTCTGGGTGGCACATGCACAGTTGGCCAAAAGCATTATGGACAGACAGACACATAGACAGACAAACTAAGCCCTTTATTATATTAGAATATAAAAGGTTGGTATTACCTTCCTAAAAACAAATGGAGTATTTGTGGCCATGATCTCATCCTGTTAATAAATATTATGCTGTATTTGGAGGGATGTTAAACACTGGGTTCAGATATGTTTATTATTTTACAAACATGCCAGTTAAATTCTCTTCTTTTTTTATTGTGAACATTGGAGTCAAATTCTGCTCTTGAATGCACATTTGTGCTGTCCAGTACATAGGAGTGCAGACCTTGGCCCTGTGTTTGCATTCTTTTTTTACCCTTTCCTTTAACTTTGTATTAGCACCAAAGAGTGGTCCACGAAACCTTCAAGTATACAACGCCACTTCCAACAGTTTGACTGTCAAGTGGGATCCAGCCAGTGGTCGTGTGCAGAGATACAGGGTCCTTTACCAGCCTATATCTGGGGATGGCATTGAACAATCGGTAATTATTTTTAAGCCCTGTAATTATTAGGACATGGAAAGAAATATGATTTCTGTTCTTAACAGTGACTTATCACAATACCTTTGTTTCAAATTGGAACAGTGTGAATATTCACTGAGGATATTTTTAGATGAAAGTTTTTGTTTAAAATTAATGTGCATGAGTTGTGTGTGTGCAGTTGACAAGCTAATGTATTGTGTATGGCTATGGATAACATCCATTTTCTTGACAAGTTTCAGTACCATGTAATCTGTACAGAGCAGAAAAAAAAGATAGGTATATTCATACATTAAATATGTACAACTTGAATAAAGATATTAAAACAGGGATAGGCAGCATTTTTGGGCAGAGTACCATAAACACCCTCAACCTCAATTTGTAAGATGTTGGTGCATCAGGGGTAGGTGTCGGGGGAGCTGCAAGGGGTGGCAGAGCAGCCCCAGCCAATTCTCCATTTGCCTGAAGGCATGTGCGCCAAGCAAAATGCCTTCATGTATCATATTCCAGGGTGCATGCCAGGAGTTGCCTACCCTTGTATTAGAATATAAGCTCTGGAAAGCTAATATAGAAAATAGGCTAATTTCAATGATGTCTGTTAATTAAAAGAGCCCAAGTTAGTCAGCTTTATTAGCAGTGGGTGCCTGTACATGAGCACAGAAGCTGCTCCGATGTGCTGTAATTACAGTGCATCAGAGCAGACTTGATTAACTGAGTCTCCTGAAGCATAGTAGTTACCACGCTCCAGCAGCCCCCTTTGTGTCATGTATCATTGTCCCTGCACTTCAAAATGGTGGCAGGGGTGCTTGAACTGCTTGTTGAATGAACTCTAGTTCAAGCACCCCTATTGCCATTTTGAAGCTTGGGTCTGTTGATGCACAAGATGCTATAACGCTTTAATTAGAGCAGCTTTCAGAGCCGCTCTGATTAAAGTGCTACTCCGCCCTCTACACACCCGGAGCACATGTAAAAGTGCCTCGTGTACTTAATGTCCAAAGGGAAGGACTTGGCCATGGATCATATTGTAAATAATTCAGGATTATTCATATCATTCTCCTAGTAGTGCTCTTGGTGGTAATTGTAACAGTTTTTTCAAGAAAAGGTTTTATTAGAAGAGTATTTCATTTTAATCAAGCTCAGGCCTGATGAAGAATGATGTGCATTTGAAAGCTTGTCTAACTCTATCCCAACTATCCAGTTGGTCCAATAAAAGAGATCAGCCTAAGAAATCCTTGCCTCTTGAAGGTATTTTAAGGCATTTTAGCTCCTTTTAAAGTGACTTAACAGCTGTAGAAAAGGAAGACAGCCAACACCATGTGACCAGCCAGCTTTGGATGAGCAATATGAGCTACCTACTGGTGCTGTATGCAACACAGTTTGAGAACCATGATCCAGCTCATCTTCTAATCATCCAGTTTACCCAAGATGCGTGCTACTAAAAATGCTCTATACTGTAATATGAAGCTATTGTGGTTACTCCTGCGTGATTCAGAGAGCAGCTTTAGAAGGAAGCCACACACAATCGGTGCAGTGTTATGATCCCAGAACCTACATTCTCAGAAGCGTATCAAGGCATAGTTACTTTAGAACTGGCTCGATATTTTTGCATCTGATTTTACTTTTCTACGGACAGCTCAATTTAGTTGGATGAATTGAATATGAAATATATGATGCTTTTAAAGATTAATCTGCATAAGTAAGAAAAAGTACGTTTTAGAAAAGCCAGCTTCTTTGGTAGGGTGATGTTTGATTAATTTGTGGGTGGTATTGGACTAGATCAGAAATTTAGAGTGAAATTTTCAAGTGGTAGTTCTGTGTGGCTCTGTAAGACCATCTTGGTTTTCAGTCAAGATGAGGGAAAAACAAAAATGGCTTAAATCTAGGTTCAAAAGCCACATAAGGACTATATCAACAGAAGTGATTAGGATAAGATTTTTAAAGTTTTTTTTGGTACCTGCAGGTGTAGATAAGCAGGTAGTGGAATTTTCATTTACACTTAGGCTTTGAAATGAGAGCCAAATACCTTAACACAATTAAAAATTTGGCCTCAAAATGAAAATTCCAATGACATGCTCAGGTGTCTGAATGCCAGTTCAGTATGTGAGCTCTTTATTATTCAACGGAACAATTTGATGGTTGATACTTAATTGTTGCTTTGCATGGGTTTGGAAATCTTAGAAAAATGCTAGCTTTACATTACTTCACCCTTTTTAAACCAGCCACAATGAATATGCCATACAGTACTGAATTTTGTTACTGTTTTATTTATACAGTCAACTTTCAGTTCACAATAGCTATATATCATAATGTATACAGTGAAATACGTATGGTGTTATTATAGATGTCATTTTTATCATTGTTTTATTTTACTCCAGACTACAGTTGGAGGGAGGCAGAACAGTGTAGTGTTACAGAAGCTGCAACCTGACACCCCATATACCATTACAGTATCGTCTATGTATGTGGATGGTGAAGGAGGACGAATGACTGGCAGGGGCAGGACCAGTAAGTAAAACAACTTTTCTGTGGTTCTTCATTAGGAAGTGGCTGTGAAAGATATATACTGCACTGGAGATCAGTGGGCTGGTTTCACTGAGGTGTGTCTTAGAGTGTTGAGTAGGGACACTTTAACCCAACTCATTTTGTACTTTCCTTGCAACTTCAAAACATCTTAAATCTTTCCCTCCCAATGGAAGAGGGAAAATTAGCCTGGGCTTATAACCTTCTCTGTCCATTCTCTGAATTTACACACAAAAATTGGCTCCTATAATTCACTTTTTGAGACAGTACACTTTTGTGATTATTATATTTTATTGTTTTCATCCATGTTTAATTTCATTTGGTTCAGCTTTGCAGTGCAAAATTAAATACAGGAGTATTCTCATAAATGAACAACCCAAACAAATTCTTTAGAAAAGCTTTAGCTTAATGTTTTCATGATCTACTTTACTTCTAAAACAGTGCAGATCAAAGGAGAAACACTTTTTATGATGTTTAACATTCCTGGCATTGTTGGCTGGGACTGTTGAGTTTCGACTCCTTAAAATAAATGACTTGTAGTGCTAGATCCTATTCCATCTATTACCGACCTAAGTGATACTTGGGGGACTGAAAGCCAGAAAATAGTCTGTTGCCCTGATGTGTAGTGGTATTTAGTGCCACTCAAGTAGATTTTAAATATTATTCCACCCCTGTATAACTAGATTTGGTTTACTGTGCATGCTCAGAAACTCTCCAGTAAAGCCACTTAGCCATCTAACAACACATATACTCTGATAATCATTCACTGAGGAAAGCTAAAAGATGTGTGGGTTCTCTTCCTACACTCGCAAGCTCCCAGTTGTTCAGAGTGGAATGGAATCTAAAATCTGTGGAAGTGGCACTTTGTGCTACTTACACATTTAGAAGGTAGAACAGGATCTGAACCTTTGTGACCTAACTAGCACTTAAATGCCTAATAAGTGGATTAGGATCTGGCCCTTAGGGTGCCTGCACATGAACATGGAGGCTGCTCTGACATGCTGTTATTACAGCACACCAGAGCATACTCAATTAATCGAGCCTTCTGGAGTGTGGTAATTACCATACTCTAGCAGCCTCTCGTGTCTCATGTATCAGTGGTCCCACGTTTAAAAATGGCAGTGGGGGCACTTGAGCTAAAGCTTGTCAAACTAAAGCTCCAAGAGCCACTCTAAATAAAGCACTGCCCCCCAACACCTGGAGCAGGTGTGAAAGTGCCCTTTATGTCCAGAATTAAACCTGCCTTTTTTTCTTAAGGATGCATTATATAAATGAGTACTGACAGCAAAGATTGCAGAGTAGAACTTCTGAAGTCTGACAGCACAATTCTGATTTATTTCAGAGCCTCTTAATACCGTAAAGAACCTAAGAGTTTATGATCCAACTACCAGCACGCTGAATGTTCGATGGGATCATGCTGAAGGAAATCCTCGCCAGTACAAAGTGTTTTATGTACCCACGGAGGGTGGTTCAGAGGAAATGGTAAATCTTTCTAGTAGATTTTTCTATTTGTCTCAGATGAATTGAGGGATACAATCATAGACTTACAAAAAAGTAGGGCTGGAAGGTAGGGTTGTGCAAAGCTTTCGTCACTGATTTGATTTGGTGGAGATTCAGCCCAATTTGGCCGCCAAATCTCTGAATTGGAATCAAATCAGGAGACCCTTTAATCTCTGTGAATCAAATTGGAACCTTCCAAATCGATTTGGAGAGATTTGACCTTCTGGACACAGACGCAGCTTTATATGTTATTTCTACATACTTCAAGGTACCAGGCAGCTTGTGAACACTGAGATGGTGGGGTGGATGGATCCTCCCGTGGTGGAAGTGGGTCCCCAGCATGCTTGGCAGTGGACCTGGAAGTGGACCAGAAGCACTTCTGGTTCACTTCTGGGTCCACTGCAGAGTGCACAGGGGACCCCCCTTCCTGCCCCTGGCTCAGTGACTGGTGCCTCCTGAGTCTGGGGAGCACTGGGGACCCACCCACAGACAATTGCTGAGCTGGGCGGGTACTGGGAGGGGTGGTTCCCCGGACGCTCAGCAGCAGACCTGGAAATGGACCAGAAGTACTTCTGGACCACTTCCAGGTCTGCTATTGAGCTCATGGGGCCCCTTGCACTCCATTCACCCCACCATCTCAGCATTCACTAGCCTCGAGGTATGTAGAAAAAATATTTAAAGCTGTGTCTATAGCTGAATCACTGCTTCTCCAAATCAGAATTGAATCTTCAGATTCAGATTCAGCCGAATCGAATCGGACAGTGATCCAAATCAACGAATCGAGTCACTGTCCCCTGAAATGTACTGAATCTGAATCCATGTTGAATACAGCCCACTTCACACAGCCCTACTGAAAGGAGCTCAGGAGGTCTTCCAGTCCAACCTCCTGCCAGAGACAGGAGGGTGATCCAGGCTGACATGGACAGGCTCAGTAAATGGACGGATGAGAGCCTGATAGTGTTTAACACCGAAAAACACAAGGTTCTCCACCTTGGGAGGAAAAACCTGCAGCATCCTTATAGGCTCAGCAGTGCTATGCTGGTTAGCACTATGGAAGAAAGAGACTTGGGGTCATCATTGACCACAAGATGAACATGAGCCTGCAATGTGATGCTGTGGCTAGTAAAGCGACCAAAATGCTGGCTTGCATCCATAGATGCTTCTCAAGCAAATCCCAGGACATCATTCTCCCCTTGTACTCAGTGAGGCCACAGCTGGAGTACTGCGTCCAGTTATCTGCTTCACAATTCAAAAAGGATGTGGAGAAGCTTGAGAGAGTCCAGAGAAGAGCCACGCACATGATCAGTGGTCAGGATAACAGACGTTACGACGACAGGCTATGAGGCTCTTTAGCCTGGAAAAGCGCAGGCTCGGGGTGATCTGATGGCCACCTATAAGTTTACCAGGGTGACCACCAGTATTTGGGGGAACGTTTGTTCACCAGAGCACCCCAAGGGATGACGAGGTGGAATGTTATAAACTACTGCAAGACCGTTTCAGGCTGGACATAAGGAAGAATTCCTTTACTGTCTGAGTCCCGAAGGTCTGGAATAGCCTGCCATCGGAGGTGGTTCAGGCACCTGCATTGAACACCTTCAAGAGATGCTTATCTTGCTGGGATCCTATGACCCCAGCTGATTTCCTGCCCTTCAAGCGGTGGACTGGACTTGATGATCTTCTGAGGTCCTTTTCAGCCCTAATGTGTATGAAATCTGTGAAATCTATGAAATTCCTAGTCAAGCCATTTCATACAAATCCTTGTCTAACCAATTACTGAAACTACACAATCAACCCTGACATACAACTTTAAGGTATAGCACAAGTAATGCAGGGGGACAACAGCAGTCAGTGTCTGCTGATGCAAGAGCTGCTAAAATGCAGTTGAGAGATCGAAGGAAGAGGGCCACGCTCCGTGCTTCAGAGGAAGACAAAAACATCCATAATCTGTACCAGTCTGACTATGGAATAAAATTCCTTCCTGATCCCAAATATAGTGATTGGTCTGACCCTGAGTCAGGATCTTGCACATACAATCAGGAATCTCCAGGTTTTAGTCCCAACAGGAGCATTGGCACATCTCAGTCACCTCATATTCCAAAATGAAGAATAATCTGGGGTTAATATAATGAGACAGGCCTCAGGAAATCTGGATTTGTTTTCCATCTCTGCCAGAGACTTCTCTTGTGACCATATACAAGTCACTTAGCCACACTGTCCTTCAATTCCTCATTTCCAATATGAAGGAAAAAATACCCCAGTTCTCCCATTCTATATCCGTTTTCTTTATTCAGACTACACTCATGTAGTAAAGATAAATCCTTAGTAACATTTGGCATTATTCGGATGGGGCTTGTTTAGATAAACATTGGGTAAATCCTATTTTAGCACCACTGGTGTAAATACAGAGTAGCCTTCTGAAAGTCAGTGGTCTTCTGGCTTAAGACCTCTTTTTATTTAAGAACCAGTAATTAATTGAAGAGGCCTGATTCAGTGGATGTGCTTAGACCATGCCTAATGGATTCCAATAGCATTGAGTTCAGTACAAAGCACAGCAGACAGAATCAATTTAATTAAAAAATGTGATGATGGTGGTAGTGGTGCAATGACCCCCCTTCATGTCCTGAAGGTGGTTAGAGCACTCATGCAGGTATTGGTAGACGTGTGTCCGAAAGTAGCTTGTGCCTGTGGAGGTTTAAACCCATACCTTCCACTAAGAGACTACCCTAACCACCAGGATAATAGAGTACTTTGGTGGAGGTGTCCTCCATATCTCTTTGTGAAACTGGGATATTTGTTGTGTTTGCTTAGTGGTTATAATTCTCATTTTGAGGAAGGACCTGGGTTTGAATCCCTGCTCCCAGAAATGATTATGTATTTTGCATTAGACAGCCACTGGATAAAAAACAAAAATAATCCTGAAAGCAGAGACTGGAAGGCAGAACTCTCTTCTTTAAGGGAGTAGTTTATCCATTACCTAAAGAGGTGTTCTTTTTCACTTGCTGTCCTGGTTCCATGAGTCTTTTGTTGTTGCCTGCCCCATAGCTCAACTTCAGCAAGATGAATGGGAGTTCCTCAGTCCAGTCTGCTCCACAGGTAGCATTAGGCCCGGTGAATTATAAGTGAATGTCTACCCCCAGAATGCTGAATCATAAATGAACAGATGTGCTTTATGTGCAGCCTGAGTCATGCTTCTGTGCTCTGGGTTAACGTGGGAGTTTAGACATACCCATATTCCTGGTGTTTCCTGTTAGCTGGCTAAAAGTGTCTCTGTGCTTTCTGAATTGGCATTTGGAGCCTCTACTTGCCTGCATTCCCTGCATTGCCTGCATTCCCTCTTAGCTGCCTAAACTAAGTCAAACTGTATCCCTGTTTGGAAGTTTTCTAACTGAAAGTTTCCTAAGTTTCCTCACTGACTGGAAAGGAATCCTCCCTGCAGAAATCTATTCAAATTGGATTGTTCCCCTGAGCTGAAGTGCCTAGATTTTAGACCTCAGGGCAGACTGGATCAGACCCTTTGTCACTTCACAACTAGCAGAAGACACTATAAAGTGCTTGTACTTTGATGTCAGGGATGGACATCATTGCTGTGCTAAATTGCAGGGAGGCAATAGTAGTTATCACTTTAAATAAAAGGAATTATGCTTTTAACTATCATTTATAATAATATCTGGGCTAGGTCTGAATAGTATAAGTTGGTTTAGCTCTGCTGACTTCAATGCACTCGCCCTTTTGGCATTAACACACAAGTGTAAAACAATCTAAAATTGCTACCTTTAGACAGTTATAATTGAAATACTAAATTGTTACCTCATTTATTTTAATTCTATGTCACTTTTTAAAATCGATAGACAACAGTACCAGGAAACACAAACTATATTATTCTGAGGAATCTGCAGTCTGACACCCCTTACACCATAACGGTGATTCCAGTGTACACTGAAGGGGATGGTGGACGTATGACTGACACTGGGAAGACTTGTAAGTAAAACAGTCTTATTCATAAAATCATAGAATGTATGTGAGGATAATCCAAAACATTAGAAGTTGTGCAACCCTAATTTATTACACACCTACTGGCTCTTTATCATGGTTGCCAGCACTTGCTAAAAGCTGGTACTGCCACATATTTACTCCTATTGTTACCTAGGCTAGCTAGATTAACCAGACACAAATGTAGAGTATATGCGATAGTCACACTTCTATTCTGGTGTGTAGATGCCTATGTGGCCAAGTTTTTCTACTGTAAGATGGGGATTATCCAGCAGGGGATAATCTACTGGACTTGAGGGCGTGTATGAAGATAACGGTTGAGAGATTGTCCTCAGATATTGTGGGCAAGGTGAATAATATAAGTGCCTTGGATTGATGTGCTCCTAAGCCTCCAAATTAAATGTTCTTTGTGTTCCTGTGTGACATGGACAGAGCAAAGTTATACTTGTGTGAGCATCTCTGTAACACTTGTTTAAATGTATTCTTGGTATGCAGTGGAGCGAGGAACGCCAAGAAACATTCAGGTTTATAACCCTACACCAAACACCCTGAATGTCCGATGGGAACCTGCACCAGGCCCAGTACAACAATATAGAGTTGCCTACTCTCCGCTGGTTGGCCCAAGGCCAACAGAATCTGTAAGTAATTTAGCTTTCTGACTATTCTTCAAAGGATTGCTCAGGATATTACCTCCTTCAGTGAGCAATGGATGATGAGAATAAAATAAAATGGTGGCAACGGCCTGCATAGTAGCTTCTCCACTGAACACACCATTTTCATGAGAATTTAATCTACTGTGGACATATCTACACAAGAGGTTTACTGTGGAGTTGCCTAATTAGCTCTACAGTAAATGCCTCAGCATCTACATGTGCAGTGCTATTAGGATGAAATAAACTAATTAACTCCACTGCAAGTTAATACTTATAAATACTCCTACAGCAGAGTTTTTTAGTCTGCAGTAATGCATGTGGAGATGCTGATGGGGCTGGCTGGGGCATGAGACTACTTCAGTGTGGGGGCTCTCTGCTGGCTAGCTCCATGCTGGAGCATCCTCATGCCCTAGCCAGCCCCTCCACAGCATGTTGAGCCAGGTTGGAGCAACCCCAGGTTGGCAGGCTGAACCCCGGGCTCCTTGCCAGTTGGAGCTGCTCCAACCCAACTTAATGTTCAACATCTTCATTAACGATGTGGACATTGGAGTCAGGAGTGGACTGGCCAAGTTCGCCGATGACACCAAACTTTGGGGCAAAGCATC
>NW_017728918.1:59567159-59593842 GCF_001723895.1 Crocodylus porosus | reverse complement strand
CTTATCTTGCTGGGATCCTATGACCCCAGCTGACTTCCTGCCCTTTGGGCAGGGGGCTGGACTCGACGATCTCCCGAGGTCCCTTCCAGCCCTAATGTCTATGAAATCTATGAAATCTATGAAATGTGCTGTGAATCCTTTACTGAATTGCCAATAAAAGAGACTTTAGTTAGAATAAAGTTCAGATTTTAGTCCTTAAATCTAAGAAATTCAAAATAATGATTACTTATTAGGAAATATGTCACTATGGAAACAGTTGCCAAGTATAATTGACTTCACATTTGTGATCCTGTTCCTTTAACATTTAAGTAAAACACTTCAAGCAGAAAAATCTCTAGTGTATGGGTAATTTAAAAACTTTTATTAGAGAACAGTTTCAAGCTTGTCTCATACATGTAAGTTTTTAAGGTTCAGTAAGAAATTTTGAGGATCTTTTGATGAGACTATGAATAGACACATATAAAACATTCATCCACTCTCTGTAGATACAAACAAAATTGCTGTGAACAATGTACACTCTAGCATTTGCATTCATGTGTTAAAATTTGTAATAAACCATTTGCACACGAAGTATAGATGCATAAAGCCTCTAGCTCCAAGTGGAGATACAGGGAAAGCCATTTGGAAAACATGTCTTCAGCATGAACTCTAATGGGACATACATTTGCTCAGGGTTTCTAAATCTCTGTTGCCACCTGTTTGAACTTTTTTCATTTAAATTGCAAAAAAGGCAGTTTACAGAATGAAAGAGCCTATATTTTATTGCCAAGTAATTGTGGCTTCTGCCATATTTTGTGTTAAAGCAAACAACACTGACTTGTTATTATAAACTTGTATTATTATTTTTGGAATGAGCACATAATCACATCCCAACATTTCCTCCTTTCTATGTAAATTACTCATTCTTATTTTGGATGACAATAACATTATACTATGTTATATGTATTAGAATTTTTCTGTAGATATCTGATTAATGTTCACTATTGTTTCCATCCTAGATAGTGGTACCAGCAAATACTCGTGATGTTTTGTTGGAGCGCTTGATTCCTGACACTCCTTACTCCGTGAATGTTGCAGCTTTGTATGCAGATGGAGAAGGAAATCCAAGCCTAGGGCAGGGGAGAACTTGTAAGAGGCAAAATATGTTTTTTTTGTGCTAGCTAAGTCTACATATTTGATGCTCATGAAACCATGGGATTGCTAACACTAGCTAGAAACAAATATTGTGCAAGCTTCTTGTGCAGCTTGCCAGTGCATGTATGTGATAATTTTTAAGTCTTACACTTCCCTTGAACAACAGCTACTGGTCATGCCAGATTGTCTGGTGGCTGTAATGCAGATAAGCCCTTCATTAGGGACTGAACCGACAGCACCAAAATCCTCCTCGTTTGTAACATAGCTCTATTAGGTCTTTAGAAGTTAAAAATCTTGTGCCCAATTAAAAGCTAAATTATGTGACTGTCTTTCCAGAAAGACCCCCAGTTCCGCCTCCAAGCCCTCACCCACTCATCTGCAGAAGGGTAGCAGTTGCCACTCTCCTCTCTAGCAAACACAGATAACTCTACTCAAAAAAACACAGTAAACTCTGCCTCCTTCCCTCAACTTGCATACAACTAACATTCCAAAAAACCCCAATAATAAAATAAAAATGAAGCCCCTCAGCCCCTGGCTTGTTCACTGCTAAAGAGCAACACCAAACGGCATTCTTTGGCATTGCCCCATAGCAACACCCACTCATGGAAGCCTAGTAATCTTGTAGGGCCTGCTGGCAGGCCAGTTCCTTCTCTTTCCTTGTGGGCAGCCAACATAATGCCTTAGATGGCCCCTAGCCCTGCATCCCCCAGAGGAGAGAGGGATGGGAGAAAGGAGGGATGGTAGCAGTCTTCATCCCAGAGAGGCCTGGTGGCCTTGCAGGGATGCTCCAGATGAATAAGCCCTGTGTTATTTATGTTTCGTTCTAGAATAATGTAAATAGGTGGGGTCCGCCTGTGTAGAGCTGGGCTGTGGCTGCAGCATACTGCTTGTTCTTTTTTTATCTCTCTGCTTTTCTGTATTTCCCATATTTATGTAAACCTGCAAAAGTAAGAGCATTTGAATTTTCTTGCCTGACAGAGTTTGGCTAAAAAGCTGTGCAGATGTGGATACTCATATTTCAGACCCCTATTTCCAACTTTCCCTCCCTTTCACATGGCCGGAACACGTTTTCCTTTGGGCCCCTGTTTTGTGTGGGATCTCTAGGCAGTACTGTATCATTTTTGTCTAAATTTGCTTGTATGTATGCAAGCTCAATAGGAGCCCCTGGTGTGCATTCGTAATATGAAGACCCCTGTCTTCATTGCACTTAACTTACCCATAATTCATATTCTTCCTTTAGTACCTCGCAGTGGGCCAAGGAACTTGAGAGTTTATGATGCAACTACAAACAGCCTTTCTGTACAATGGGATCATGCTGATGGGCCAGTTCAGCAATACAGAATCATTTATTCACCCATGGGGGGAGATCCCATAGATGAATATGTAAGTGGTACAATATATTAATTAGCATTTGAATATCTTCTGTTGCTTATTTCTTTTGGAAAAAAACAAAGATATCTGTTTCATGTACAGAGGGTTTTGGTTGTTTTATGGATGCATTGTCTGGTCATTATTATATAGGGCAATGCAGAAATGCATCAAATGACCTTGCAGGGCTTTTGGTTGTAGCTGTATTGGTCTAAAGACATAGGCAAGGTTCTTTGGGTAGAGGTGATACTACCTTGTTTCACCCCTTCCCCTCCTTTCTTTACCCTTTGTTTTCCTAATTTCCACCTACTTAAAGTCTCAGGGACCTCTTGTCACACTTGTAGCTTCTTTCATTCCTTGGAGATTTTAGAACAGTAGAGACTCCCTAAGCCTGAAGAAGGGCACTTGTGCCCACAAGCTTGAAAAGAATATTTTCCCAACTACTCAGTTGGTCTAATACAATATATCACATCTACTCAAATAACCTCAAATGACCTTAAAATTGAGACTAAATTTTATAAGCAGAAGATTCTGTGTGCAATTTGTTGTAACATATTTCATGCAAACTGTTGCGCTGTGGTTGACAGCCATCTCTTGCTTTACATTCTATCTGGTGTCAGATGATCCCTGTGCTAAGAGTCCAAGTAAGTATGAGACTGTGTAAAGTAAATTGCAGTAACGAGGTAGACTTAGTTGAATTAAGGAAGCTATGGTAACTTGAATTCGTGGAGTTTTGTCTAAATTGTTTGTGCTTTAACTTCCTGCCACTTACTGACAGCAAAACTTGAATTAATGTTTATAAAGTTCTCTGAAAGCTTACAGCCAAGCTAAACTCTGCTCTTGTGGAGGTCAATGGCAAAATTCTTGCTAACTTTCACGGATAGATTTGTCCCATAGAAAGCACAATAGAAGGGCTGCTATTTATTTCTTTGTTATTGAAGATGGCTGGTTAAAATCCCTCACTGAAATGGTTTCTCAATCAGAAATTATATTTTTTATAAAACAAAGTGTTTCCTCAAAGTATTTATTATCTGCAGAAAATGTGGACTTCAAAAAATGAAGACCCCTCAAATAAAAAAACTTTTTTTTTTAATTCGATTTAGAAGCTCTGCTGTCTGGCCTTGAGGGACTTGGAGTTTCTGTGTCCCATTCTTTTTTATGGGACCAGCTACTCAGTTGACACCCCCTAGGATGCGCTTAGCTGCTCAGAAAGAGTAGAAACCAGAAACCATTTCTGTAGCAAGGATTTAGTAGTGTATTTGGTAACACAAATCAGCCAGTTTTGCATATCAAACTAATTGAGGTTGCCTTCTCATTGAATGTGTGACAGCTCATGGAATGGAGCCTATAGTTATGGTTGCCAAGAATAGATGAGGATTCCTAGATTTAGGGAAGTGTGCAGGAGGTATAGAAATAAGTGGAAGTTGGGTTTTTTTGCCGGGGGGGCGGGGAGCGGGGGTTGGTTTTATCTGACATAATAACCATAGTTATCAAAAGAACCATTTACCTGTTTCAGCTTCTGCACAAGGACTGGGAAAATGTTTTGGCCACAAAGAAAAACTGCAGAGTACTAGGTGTCATTCGAACAGTTAATAAAAATATTTAATTCCACTTAAATAGAGGAGTTACACTATGAATTGGTGTAATCAGTGGCAGAGAGAAAAACATTATGTCTTTATCTTGTCCCCTTCCACACACTTGTAGCCATACCTTCAGATGTTATGCCTTAGCTTTTTCTCCCCACCTCAGCCTCCATTGCTTAGGGACATTGGTCCCTTATTTGGTCACCTGCTTCTTTTTACATGCCTTTCCTACCTCCCTTTGCTGTTTATTCAAGTCAGTTACCAAAGCAACCTGGGAGCTGCCCATTGCTTCCTGGTCCTGGCCTTGGTCTGGTCTATGGGGAGAGTGACTAGGGTGGCTTTGCAAATACCTATGTGGCATTGTCTGTGTACACACACACACACACACACACACACACACACGTTGTCTTTTCTCTTTTCTAATAGCTTTATTTTCTGATTCTCTTGTCTCCAAACACAACCATCCATAGCATTGACCTCTTTACAAACAAGTATTTGTGTGTGGCAGTTGAAGGAGTCAAAAGTTTTGAGTGTCTATGTGTATATAGCTGTTTGCTTCCTGAATGAGGTCTGAGCAAGCCATGGGAAGCTATGGAATGTCAAGTGGTTGTTATGGTAGATGATAAAATGTCCAGTTTTTCCACATTTTTCCATTAACTACATTTTATATTTAAAGTAAACCAAGGATAATATTAATTTTACATGGACTGTATTTATCATTATTACCAATGCAAAAAATAATGATAAAATTCTTAAATAGGAGAGGCCAGATCCTGTTCCACCTACTAGGCATCTAAGTGCAACTCTATTCCATCCTTTTTAAGTCCTGAAAATCCATGATTATATTCACTTTTGTAACACACTCCTTACCCTTAAGATTTAGGCACAGACAGGTAACAAGGATGAGGATGTCTCACCTACCTTTTGTATTAACTGCTTGTCAGTTGAGGAAAGTGGAATAGAATAATGCCTGGGTATCTAAATCCACTTACATACCTAATAGGTGTAATAGAATGTGACTTTAGAGCTGTAATGGATTTGTCTATACTTAGCATAGAGCATACATTTGGGTGCTTTTAGGGAGATACACTATGCACAAATTCTCGCTTAATTACAGTGTATTACAGTTATTGGTCAGGTACAATATGAAAACACATCTGCTTTTCTTTGATGTCTTTCTAGACAACAGTACCTGGAATAAGAAATAATGTGATATTACAGCCTCTGCAGTCAGATACACCATATAAAATTACCGTTGTGGCCGTGTATGAAGATGGAGATGGTGGACAACTGACTGGCAATGGAAGAACTGGTAATTTAGCTTTAGTATTAAATGCTGCATTTTTATTTAATATCTATCTTGTATTGTTGTCAGAGGCCCCAGTCAATGTTGGAGTCACTGGGACCTGTTGTGCTAGACATGTATGCAGAAACTTTGTTCGTTCTTCACAGTTTACAGTCAGCTGTTTTATAGCTTAAAATGTAGTCCCTAGGTTAATAATAATTATACCTCTCATCCTTTTTTTCAGTTGGGCTGCTTTCCCCTCAAAACATGTATATTTCAGATGAATGGTATACACGGTTCAGAGTTTCATGGGACCCTTCACCATCCCCCGTTCTTGGATATAAAATTGTGTATAAACCTGTAGGTAAGGGAACATGTCTACTCCTAATTAACAAATGAAGACACCTACATGAAAAATTCCTGTGTATCATCATAAAAAACCCTTTATATTACCATCATAAAAACCCCAGTATACCTTTAGCTTGTCTTTCAAGGGAAAGCCTGCTGGTTTACACAGCTCTGAAAGAAATTTGAATCAGCAGTTAGTTAGGAATGATAATCCTAGTAAAAAGCTTTCATTTCTTAGGAGAATAAACCTACATCTGCGCACTCTGCAATTTTAAAACAAATTATTGCAAAATACTTGTGAAGTTACTTATATTATATTTGTAGTGATAAATTTACTAAAACTAATACATTTAAAAATAACAAGTTTGTCTCTTTTAAAACAAGACCATCTTCTAAAGATAGATTTAAATGTTTATCATAATGCAAAATGCTCACAAAGTCATCCTTGAAATTTAATTTTCGTGGTTCTCTTTCATTCAAGGTTCTGATGAGCCAATGGAAGTATTTGTTGGGGAAGTGACTTCATACACATTACACAACCTGTCTCCAAGTACTATCTATGATGTGAACGTTTATGCCCAGTATGATTCTGGACTTAGTGCACCATTGACAGATCAAGGCGCTACATGTAGGTCAATGTAATTTTTACTGTAGTCACATAAGATTTAACTGTTGATGTAACATAATGTTGATTGAAGTGTGAATAGTTATGACCTGACCCTTAGCTGGTTCAACCCTCCTATGATTTTGGATGCTGCTATCTGTCAGGGTTATGAACTTAAATAAAATTAAGCTGAGAAATCCAGATAAATCAAATGCTGTTTTTACTAGTAGTTTGCAGCATAAAACTTCACACTGTTTAGATGAGGTTGGATCTTACCTTGCCAAATGCTAACCTGTCTCCTCTCATGTTGGCTACAACATAGGGCCTTGGCTTCAGGTCCTTCTCTGCTACTGACTGCATCTAGGGACAGACATTACACATAAACCAGTTTAAGTGATCAGAAACGGGTTTAAATCTGTAACACAACTAGTGTTCAGTGCACATAAAATAATTTGAAAATGGCTGAAACTAGTTTGAGATAAACCTGGTTGAATGTAGCATCAGACTTAAGTGATTTGGCTCAAACTGGTTTAAGCAATGTCTGTCCCAGACCTTTTGCTGGTTTAAGATAAACCACACTCCCCCAGCATCCCAGAATGCTCTTTGGGCTGGGCAGGGCTCTCTGCTCCACAGCAGGGTTGGCCTTTCTCCTCTGCTCCCTCACTGGAGCTCTGGCAGACACTGCAGGCATTTTCCTGACTCCTCCCTGCTAAGCAGGGATTATTCCCCTGCCCCTCTGCCTTACACCTCTCACCATTAGCTAGCAGACCACATGCTGGCTATAGTTTGTGCTGTGGGAGACAACAAAGGCAGACAGGCCTTTTGGGGCTAATCAACAGGTATCTGGTAATGTTCTTCCTTGGAAAAGCTGTTTAAGAAGATCTTGGACTACTGGAGAGAGGGTTTGTTTTCTTAATGGGTTGATAAACACTGAGTTAGGGGTGATAAACATTCCCAGTTGGGCTGCTCGGGGAGGGGGGGAGGTTGGGGTATCAGAGCATCCTGCCAGGGCCTGGCCACACTTCCCCTAGCTCATCTCTGTAAAAGTGAAAAGTGAAAGGAAGGATGCTCTAGCACCTACCACCCCCGCTTCCAGCCTGAGCCACTGCAGGCATGTGCCTAAATTTTTTTCAGTCCAAAGGGGATGTCTGTACAGTTACAAACCGGTGTAGCCTAGCCAAGTTAGATTAACCTGCAAAGACTGAATCAATTCAGGCTCAGGATTTTTGAACGTATGTCTCTAGCTTGCATGTCACAGTCATGCCCAACAATGATGTGCTTCATTGAAGCTTATCATTTTCAGTGGGAGACTATTTTGTTGTTGACCTTAGTTACAGAGCCAATCAGCATTTTAGCCTTGCTAACTTGTCACAATAAAAAGGTCTTTGCACAGCCAGTAGATAAGGAAATAAAATGCAATGGACTGGATTCTACTGCTAAAAAGTATCTTACTTTATAGGCAATTCCAGTGATTTTAGTAGGACAACTCAGGGAATATGCTAGTATTTATTTTAAGACGGGTGTCAGAATTTGGGACCAGCAGGGGTAAATTGTGTAGGACAGAACAAGATGAATAGAGATCATTTGACCAGAAGTACTTTACTTTCTTCTGTGGATACTAATATATATAATATATAGATATTCACACATGGGCAGAAGTTACCACTGAGCAATGTATGGACCAACACTACTGAGGTTGTGTTTCTTTCTAATCTGATTAATTGTATATCTGTCATATTTGATTTCCCAGAGGGTAAATTTGATTCTTTCCCTTTCTGCAGTGTACTTGAATGTCACTGATCTAACAAGTTACCAGGTTGGATGGGATACTTTCTGTATTCGATGGGCAGCTCACCGGTCAGCAACTTCCTACAGACTAAAGCTAATCCCAGCTGATGGTAAATGTATTTCATTCTTTGTGTTTTTTGTAGACAGAGGTACATATCTGTATCATGCCATGGCTAAATTTAAGATTGTAATGTGATGGGTTGGGGGCCCTAAATTTAAGATTATTCCAGCTGCAGCACCTCTCCTTTGGCAGGGCAGAAAGAGTCAGTCAGAAGCCATTCTGCAGTCAGTTGAACTTGCCAGGTCTGCATTCCACCTGCTTTTCTACAGTGGCTGGAGATGCTGCAGAGTGGAAAATAATGTTGTTTCTAGACCTGTTAACTCCAGCTGGGCTTTCCTAGCACTTCTGTAGAGAGTACTTGCACCTTTCCTCTTTCTCTTCACCTCATGCCTTTCCCACAGTATGAAACATCCACCCTGCACAGATTGCTGCAGAGAGAATTCCCTGAGATGAGAAGGACAGGCAGCAGAGTTATCCTGCTCTTTATTAATGTGCTTTTCCAGAGGCATCTGACATTTGCTCTTCTTCATGTACCTGTCAAAGGGGGGAAGATGAGGTCCTACTGTTTTATTGTTTGGGCTTTGCTTTCACAGGATCCAGAGGTCAAGAAATTACAGTACGGGGATCAGAAACCAGCCACTGTTTCACTGGCCTCTCACCTGACACAGAATACAATGCTACAGTCTTTGTGCAGACCCCTAACCTTGAAGGTCCTCCAGTCTCCTTGAAAGAGCGCACATGTACGTAAGGCATACTGTGAACAGTAAAGAAAGATGACTGAGAAAGAAATGGGATTGAGAAAGTCATAACAACAGCCTAAATCAGGGGCAGACAATTATTTCAGGCAGAGGGCCGCTTACTGAGTTTTGGCAAGCCATTGAGGGCTGCATGACAGACAGCCAAGGGCAGATAAATATTACTTTTCTAAATTTTTTAGGGGTCCTGCAGGTCTGATAAAATGGCCTGATGGCCACATTTTGTCCACCCCTGGCCTAAGTCCTAACTCTTAAAGTTCTAACTACTTATTTGTAAAAGACTAATGGGAACACCATAAGGAGGCTGTTTTGCTCTTTCTTTCCTCTGTTTTACTCTCTCTTCCCAAGTGCAGTGTCAAGTGTTTGGGGCAAATTCAGAGTTTATTGCTTCCGAGTTATTTGAACGAGTACCTGGGAGCATTAAACTCCAAAGCAGTAAACTGGAGTTTATTGCCATGTGAATGTGTGCCTAGGACAGCAGCACACTGAGCCAGGTTGGAGCAGCCCAAGCTGGTAGAGTGCCCAGAGAGTCAGTCTGCCATCTCAGGGCTGCTCCCCCTGGGCTCAACATGCTACAGAGGGGCTGGCTGAGGCATGGGGGTGCTTCAGTGCAGGGCTAGCTGGCAGACAGCCCCTGCACTAAAGCACACTCATGACCCAGCCAGCCAGGCAGTATCTACACGTGCACTACTGTGGAGTTTTTTACTCTCGTCTCCAGCAGGATAGTACTTGTAAATTTGTTTACTCCAGCCTAATAGGGGCACATATGTAAATACTAAGATGTTTACTGTGAAGCTGATCAGTCTATGCAGTAAATGTCTTATGTAACCATGCCCACTAAGCATAATTTTGTTCCTTGGTTAATGCTACTTGGAAGTAATCCCATAGCATAAGATTATTTGGCTAGGGTCAAAGTGGTAGAATCTGGCCCCATGTCGTCAGGTAGTTACTTTTGTAACAGCAGATTTTTTCCTTGCTAATTAGGATTTTTTTTTTGCAGTTGTATTTAGCAATAACAGCATTAATATTTTCCCCTTAGTAATGTACACACCTCTAGAGTCTTTAAAGTGTTACCTTGAGTACAAGCCTTTAATGGTTGTTTTACTGCCGTTATGAGTTATCAGACCTGTTCTATTTTACCACAGTTGTCAAACCTACAGAAGCACCAACCCCGCCACCTACTCCTCCTCCACCTCCCACAATCCCTCCAGCTCGGGATGGTAAGTCTCAATTGTAGATTTATTGTATATTTCACTTATTGGCTGCACTTTTACCAACTCCCAAGTCAAAATAACTTAAAGTACATAACACTATGGCCATGGCCCTTGATATGTACTAGATATTTGTGAACTTTCCCTTTCTCACATTGATTTATTTTGGTATAGATGGGCAAAATAATCTGGCATTAAACTTTGCTAGCATTTTTAGTGGGTTTTGTTTCATATGAACTTTTGAAAGCGTATTTAAGATTTAACCTGGTATGTCCCTGAATATATTGTGTGAAAATATACCATAATCAAGAGTATAGATTTACTGTTTGGAAGATGATTTTTTGTATTTATAGTATTTGTATTTATTTGCATTTGTAGTCTGCTTGTCAAATTCACTATCTGATGATTGAGTTTTGCTGGATATTTGTTAGTCATTCTTATATCTTAAAGTATGATAAAAATCTGTTTATTGCAAATCTGTAATTGAAGAATGTGTTTTAAGAGTTCATCCTGTTTATCTTTCAGTTTGCAAAGGTGCCAAAGCAGACATAGTGTTCCTGACTGATGCTTCCTGGAGTATTGGTGATGACAATTTCAACAAAGTAGTGAAATTTGTTTTTGATACAGTTGGAGCCTTTGACCTAATCAATCCTGCCGGAATTCAGGTGGGTTTGTAATTCCATTTAAAGCATTTTGCATAAGAGTTTGGGCATTTATCCATGTAATATACTGTGTGTCTAAATACATGTGTGTTTGTGTACACGACGCTGTAGAAATACAAGGAAGAACATATTGTCTCTCCTGAAGAGCTGATACTCTGAATGGCAGAAGAGAGGTGGTAGGTGGAAGAAATCCACAGGTGGAGTGTCAGTGTTGTATGGCTGATGTAATGTTAGTTTCTTGTTTGTAGTATAAAACAGCCTCTGCTGACACCTTATATAGTTAGCATGAGCTGGCAAATTTTGTAGGTGTAATAACAGATGTCTGTCTTAAACAGGTACCTGTGAAGGAAATATCTTGGTGTGTTAGCTCTTGAAGGGTGTTCCAAGCTGAACAACTAGTTCAGAAGCATGGAGGTAGTTGAAGAGAAGTTGGATAAATGGGGTTACCGGGTGAATTATATTAATCTTTAAAGAGGAAATCTTAATGCAAAATGTCAAAAATAAGATTTCATATTATGCACGTAGGGTGCCCATTTCTTCATCAAAGTCCTTAGGAATATTTATGTGTGTTTGTACAATCATTTCCTCACTGTTATCCTTCTAGTTAATGGAAGTTGGGAAGGAACTCTTTTTAGGCCTCATAAGCATTGCTCTTTGACTAGCCAAAGGTGAACAGCATTAGACCGTCACTTACCCTAAAACTTTTTTTGGAACCTATCCCACTAAGTATGAATACAAGTGTGTTGTATTTCTGTTCAGGGCCAAATTAGTAACACATTGTACAGGTGCACCAGAATATAAGGAAATGCAAAGTGAGATATATATATAGTACTTAAACTTCAGAGTAATTTCAGTAGTGTTAAAGTACTGTTGTAGCTGTGAGGGTCCAGAAAATACCTGAGAGGCAAGGATTTTTTTGTGATATTTTTACTGGACCAAACTGTATTTCGAAGAGCTGCTGGACATGCTGTCTTGCATTAAATGCCCTTCTCCATGCCCTTCATCGTGCCTGAAAGCTTGTCCAACAGCTCTCTGAACTACACAGTTGATCCAGTTTAAGATATCACAAAAAAGTCCTTACCTTTTGATTAATTTCAGAATACTCATTCTAGGCTTTCATGAATATGTACAAATATTCAGGGCATGTTAATAGCCCCATCTAGAAAATGCTATATGTATCAAATGACTGAAGCTGTCTCATTCATTTTTAACTGCTATAGTATGAGCTTCTTGAAGCCTCTTAAAAACTTTAAATGTTTTTATGGACATTGTATCCCCATGCTAAAGTAGCCAACTGGCTCAGAAGATACTAATAGCAAGTGTTTTACCATACTATATATAATATTCACATTTTATATGCATATATTTGCATATAACATGAGTTGTAGTCTTTCGGATGGTGACAGAATTAGAAGTCACATTACACTGGGGAATTTGCTTGAACTCACAAAAGTATGAGTAAAGGCTACTATGCATTGCATTACAGGTTTCATTTGTGCAGTACAGCGATGAGGCCAAGTCTGAGTTTAAATTGAATACCTATGAAGATAAGGCACAGGCTCTAGGGGCCCTGCAGAATATTCGGTACAGAGGAGGAAATACAAGAACAGGTACCTTTTACCAAAGGTTTTTTTCCCCCAAAAATAATTAGTTACAGTAAATATGTGTAGCTTTAGTTTCAGAGCTTCATGCTCTGCTATTGTGATACTTAACCTCTGAAAAAATAGAACAGATTTTTTCCCAGTGTGAGTAAATACCCATTCTTTATTTATTATAGGCAAAGCCCTGACATTTATTAAAGAAAAAGTCTTGACTTGGGAGAGTGGCATGAGGAGGGGAGTTCCCAAGGTACTTGTTGTTGTAACAGATGGTCGGTCACAGGACGAGGTGAGGAAAGCTGCAGCAGTCATACAGCATTCTGGTAAGCAGCCTTTAGGAGGCAGCCAATTCAGATGTTCATTTTATTAATTTTAAATTATGAGATGCCTGTTAATGGTAGTTAATTATTCATCCTGAGTAAATTATAGACACTGGGCTCATTGACATGTTCATTAATGAACAATAGTTACTGTGCATTTAATTTAGTGCTTGCTTAAGTACTAAACAAATACACAGTAACTAGAGTTACTGCATAGTAGCAGCGGTGAACACCTTTTTTGTGGTGCTGCTGTGCAGTAGCATAATAATACTGTGCAGTAGCATATTAGTACTGTCTGTGCTGTGATACACTGCTACTCAGTTTTATTAGGCTACTGTGCATTAAACATCTTGTGTAGATGCAAGGCTACTGAGATGCATTCTAATTTCAGAGGATGATCTGGAATTGCTCAAGCTATTTTAAAAATGTTAAGACTCACCGTCCTCTTCCTTCTCATTAAACAGGTGGCTTAAGCAGTTGGGCATTCCCCCTGGGTCTATATTACCCACTGGGGACGTCTGCACGAGATGCTATGTTGCTGTAGTGACAAGCTACATCTGTGGGCATGAACCGTGACACCGATGCTACTGTGCAGTAGCAAAGAGCTACCCATTAGAGTCTGGGTGGGGACAATGTCCCAGTGCCCGGGCAGCAGGGAGCTCCCAGCACCCACTCTCCAATCACAATCGCGGAGTAGAGACTGGGAGCTTGTTCCCAGCCTCTACCCCATGATCACAGAGTTGGGAACAGGCTGGGAGCTTGTTCCCAGCCCTAGCTCTGTAATTGTAGAGCAGAGCTGGTGCTGGGAACAGGCTGGGAACTTGTGGAGCTGGGGCTGGAAATAGGCAGAGCTGGGAGAGCTGGAAACAAACTCTTATGGATTGTGGAGCTGGGACTGGAAACAAACTCCCAGCCCCCACTCCATAATTGTGGAGCGGGGCTGGGAGCTCCCTGCATGGGGGACAGCTCCCTGCCCAGCGTGGAGCTGGCTAGGACCTGCCCCTGATCAGGACAGGTTATGGCCAGAACAGCTGTCTCCTGGTTCTGTGCTCCCTGCCAGCTTCTGGGCTAGCACCCTGGGGGAGCCTAGAGCTCACTCCCTCTAGCCCTGCACCAGCCCCCTGCAGCAGCTGGGGTGTGGTGGGAGCAAGCTGCTGACAGGAGCAGCAAATCTACTTACTTTTAGACAGAGACAGATTTTTTGCAGTGTCATAGAACTGATGATGTTTTGTGTGAAAGACTGAAGCATCTGTGGTACTACAATTGTGGGTGTGGATGATGGGTCTAGGAGGCTGTTCTTCACAATCCAGCATCTATGAAGAAAAGAGATTGTTTTGAAAGAGAGAAGAGAAACTTCATTTAAACCATGCAGAGCTTTAATTATGTCATAGGAAATCCAAAGTACATGCCAGAAAGAGAGTCATAGTCAAATATGTAGAACAGAAAGTGGAATGGAGAAGATCTGAACATTGTTTTCAAATCTATGATAAGTAATGATCATGAATAGATACATTAGCCAGGAGTGGGAGGACAACTGGAGAAAAGCAAGAAACCAAGTCCTTACTTGCAGATGCCAAAAAATAGAGAGAAAGAGGACACCCAAAGATGGTATCTGAAAGAAATGAGAAAAAGGAGAGGAGTCTAGGATGAATGGATGATAAACTGAGTCATAGTAGAAGGAGAACATTTTCTTTATGCATTTTTAAAAGTAGCACTTAATTATTTTAATTAACTTATTTTTGCGGCAGTCCTGAAGTACTATGCTTTTCATTTCTTTCAGACCTTCTTGTTAATCTGTTTTCAGTGATTCTTTTGACAAAATTAAACTGTACACAGGAAAACAGCACATTTGTTTCTTGGTATCAGGAGGAGTTCAAGTTATTGTTTGATACCAGAAACATTAGGGCTTATAATTTAACCATCTTTTGGTCCCAATTAAATAAGAACAGCTAAATTGTTCTTTGGCATGAATTTCTTCACCTTCTTCATATGAAAAAGAGAGGTTCTTGATAATATGCAATTCTCTTCTTGATGCAAAGGAACTGGTTGTATATTTTTAATTTAAAATGTTTAGGTATCACAACACACCTTTTCCTTGGGAGTCTATTTGTTTAGAAAGAAGAAGAATGTATAGAAAGATTCTTTAGGGGTACTTCAAACAGTCTTATGCATCTGAATGACTTCTTGAAAGACCTTGCCTCATTTGCAAAGCATGCACCCTTTATGTAACATTTTTCCCAGTGGATTATTTAGTTTTCTTCTGTTGTATGTGAGCAAATATAGTACTTAGAACTCAGTTAAAATAATCTTGTACTGAGTTAGCTGGATTTTGTATTCACATAACACAAAATAATGTAATTCTAAATGGGTAGGTTATGGTTTTGATTTACTGAGTTAACTGTAGTATAAACATGCATGTTCATTTTGGGTGGAGATAGGTGCAGCAATTATATCAGTGTAGATACAAGATGCTAAGATGCGACTGTTACATCTTCATGATCCTGTAGTGATATAAGTGTAGCAAAATCACTCAATTTAACCTTGTTTCTGTTGAGGTCAAAATTGTGACAGTTTAGCTAAAATATGTTAGTCCAACCCCTTTATTTTCGTGTAATAAGTGTTACTTTTACAGGTTTTAGTGTCTTTGTTGTTGGTGTGGCTGATGTGGACTACAATGAGCTAGCAAAAATTGCTAGCAAACCCAGTGAACGTCATGTATTTATTGTTGACGACTTTGATGAATTTGAAAAGATTCAAGATAATCTCCTCACCTTTGTCTGTGAGACTGCTACCTCAAGTAAGTAAAAGACAACATTTCCACTCCAAAATTAATAAATCTGACAAAACAGTGTCCTCTCTTATATTCCATCCTGATCCCTACCATCAGCTGAGATCAACCTCCTCCTGCAAGTACCATCTGTTCACCAAATTTTCTTGATAAAAACACATGGTAGCTTCTCCTCTTCTCTTCTGGAAGTGGCAGCATATACACCTAATAAATTAACAAATAATTAACAAATAAATGCTTTTACAGCTGTCATGTCAAGGTTCTCAATTTATACCTTTTGAAAATATTTCCAAAAAAGCAAAGACATTTCTCTGCTTGGAAATAGTTATTTGAAGCAGTTATTATAATTGTATAGATTTTAATCTGTTATAAGGTGAATATATGATAAGAGGTAATTATTTTTCTTTGAAGACGACATAGATTGGTGACTAATGTGGACTGCCGGCTATGAAAAATGCTCGCTTTATCACTGGTCTGGGCAGCTGTAAGGTTACAGCTAAATAGTGTGAAGTGTCACTTCTTCTTTAAAGATCTAAAATAAAGTTCATCTGTTTACATATATGGAGACCTTTTAAAATGAGAGAAATTCTCATGTCTGTCATATGCAAATATGTGTCCCGTCACTGCCTCATCCACGTGCTGCACAAATCCTGTTTTTCCCTGTGAATCTGATGCAGTCTGTCTCATACATAAAGATCTATGGAAAGATTGTGTCATTTTCCTAAATTGTTTGTATGAATTATGCTCTTAAAATATTCTTGAGGTTTATCTTTTATTCCACATCATGAAATTAGTACATTATAATGTAGCATGAATAAAGATTTGAAGAAATTCCCACATATACTAATCTTCTGTTTGGCTTTGATCACAAACAGAAAATGATTATTATACTTGCAGATGTCTACTGGTAATTAGCAGTAGTTCAAACTTTGGGAAATTAGATCTTTTGATATAGCTGTGTATTCATATTTCTCTGAAATGTATATATTTTAAAATAAGCTGTTTCATTTATTTCAGCTTGCCCTCTCATTTACTTGGAGGGATACACTTCACCTGGTAAGAATTCTTATATAAATATTCTAGTATAGGATAATTCTAAAGCTTTTTTTCCATTTATTGCAATTTCATTAAATACTATAAATTGCTTTCCCCCCACTCAATATAAAGGTTTCAAGATGCTGGAATCATATAACCTAACAGAGAAGCATTTTGCTTCTGTACAAGGAGTATCATTGGAAACAGGATCTTTCCCTAGCTATGTGGCATATAGACTCCATAAAAATGCCTTTATCAGCCAGCCAGCACGGTAAGTTATCTGTTTAAACTGTTTTCCTAGAAGAGTTCCTATATAGAAGAAGAGGGTGGGGGAGGATTAATAAAATTTACGGCTAATGTTATTAACACCTGCAAGAGCATACTCTAAGAAATAGGTTCCACAATTACACATGTTATTCTCTTTGGGCATTTGTAGTTGATACAGGGGTTTAATTCTCCCTAAATTGAAGCAGTGTTTTTTTAAAACCACTGCTTCAATTTAGGGTGAAGTAAACCCCTGTGTCATTACGTGCCAGAGGGCAGTGGGGAGGGGAGAGGGAGCTGCCAGCAGGCTGAGCAGTCCCTGAGCTGTGGGGGTGGGGGTTAGTTTGCTGTGCCCCAAAGTCATTCTGGACCCATATCTGTTGTGAAGAGGATGAAGATAGGCTTGAGAGGATGGAGTTGAGCATTTTGCCATGGCTGCAGGAGACAGGATTAGGAACAATGGACTTAAACTGAAGCATAGAAAATTTAGATTGGATATTAGGAGGAACTTTCTGATTGTGAGGGTGGTTAAGCACTGAAATAGGCTGCCTAGAGAATTTGTGGAATCTGTATTCCTGAAAGTTTTCAAGAGTGGGTTAGACAGATGCTTGGCTGGGATGGTTTAGTTGGGGATGATCCTGCCTTGAGTGGGAGGCTGAAATAGATTACATTTTGAGGTCCCTTCCTGTCCTACTTCCCTATCATTCTATGTTGTGTAAAGTTAGAAAAGTAAACTCTGTTAAAACTGTTGTATTCAGGCAATTACATTTCGTATTCAGAGTAGAACAGCTGCACTCGTATCTTAGTTAATTTTTATTATTAGAGTTATATTCACTTCATCATCCTTATCCTCCGTAGGGCAACTATATATTGCTGAGTTAGTGAATTATTTCTGTGTGGCACAAAATATAATGTTTTGTCACTTTGTCTCAAATTCATGGAAGTTTCCCTACTATCTTTGTTTTAACTTACTGGGTCATATGGCTCTCAGCCAGTAGCAGAATCTTGACACTATAAAATGAAGCCATATGGGCTGAATGGAAGCAAAACTCATCTTTCTTTCTTACACAACCTCTCATATCCACCCTGCTGCTTCCTTTTCATGCCAAAGGTTGTTCAGCTACAGGCTCTCTAGGTGTCCTTTAAAATACTTCTATTTATTTCTGGCTTTCTGCCACATTGGTATCCACTAAAGTGAGTGGACGGGAATATAACACAGCTAGGGAGATCACAACTAGGGAAAGGTACCCCAAATTCTTCACAGTGTGTGTAGAACCTCTCCCTCTCTCATTATTCCTCTGTGGATGGATCAGCCACAGTTGAGTTCTTGTACGCACAGTGCCTAATTGCTCGACATGAAACTGGCTGGTCCAGAGGAAGGCGGTGACCCACCTTTCTTCTGTAGTGGCCATCAGCTGAATCACTACATTGGATTGTAGTGTAGCCTACACTACATCCTATAAATGCAACCAAGCTCAGGCACCAAAATGCACTCCCTTGGAGTCCCTCAGTTGCAGTCTGGCGGACTCAGTTGTCTGACACTTACTATTGCTGGCCCTGCATCATTCCTACCCATCTCTACTCTAATGCAGACTGTTACTTAAAGTCATAACTCATAATGTGAATTCTGTTTGCTTAGGGATTTTTCTTTTATTTAAAGATGCTGAGCTTTGTTAATCAGCATAGGTTTTTCAACTTCTGGTATGTCTTGGTTTTAAAAAAGTGAAAATGATGAAGATCTTTTCATTTTTCTCATGCATATTTGATGAGAAAAATATACCCTTATGTCCTCTTAACAGGGAACTTCACCCAGAGGGATTGCCGCAGGCTTACACTATCATACTGTTATTCCGTCTTCTTCCGGAAACCCCCAATGAGCCATTTGCAATTTGGCAGATTACAGACAGAGATTACAAACCACAAGTCGGAGTGGTTCTTGATCGTAAGGATAATTATACTTACTGAACAGAAAGTTTATAAATGGAAATATGCAACTGCTTTGCATGAATTGATACAATTAATAATGCATTTAGTAGAACTGTACAGTGTTTACATAGTTCTGCCTAAGATGGTGATTTTTTTGTCTTTGGCTTGTACCGTTTCAGTATCTAAAATTAAATTTGTTAATTATAATTATTCAGCTTCCAGCAAAGTACTGTCATTCTTTAACAAGGATGCAAGAGGAGAAGTTCAGACAGTAACTTTTGATAATGATGAAGTAAAGAAAATCTTTTACGGAAGCTTCCACAAGGTAATGTTTTGAATATCATGAATATTGTCTTGTAAAGTATTGCCCTTAAACAACAAATAAGCAAACAAAAACTGTTGGATCTGTCCTACCTATTGTTTGAACAGCACCATACATTTACACAGTGATTTATAAAAGGTATGAGTCAAGATCTCTGAAATAGTATATTCTTAAAGCGCCCATTGACTTCAGGAGCAGTTAGATTGGGCCCAGTATTAGAAAGGATTTTTCAGAGGTGGGGCCTAGCTGAAAAACAGATCAAAGACTGTTCAATCATATCAGATAATGAGAAAGAAAATATGAAAATGAGAAGATGAAAGGGAGACTACATTAAGAAAAGACTGGGAAGGGCATAAGAAAAGAAAAAGAGCAGCAGAAGAAATAAAAGCATGGACGTGTATAGTTATGAGAATTATTTAAGATAAATTTTAGCAGAACTATACCTTAAAGTTTAGTATAAATATAGCTTAATTGTAAAAGGGAGAACTGTTAGGAGAAATCACATAGTGGAGGATAAAGTCTATTTGTGAATATGTGTTCTTGTATTGGAATCATGGATTGTATGAGACTATCACCTGTCTCCAACAGCACCTTCAGTTCTCATCATGAGTATAATATTGTTGCTAAAAAAAGTTTTCTACCTGTACTCAGATCCAAGAGGACAAGAGACATTTTTTCTTAGGACGAATAACTGTTTTTGGAGAATGTCAGCTTTCACTAAGATTTAGACTCATCTAAATGAACAAGATAAGGGGTTTTTTTGGTTGAAGAAGACTGTAAGGGGGTCAGGGGGCTTAAGTTCTGTTCTCTTGGCTGAAGCTGGCTTATTGTGCAACCTTGCACCAATTCCTTTGGCCAGTTTTACTGTCTTATTGTTCCCAGTTGAAAGCAGCTTTTGCAAAGCCTTTTGAAACCCGCAACTGAAACTGCCATGTAAATGCTAAGTATTTTTATGATTTTATTCAGTATCTGTGTAGGATGCCTAAATAGTGAATGGCATTGCTGGTTATTTGTTGGGTATCTGCTTTGTCTGAATAGAAAAGTCATATAAAGTGAAATTGAGTTAAAGAAAATTTAGTTTGTAGAATTAATGCAAATATTTCAGAGTTCTCCAAACAAAAATAACTAGTGAGAAGGGCTTAACTTGTAGGTTAGCACATAACTGTGTAATTTTTTGTAAATAAATTTCACATATGCATTTCAGAGACTTAATTCAGGTAGCTCAGTTCTATGAGTCATGCCTGCCTCTGACCAAAGAACATTTGAAGGAGTTTGTCCCAGAGCATTTACATATATACATATCTAAAGATTTCTCTCTGCTGTTTTAGGCATTTAGATATAGGATATGAATAATATGAATGTTAGTTAGAATTCAGCATTTTCAGTCAGCTGAAACACATGTCTCCCTGTTTTGCTTTATCTCCCTTCTGTTTAATTTCTGGCCGCCGCATGTGGTTGTAATAGACCATTTGTTTTCTTTTTAATGTACTCTCCTAGATTGCTAGTTTGTGCCAACATTCCTTTGCTGATACTGAAATCAGGTTGCTTCTACTGGCTTGGTGCTGGGCCTTCTACTACTGCCATTAAAAATAGCAAACTGAGAGAAAGGATTGGGCCTCCAGTCTCCTTGTGAGGCCAGTATTTAAGTACAGTGATGCATGATCTTCGCGCCTCATTAAAACACAAGTGGCTGCTATTTAAACTTCTGCTTTGTATAATTTAACAAGCAAAGGATGAAACCAAAAAAATCTTTTAAATCATCTTGGGTGTTTTTTTCAGTTTTAATTAACTTATTATCTTAATCAAGAATGTTTACTGCTTCGACTTTGTGCAAGCTATGAGTAGGCAGGTTGGATCACAGCTGCATAGAATGGCCTCTGTTTTATCCTTGGCATTTGGCCCTTAGTCTGTCTTTGTTTGACAGCTCGGTAGAATACATGAACTCTATGAAAATGTGTCCTTTTACAAAAGTGTAGGAAAACTTTCAGTAAAATGTAGAAAAGATAGTTTTGTGGTATAAAAGTTAATTTATATTTAAAACCACACAAAAAGTTGAATTACAGAATTGTATTTAGCAATTTTGGGTTTAAGGCTTCCCCACTCGAGGACTGTAAACTATCTCAAAGTCCCTTACCTGAAGCACTGAGCTTTCTTTTGAGAAGCAGTGACTATTACCACAGTCATTGCTGGTCAGACTCATAATTTTCTTAGCACCTTTCTATGCATATGGTAGGGTTTAACAGAGTTTCTACCGCTTGTCATAAAGGGTATCTTATACATATAAGCCATTGGAAAGAAAACAAGCAATTAGTTGAGGAAAAATAAAGGTAAGGCAAAAATTTGAATCTAGTATTTTGTTTCTTCCATCATTACAGACATGCAGCTTTCTTCTTGACCATTGATCAATTTGGAGCAGTACCAATATGCATAATATATAGTTAGGTACATATCCATGATTTGTTGACTACTAGACTGGCCCTTTTTGCTCAGGGGGAAGTTTAAATGTGTACCTATTCTTTACTGCAGTGGAATGATTCCCGTGCTACCACTTTCAAAACAGACTCAGCAAGATTCTGAGATCATGCACTGCACCAGTGTAAATCTGGAGTTTTTTTGACTTCGGAGAGATTCTGCATTTTACATGAGTGTAATTAACATCCGAGTCTATCTGTACCTAGAGTCCCCCCAACCTTATTGCTACATGAATCAGATTCCTGGTAAAGGGATTCCCTCAATGCATGCACTGAGAATTCCTCAAATGTTGGAGAGGCTGATTACTTTTAATGAAGAATACCAGTATTTTCAGCAAAATGGAAGAAATACAAGACTAACACCTTTCTGAAGAACTTTAGTTCTGTTTATTTTTGCTATCCAGTGTAAAAAAAAAAAAATCTTTAAAATATGATCAAATGATTCTAAATAGCAAACATTTGTGTGGCATTTCGATGACCTACAGACTTGTTTGGTGAAAAGTAGTTATCCTACACCTAACTGTCTTGGGGAATTTACTTTGGCATATTTGAAAGCTTTGCGTAGCATAGCTATGGTGAAAGCTGTTGAATCTGGCAAGTCCCTCAGGAAAAATGTTGACTCCTTTATACAACCATTAAAATAACATCTGGACCTTTTGAAGAGAGTGACTTTCTTTATTGTCCATTCCTGTTACCATTCTAGACTTTCTTTTAGATTGCAATGTTCAAACGGTTGACTGTAGGTAACTTTGTAATGTATTGCTATCTTTCCTATTATTTACCTTTTTAAAATAGGCCAGTAGTTTGCATAGTTTATTGACATGGTTCATGTAGCTGTAGATCACCAAGTCAGGGAATACTGTTTTAGAAAGGGCCACTGGAAGAGAGGCTACTGCAAATCACATTTTCTTTTGGTCTTTTGTGCCATCTGGCACCCAAACTTACTCAAAAATGATGTTTTACATTAGTTTGTTAGAAATTGGAAAGAATTTACTATTAAAGCAGAGGATGTTAAAAAGAAACCAGACAAATGAATGCACAGGTGTTTTATTTACCAGCAGTGTTAGATAAACATCTTAATTTAGAGATGTATCTGAACCATGAATGCCAGGCTCAGATGCAAGCTCAGATCTAAACCGGTAAGGGACTGAAGAGGGCTCATAAGGTCCTGTGGGAGTCCTTAAATTTCCACTGGGAAATCGAAGATACATTTGTGGAACTTTTCCCCAGTTTGGCTAGAACTTGGACTATGGGTATTGATCTGGACCTTTCCCAAAGTCTTTTGGTATTTAGATCCAATTTAGACCTATCTCTCAGCAATACTTTATTTTTTTAAAATTAAAAGGGGCGGGGGTGCGGAGGGAGGGTTGAGGGGGTTGAGGTAATAATATTTGTTATGAAGACAGGCTTTATATACCTTATTGCTATACTATATGATATTCCAATAGAAATACTTGTATGATTTTGATATCTCTTAGTATTAGAAAAGCACATTTGATGATGGATTAAGCTGAATATAGCAGTCATCATTGTAAAGAGTTTAGCATTATTATCAGCTATAAATGACAGTTGATTTACAGTTTGTCATAAAGCCTACAATTTTTTCTTCTGGGAGGTTTGTCTCCATCCAGATCTCTTTTTGCTAGGAATTTGTAAACCCAAAACATATTGTGGACATGCGTGATTACACCCGTATTCTTATTTTTCAGTAGTTGGCTAACAAACAGCATTGGTACATTAATGAAAAAACCCTCACACTACACCAAGTATTAAATTGTAATGTCAACTGAACTTGAGATGACAAAAAATTTGAGAACAGTTTTTGAAAGTCTAGAATCCAATTACATAAATCCATTTCATGTTTAGGGAGTTTAAAATGAGCTATGCAGACACCTTGAAGACAGCTTCATGTCGGAATTTATTTAGGGAATTTATTTAGCATTAGAGAACACATTTTCAGGAGACTGTAGTCACTTGCTGACTCAAGACACTCAAGGGAATCTCAGTTTCTTTCAACTTTATGCCAAACTTTAAAAATAGACATCAAATACTGATATTTCTTGTGCAGTATTGTGCTGTGATAACAGGGCACTTTGAAACCATGCAAAATTTCTGGCCTTTTCACCTAATGCCTATACGGAATATTGAACCTAAATCTCTGTCTATTTAAAAATATGCAAACTGGCAAAACTTCAGACAATGCCCAGGTCACACAGTCCTTGTGCTTTGAGAACCCAGTTGGTTATAGTAAAATACAAGATTCAGTGAAATTGAAGCCAAAAAAAAAGAGAATATATTCCAAAAAACTCACCCATGTGTGCCTTTGTTTTACTTCTTTCTTTATTCCCAGCTGTTGTGTTCTCTTTTCTCTTGTCCCACTCTTTGCCTTATCTAGTCCAAAGTTACTGCTTGTATCAAGATTTAGAACACTTGGTATTTTGGAGGTTGGACAGAAAAAAAATACTGTCTTTTCTTTTAAAGTGAACTGATTTTTTTTTTTACTTGCCAAGAATTGAATTCAAGCATTCAGTTGTTTTTTTCCTGATACTATCAAATGTATTATAAACACTTAAAATAGAGTAGGTGCTGTTCCTCCTCAGTCTTAGTTGTTAGGGATGCCATCAACTTCCACAAGTTTATGGGGGATGCAACTTGAGCGATACAAGAACCCCAAAAGATTTTGGTAGATAAAGAAAGGTCTGAAGACAGAGGTAGTTAGCCATGTTAGTTTGAAGTTAGGCAGAAGGCAGAGTGGGTTGACATCTTACAGAGGTACAGACAGAAGTGCAACTGCCAGCTGTAACTCAGAATAATTTTTGCAAAGTGGCCTGAGTTACAGCATTACCCTAAACCAAACAGAAGTTCACTGTTGGTCCTAGAGGGGAGAGAAATCTAGCACTGGAGCCTGCAGCCAGGTTCTCAGCTCAATGGCCAGGGCTCTCTGCCAGTGTTCCCTGTTTTCAGAATGGGGGTGGGAGGGAAAGACAAGAGGGAGTGCTTGTTCTTGGGGCTCCCCAGCTGGTGCTGAAGGGTGAGTGGGAGAACTGGATCCTCCCTCCACCTCAGGAGGGTGCAATACATCAGGGAGGGCTGAAAAGCCCCAAGACTGAACTCCCCCAGTTCCCTTTCCCCCTTCCTATTCTGAAAACAGCAGCAGGCTGGGAGCTGTGCAGACACAAATTACAAAAGATGCTAGATTTTCTTAAATCTTTACCTGATACCTTATACAATGAGGGGTCAGATTTTCACCCAATCTGCCATTTTTTTAAGCTGTTTGCAGCCATGCACTTGTGTCTGGTCACAGCTATAAGCTGCTCTCTGTGGCCAGATCAGGTGAACGTTGTCACTTCTTTCTGCGCCTTGATAGAGTAATTCATTCAGAGAGGGATGAGCTTTTAGGCCACAGCCTACTTCATCAAATGCTATGAATGTACTGTACCTTTTGCTTCTGCCTACAGGTGTAAAGTTTAATAGCTAATCTGCTTTTAAAATGTTTATTTTTCATTTTCATATCTATGTGCATATTCCTTAATGTCTTGAGGGATTTTAAAATTAATATTCTTTTATTTAAAATGCTGGAGAGGTAACAGGAGCAGTTTTCTTATAAAACTTTTTAAGATGTGCTGTGAGAGCCTGATGTTTTTTAACCAGCTGCGTATCACTCACAAAATACAGCGGAACTTTTTTTCATGGAGATTCCTGAAGTTCTGAGTTTTATTTCATGAATCAGTAGGAAATATATAACTTTCATTAACATAACAGAAACGACCTACTTAAGTCCTTTGCCTGTTTTGAATGAACAATATGTTTTCCTTTTGTTTTATTCGTACGTGCTCTTGTGCTTAATCCTGTGCAGTCATGGCAGGATAAATCACCATGTGTACTGTGTGTTTTGCCTGAATATCCTCTTTCAATCTCTTTTATTTTCCTAACAGATATCATTCTCCTTTCTCTGTGACCTTGTTTTCTTTGCTCTTGCCTCCTTTCTTTTCTTTTCTTTTTCTTTTGGATGTCCTTCTCTACCTTCTTCTATTTTTCTTCATCCCTAATTTCCTATCATCTTTGACTTTTTTCTTTCCTGTTTCCCATATTTTGACACATTCTTTCTTCCTCCTTAAGCCAAATCCTCCTCTTGGTATGTATCTGGTTGTTTTGTTTCTCCTGGCTAGTCTTTTCTGCTCCCACTGGCTTCTTATGTATTTAACATGCTGGATGAGTCTTGTGTGGCAAATGAACCCAGGATCCATGAATCTAAGACCATGTACTGTGTGAATGATAGACCTACTCTATTAGCCAGGAGGCAGTTGCAAACTCATAAAACTTTTGTGGTCTCAGGACAAGAAAGGCTTTCCCTCCACTTGTTCTCCTAGTTCTTTTATGTTACCTTCTCTCCTTTCTATCTTAATTATTTTCCATGCAGGCTTTTAAATTTTAGGTAAATAGCTTATCTTAATTCTACAACTTTACATTAATTTCTATTTTTTACTTGTTGGTTGTGCTTGCATTTATCTTTCCAAATATTCAACTTCTTTAAAGCAAGCTGTTAAATGCCTCATTTTCTTGAAATTAGCACTTTTTCCTTGTTAATAGTAGAGGTAGGTTATCGGACAGCAAATGGAATCAATATTACATAGGAAAGCATTATGTAAGCTCCAATGTACTCACATATCATTGGTTCTGTGTATACATAAGTTTTTAATAACTTTATTTGGTCAGGTTCACATTGTTGTAACCTCAACAAGTGTTAAGATTTACGTTGACTGCAGTGAAACAATGGAGAGACCAATCAAAGAAGCTGGAAATATTACAACTGATGGCTATGAAATACTTGGTAAACTTCTGAAAGGTGATCGGAAGACAGCAACAGTAAGAAATAAAACTTTGTTCATTTCTTAACTCAAAGCCTCTTTCCATTTTCTGTCTATTTTTTTTAAATTTTTCTCAAGAAAGATGGCTGAAAATGGATTACTGAGAGATTGGGTTCATCTGGCAGAGTGCTGAGGAAATTAGCTGAGGTCATTGCGGGACCCCTGGCACAGTTTTATAACCACTCATGGTGCTCTGGTGTGGTGCCAGAGGACTGGAAGAGGGCCAAGGTGGTTCCCATCTTCAAAAAAGGGAGGAAGGAGGACCCAGGAAACTATAGGCCAGTTAGTCTTA
>NW_017728918.1:59514185-59567059 GCF_001723895.1 Crocodylus porosus | reverse complement strand
GTTTGACCCCAGTACTTTTTCCTGCCATGGCAGGGGGTCAGACTTGATGATCTGCTCAGGTCCCTTCTGACCCTACAAACTATGAAACTACTATTGCACGTAGACTATAAGGTTTTATAGGGCAAGGAATTAGGTGCCTGACTGAGAAATTTGATAGAAGAATACTCTTCAACTTAGCATCGATGGTAGAATGAGAGCCAGTGGATCAAAGTTGATGCTATAAAAGTTTAGACTAGAAATAAGGCACAAATTTTTGACAGTGAGAGTATTTAATCTTTGGAAGAAGCCAACAAAAACTATGCTGGAATTTTTTAAGAATGGGTTTTTATGAAGTTTTAAGGAAAAGTCTATTACCAATATTATGCAGCAGGTCTTACTAGATGATCAAAATAATGACTTCTGGCCTTTCAGTCTAAGAACCTATATGGAAAATCTGCTGCTGCTATGAAAGTCACGTAAATTAGCTAGTACAGTGGATCCCCAAATCTTAATGGATAATCAGTGTTAACGTTTAGTTTTCATATAGGTCCTGATTCTGCAATCTGACTCACACTTGCAGATCATAATTCCTGGAGAGGGTTTCTGGTGAGCACATGATCCTGCTTCCAGGTATCAGGATGCAGGGTTAGGATGCTAGTAGTGGGAAATAAAGCCTTTATCCTGCAGTCCACGTAATGGCCATATTCTATCTTCTGCCTTCATGCTGAACTATTCCCCACTGATGTGAATGGAAAGTTCCACACAGGAACTAACATATGACCCAAGTTTTGCAGCCCTTAAAGCAGGTCCAGATGTTTTTAGACCAGATTCCATGCTGAAGCACACATACACAAGGAGTTAGCAGATGTGGTAATTCATCTGCATTCTTCATGAAGTGTTGTGAAATGTTTCTTGAGTCACTGAAATCAGTTATCTTATGCCCCAGAACAAGTAGGAACCCAGCAGGAACTCAGCAGGAGTGTCAGAGCTGAGGCGAACCCAGTTCCAAAGATGCATATTTATAAAGAGTTTTTTCTTCTGTTCTTCTGAAAGGCGAAATAATTCATAACGTTTCATTTTTAATTGCACTGACTTTAGGCTGTATGTCTGAGAACTCTTGAAGCTTTAACGCATCAAAGAATAAAACCATTTTTCTTTATTTTTCAGTTTGAAATCCAGAATTTTGACATAGTATGTAGTGCAGTTTGGACTAGCAGAGATAAATGTTGTGACCTGCCTGCTATGGTAAGTACAAGTGAACTCAGTGCTGCTTAGGAAATAAGATTCATAAAACACTCAACAACTGTAATATTATGCAGCTATTCTGCCTTGTAGCAAGATACTATCTGAACCACAATTGTAAAAGCTTCTAGTGCATAGTGCTGTAATTTGAAGTTTAGAATGTGCTAAAATGAGTCATCTGAAGACTCATGGCACAAATATCAGAGTAGTAAGAAGCATATTTTGAAGTTCAATAATATATAGCGTTTTAAATATTATGCACAAAATGTTAACATTTAAAAATAATTATCAGTTCTAAGACTGAACTTGAAAAAGAATACATTTATTTTGGTCTTTGAAAACTGACTATCCAGTGCAGTATTTCTTAACTTTGTAAGAGAATAGAAGGGAGCATTTAATTAGAGCATTTGAAATTCAATAGAAGTTGAGCCCTGTTTATTTTTGCCTTTGCCTTCTGTATTACTACCTTATGATTTTCCAAGAATATCAAAAACTCTGTAGAATATCTAGGAAAATGAGATTTTCTAGGGAACTGTTATGCATCAGTATAATGTTTCTTCAGGTTAGGTAATGGAGAACTTTTTTTGGTAGTGAAAATAATATCTCACCAGCACAGTATTTTTTTAAAATTGAGTCTGATGATTGTATTTACATTTTCAGAGGGATGAAGCAAAATGCCCAGCTTTTCCAAATGCTTGCACTTGCACACAGGACAGCGTTGGACCCCAAGGACCTCCTGGGCCTGCTGTAAGGGACTATTAGTATAGAGTTATTTTCTGGTTTTTGTGTTTACTAAAGTGAGCCAATATTTGCTAGTGCAGGTGGAAACCAAACAAGCATATCCACAATGATTGGCTTAGACATCCCTATCTTACAGAACACTAGCTATTTCTGTCGTAGAGTTCTTCTGCTAAGCAGAAGTGTTAGCCATCTAATTTGCGCAATAGCATGGGGTTTTGTCAAAAGGACAATCATAATAATAGGAGGAGTCAAGATTACCAGATTATGTTTTTAAATAACTGTTTACTTGATTAAACTTTGAGTACCTTTGTAACTTAAAACATAGCAGGCCAGATTCTGTTATACTTACTTATCTGAAGAATACCGGACTTTTGCTTCGTTCTCCTGGATCCAGTCTGATTAGCTACTCTGTGTAAGGTTGGCATAATTAGATCCTATAGAAGCCAAATCTTCCTTCATTTGTTTGAACCTTGTATCACAGGTGTCTACAGAGGATGTGCAATTGCTTGATTTTTATATGGCATTTAGTGTCAAAGCTCTGAGGAAATGTCCTAGGCATATCCTGGGTGCTGAGAGACTTGTAGTTCCCTATTCCCAACAGACATTGGGTCCCAGGGATTGGGAGATGAGCTGCAGTTTAGAGTTGCTGTGTCTTTGCAGCTGCTCTCCCCCTAGCCCTGCCCTTTCCTCCTTCAAGGTCTTGTGCTGTCTTTGGAATGGTGGAGTGGGGGAGAAAGGGAGCTTGTTCTGGGGGTTTCCCAGCTGGTGCTGGAGGGTGGGCAGGTGGATTGGAGCCCCTTCAGGGACCAGTTGGGCAGCCCCCAGAATGAGCTCCCTCCTCTCCCTTCCCCCCTCCCATTCTGAAGACAGTGTGGGGAGCAGAGCTTGGCTCCATCAACCAACCCTGCTCCCGGCTGCGTGGACAGACATTAATGAAGGTTCTCTGCATATAATGAGGGTTCATATTGTCACCTGATTGGACATTTTTAAAGAACTCTGCAGCGGTGTGCTTCTGTCAATGCGTGGCTGTAGAGCGCTTTCAGTGGCTGATAGCATGACAAACTGTCACATCTGTCAGCACCACTGTCATGTCTGTCAGTACATTATGCAGCAATAGGAGGTGAAGTGGATACATTTGCTCTGCACCGACCTTCTCTAGGTTAGATTTAGGGAAGCTCTGTGCTTTTTCTGCACAGACCTCTCCAAGACAGGAACATATAAATGAGATGACGCACAAGAGTTAGCTTTTCCTGAACAGTTCCCTGCAGATCTCTATTTCATTTTACATTGGGGCTGCAATTAGCTCTACAGAATTTGGGAAGGAAGAGTGTGAAATCCTGCCTCCATGAGAACCAATGGAAGTTGTGCTCCTGCCAGACAATGCAAGTCAAAATTTCACCCAAAGAGAAGGATTCTTTCCCCTGTCAGGTTGGGCAAGGAAAATTGTGGATAGTGGTATGGCTGTGTTCTGCAAATTGGTGTGCGTGTGCGTGTGCGTGTGCATGTGCATGTTCATGTGCGTGTGCATGTTCATGTGCGTGTGCATGCGCATATTTGACAGAGAGAGAGCTCTCTCTATTTTGATGCCATCATAAGCTAGGAGTTCTGTAATTAGTTATGTAAACATCCTTCCTCTCAACTGTCTCAGTAAGCTAGAAGTAAACACATCCCAGTGACTTCATGGAGTTCTCTGTCTCCCGGTCTCCATCCTGGATTCCAGATGGGATGGAGTTGGTTGACCTAATATAATCATTAAGGAGAAAGAGCTTGTAGCCCTTGTCTCTGTAGAACTGGGATGCGCCCAAAAATGTTGTGTCATTTTTTTCAAAGATAAATAACAATGTTCATTATAACTAAAAATAGAATTTGCAGTCTTATACTTTCATTTGCCATTTCCTATAAATAGAGTTCCATTATGTCTGAGATCACTCTGAGTGAGGTATGCTGTTTCTCAAGACAAATAATACATCCAGCAAAACCATACTATTCACCATAGTTTTGCCCATATAATAAAATTCTGATATTGGATTAGCACATCAATATTTACCCATGTTGAAAGTGAGCCAGGACTGTGGTAAATTTGCATTCTGCCTCTACCAAGATCCAGTTCTTTACTGAAAACATAGCTGGTCCATGTAAGTCAGAAGCTAAGATCTGGACTTGCTTCTTTTGTATTTCTGTGTTTTTAAAATTTTCTCCAAATAGCTGTGATGATTATTATTATTGAGCTTGTAAGAGATTTTCAATAAGACTGACTTGGAAATTTGTTCCTACAACATTTGTTTGTTATTTTGAGCAGTATTTCAGTGCTACTTTATATTAGTTTTGTAAATAAACTCGAACTATCAAAAGTATTGGATAATAAAACAAAAACCTGGGAAACCGCAAGGTGGTCTGTGGAGAGGAGAGAGCTTCGTGATTCAGCTCAAGTCCATAGTCAGAGTACAACTTGGCCTCCTAAGGGGTGTCCAAACTAGGTGTCATCATGAAAGCCTTAAAAAAGTTCTGGCTCCACAGGCTGAATTGCAGAGAGCCTTGACTGAGCAGCATGGCCCAAATGGAAATCTTAGGTAATAAATTCCTGAGTGCAAAGAGAAGTGACAATTTTTGCCTGATCTGGCCCCTAAAAGCACTCTACAGCCACAAATACGCACCTGAATATGCTTTAAAAGGGCCTGATCCTGTGCCAATCTGAACCCTCATTACATACATTAAAGCTCCAATTCATCTGCCCCACCTTCCAGCACCGACTGGGCAACCCCTAGAACAAGATCCCTCTGCTCCCTTTCTTCCCTCCCATTCTGAAGACAGCACTGGGGCTGGGATGGGGGAGAGGTGGGGCTAGGGGAGGAGGGCTTGCAGCTGCTCTGAACTGCAGCTTGATCTCCTAGTCCCTAGGACCCAACAGTGAACGTCTGTTGGGTTTGGGGGATTGCTATAACTCATGGCACTTCCTGTGTACAGCGGGGAGCTGCATTTCTCTCTGCACCCTAAATTGCTTAAGAATTATTAGTAAGGCAAGAGATTAGGCCATTTCACCAAAGATTCCATCTCTTTCAAGGCAATAAGACTCCCCACTCCCAAAATGCTTCACTTTATTAGAGGAATGCCAGTTCATTTTCTTCTTCCTTGTCCATAGAGGGCAATCTCAAGGCAGTATCAGTACTGGTGGCTGTGTGGTAAAGTTTCTGCCTAACACGTAGGAGATCCAAGTTTAAGTCCCAGTTGAGGTGAGTGAAGTGACAGGGAGATCTTCTCTGCATTGAGACTCATAGGTCCCACAGTCTATCAAAAGCTACTCTTAGAAGTAGAAAGCTCACTTACATAAATTCCTGTTTTTCTAAATATCCTCCTGGGTTCTTTTGGTTCACTGAGAATTATTTTATTATTTTGGGCCTGGTGTAGCCCTTATTCTTGCATTAATGTTCATTGCAGCACCATGCCTACAGCAGTCTGCTTATTTCAAAGATTTGTGTGTGGTCAAAACTTTGGTACAGTTGGCTTTACCATGGAATAATACTAAGAAGTTTTAAATAAAAAATCCTTAAAAACCACTTTGAATACAAAAAAACCCCTTGACTGCAAACAAGAAATCATCCACAGATTGGATTGTATTAACCATGGTCTCAACAGGTACTAAGGATTCTGATCTCATTACCTGAACTAGCAATTACATGGAGTCCCTCTAGGTGTTAACCACCTTTTTCATATCAATTGTTTATCTATCCAGTTGTGTTGGAAGTGTGCTCTTTCCCTTCATCAATACACAAGCTTATTTTCTTTTCAACTGTATGTTTTAGGGTGGTCCAGGAGCTAAAGGTCCCAGAGGTGAAAGGGGTTTGAATGGACCAACTGTAAGTATCTCTGTGAAATGCATCCATAATTTTGTGTGCCCATCTCCATGAATATTGTATATTAAAGTCTACAGGGACCTAATATGTACAGCTATGAGAGTGTATACATTTTATGAACAGGAATATGGTATCTGGCATGTATATATAGCACATTTAGAAACAGAACATATATTTCAGCTGTTTTTTCTTGGATCTCAAAGTCCTGTGCCTTTAGTATAGGAGAACCCCAGACCATGTGCATCAGAATGGGAATGCTAATTATGCTGCATGGCTCCCCTTACCTCGGGAGCTTTGTACAAATGGGGAAAGCAAGCAAGCCTTTTCTCTCTGTGATGGACTCTCCTCCATACATAGTAGATACTAGTGCCTTCATTTATGCTGCCAAATGTATAGAATGTATCAGCCTGATCCTGCAGTCTTATTCCAGTAACATCTCCTATTTACTACAAAAGAAGCATTGATCTCCCTGCAGTAGAAATGCTGAGTAAATGAGGATTTGCAGGAATTCCATGTTACTGGAAGTATATACGCTTATTCCTATGCTTCAGGGTTTCCCATGTGTATGTGCATACTGAGCTTTTGGAAGAAAATGCCGTCTAATGTCTTTTTTTATTCTGTTTTTTTAAGGGACCAGTTGGTCCTCGTGGTGACATAGGTCCACCAGGTCCTCAAGGTCCCCCAGGTCCACAAGGTCCTAATGGGCTTTCAATTCCAGGAGAACCTGTAAGTAGCCATTCTGAATGAGTGAGTGAATTTGGAAACAGAAACACTCTGACATTATGGTAGTGGTTTCCATAAGCCTCTACCTACTAGGTTTCATTATTTCTTTTTTTTTCTTATTCATTATTCATTGTTTTTCCTTTCAGCACTTTATTATTTAAGTTGGTCACTTTTAACAAATATTGTAGTTTTACAATACATGAGAATAAAAGTACATGAAAATAAAAATTAAATTCACAGAGAATATTTATGAAAAGACAGAATGGAAGGATTTGTAAGATAATGTAGATTTTATTTGGTATAAAGTCGAAGGAAAAGCTTCATCAGGATGGCTTATGGATGCCAAACATCATGAAAAGCTAAATACATTCCTTATATTTGTGGAATGTAATGAATATTTTTGTTTTGTCTCATTCAATTTGAAAGACTTTGAAAAATGAAAACACCAAAAAACACTCTACCTGGAACTTGTCATCAGATTAATTTTGAGAAGCTCTAATGTTAATTCTGAGTCGCATAATTTTATTTGTAATACCAATTAGTGATTTATATTTATTCATCAATTTTGTTTATTAATGTTGAAACACTTGATTACATCACTCTTTCATGCACCATGAAAAGCTGTTAGAAAAGCTGTTAATACTGTTTCTGTTACCAGGCATGCCAGTATGGAAAATACCTGTTTTCATGTTTTCTCAAATGGCTAGACTTTGCTTTTAAAATGCAGCCCCCTAGTATGTCTGGTATGAAGAGAGGGTGTGGAAATGCCCCACCTCATCATGTGCATTCTCAGCTCTTAGAAGAGACCATGGCTTAGCACATTTTTTATTCTGTTTTTTTAAGAAGTTTATGGGTTATTTTTCTTAGGTAAGCATAATGTCATACACCTGAGCAGACCTGTGAGGTCTTTCAAAGACTTTTCCCTGAGTGGACCAAAATCCATTGACTAAATATAGAAAGATGATGGGATAAGGAGAAACCGTTATCTAGTTCTGTTCTCCTGGCAGAGGCTAGCATTGCTGGCTATACTGTTGAACAGTCCTTGCACTCCAGCGTAAAAATATATCCAAAGCTCTGTGTAGGGATATAATTAAATGGGGTAAAATTCCTTTTGCCCTCTTTTTTCCTTTGTTCATGCAGGGCCAGATAGATTTTGTTTTGTTAAGATTGGGGTATTAAACTGTAATAGTAAAAGGGTTGTTGATTTAGTTTTGTGGCCCTGGTTGACAGCTATGATATTAATTTACAGGTATTTCTATAAACCTTGTTAGTAAAATGTCAACTGGAATTCATGCATTTTGAAAATGCATAAATTCTGGCTGAGAGTGATTATTTTTCTTGTAGTAATGCAATCTCCTACGAACAGATACTTGGTCATATCACTTATGTAATATGTAATATATTGTGATTTAAATATTCATTCATTTAGTCTTCTTGTAAGAAATATGGAATATTCATTTATGTCAGACACTTTGCTACTGTAATTTAGACTGTAAGTACTGTTTATAATGACTATAGGGTCGCCCAGGGATGAAAGGTGATGCTGGACAGCCAGGGTTACCAGGCCGATCGGTAAGTTAATTTTTATAATGCGATACTCTTTTAAACCTACAGCAATGTATAGGGTCTCTTCATACCGTTGCAGCTTACAGTAATGGAAGCTAATGTTCCTTATATGCTGCTTAGGAAATGTATTAGGTTTGCATATGGCAATTTGAAATCTAGGGAATATTAAACCATTTAAGGGATTTGGAAGTATGCACTTATTCCCATGCTCCATGGTTTGGAAAAGATATTAAATACATCTTGTTTTCAGTTGTTTAGGTTTATTGGTGCAGTGAATATTTTGAAACTATAATTTATCTTGACAACAGTGCACAATATTTGTACTGTCCATTCATGGTCCTTAATCTTCCCATGCAGTGACGTAAATGGTGCCCTGTGTATGAAACTAGGGGTGCACCAATATAGATACTTTGGGGCGATACCAATGGCTGATTTTTAATGAGCCATATCCGCTGATACCAATCCAATTACCAATATGCAGCCTGACAGCTTGGAGACTAGCGTTGGGCTGGTAAGTCTGTGGTGGGAGAAGGGGTGGCCAGGAGGAATGGGAGGTGGTGGGCAGATTAAGGTCCCCACAGTGAGGGAGGGAGCAGGGCTGAGGCTGGGGTTGGAGCAGCCACCCCACAATTCTCTGTAGCCCCCCAGTAGACCCCATCCCAGCATCACTGCTGCTTACCCTGAGTACAGTCTGGGGCAACATCCCCACCAGGAAGAGCCTGCCACTGCCTCTGGCCTCAGCCTGCAGTGGCAGCCCACCCTTGCCCCACATGCAAATCTCGGGGTACATGCCCCCATGCCCTCCTGGGGTGTATGCAGCAGTGGGAGCTGTGCCCACCCGGTAACCCTCAGATGAACTGCTTATGGCTCCATCCCATGCCCTGCTCTGCCCCGCCCTGGCTGGTCAGCTCCTGCACCAGCCCCAGCCCTAGCCCCAGCCTCAGCCCCACTCCTTCCCTCATCATGGGGGCCTCAATCCCCTCCCTCATGTTCCTTCCTTCCCCCCCTTGCCCCTTCTCTCTCTCTACCCCTTCCCCCATAATAGACTTCCCCCCCCCCCCGCATTGCTGGTCTCCATGCTGTTGGGGTGATTGCTGATACTCTCAATTTTCCTTATATTGGTGCTGAACCAATATGAGACCAGTGCTGAACCAATATGAGACCAATATGTATTGGTGCACCTCTATATAAAACAGAGGTCAGTAAACTGGGTGCCTGGGGATCTCATTTTCTTTACCTGTTCCATTGATCATGACTAGGAAGAATACATATTCAGGAGGTATAAAATGTCTGGTAGGAAATTACCCAGGACTGAAAGGAGTGGGCAGGGGAGGAATAGAGCAGATGGCATGAAGGGTTTTTCCATCTCTAATTTCTGTAATTTTGGTTCTGACTCTGCAAGGCACTGAGCACCTTTTGGAGATGGTGAGTGCTCCTAGTTCTCATCAGGCATTCTGATGCTTGATGGGGGAAGAGGGAGAAAGCGTTTTAATTAGAGCGGTTACTGGAGAGTTGCTCTAATTAAAATGTTGCAGCACCATGTGTATTAGGTCCCTGTGCATTTTTAAATAGCCATTAGATGGTTTAAGTGCCCCAGTGGACATTTTTAAACTTGCAGGGGCTTATGCACATGATGCCGCAGCGACACGGGAGTGTTCTAATTAGAATGTGGCGCAGACTCAATTAATCGAGTCTGCTTCAATATGTTCAAATTAGAATGCATTGGAGCATGTGTATAGGCGCCCTCTGTGATTAACTTCAGTACTTGTTTTTTGACACATAAGCTTCAATAAAAGAGACAGTCTGAATTGTGCAAGATGTGGCAGCAGATCATTAAAAAACAGGAGAGGAAAAGAATAGTGTAAATGTAAAAAAAGGGTAACAAAAGGAAGTTGTAACTCGTGCTTCATCAGAGCCACCCTTTTGAGAGAAGACTGTCTCATAAGCAGAGTTCTATACCAAGTGTTTACTGAGTGGCTAACATCTGTAAGCCATGTTTCAGAAGGCTATAAAAATAGTTCTGTTTTATGGTTTATGGTACCTTTTAAATCTTTTTAAAATAGAAAAAATACAGTAGACCAGAGAATAAGGGTAAAGCATTTTGCTTTGTATGATTAAAATGTAGCTGACCTTTGGCAAAAGTTTATTTATGTGTTTTATTTGTATGGTCAAAACACAGTATCAGACTAATTTGGACGCTGTAACATATTCCATTGTACAGGAATAATCCATTGTAGAGGAGTGTTTAGCACATCAGAGGTATCTGTTCTGGCTTGTATGAATCTGCTTCTTTTTTCTCCCCATAGGGAACCCCGGGTTTACCTGGTCCACCTGGCCCAATGGGACCTCCAGGTGAAAGGGTAAGGTTTCTTCAGTTTATAGTGCTGTGGCCCAGGAAACCTCCCTTTTCTGCTGAGGTTACTCCGGTTCACTAACTAGCCTCTGTGATTCCCACATTCCCAGAGAAAATTGGAGAAGAATCCACTTACTGGGATCTGTGAATGCCTGCTCTTTTGATGTTCTTCCTTCTATTCAGTCATGCCACTCCTCTCCACAACTGAGTTGGGCATAGCCAAGGGGCAGGCATACTCCTTCAGAATCTGCCTGTACCAATTCCGCCATTAAGGCAGGACTTGCCTCTCGATGCTTGACCTCAGTTTAGATGGCATTTCTTGATTGCATTAAGCAACTGCTTCTGTTATTATTTGAGAAGCTTATTCTCTATTCTCTAGGTAAAACACTCTTGTGGATTTTCTCCATATGTCAAAAGGGTCTGCTTACACTTTCCCATTGCCTTTTGATTTGTGATAGCAGCCAAGGGGCAAAGATCTCATTTCTAACAAAATTTTTTTGAAGTGAGAACTCAGTGGCTTCACAGAGAGGAATAGATTGTGCTGACCAGTGTTCTGATAAAAGAAAAGGTGACTCATTTGAGGGACAAGAACATCCCTGTTGTGGTAGGGAAAAATAGGATAATAGATCCTGCCTCTATTCACTGACCGAGTTGTTGTGTTTTCTCCATTTAGTAATATAGGGCCCTCATGCTTACACTGCCATGTGGGGCATTAGGGGAAATTGTTGGCTGAATAGGCCCCTCTCTTCTTCATGTGTCATGACTCATCTCCTCAGTTAGGCTAGGTCAAACCTGTGATTCCACCTCTGGGAAGGGGACAGTGGATTTCTAGTCCTATTTTGGCCGCCATTGGAAAGAAGGTACTCTAGACTCAAAGTGTCAGAGCTCCTGAGGCTCTTTTAATATGGGGGGAAACTGTTGTTCCACAGGGATATTTAATGGGCATTAATAGCAGCACAATTTGCTTGTAACTGACACGTTACATTAGTGGTTTTGAGATGTGTTTCAGCACACTGGTATTCTTATGAAGATTATAGTTATATGTAGCTCCATGGTTGTAAAGGTAAATAGATATAATCCTAGACCTGTCCATATTAATCAGTAATTATTTTAATTATTTTAATAGGGTTTCACAGGAAAAGATGGTCCCACAGGACCCAGAGGCCCACCAGGACCAGCAGTAAGTATAATCTTGTATCTATTATGCTGTGAAATGGAAACAGATCCTTTGAAGCCTCTATTTGAGGGAAATTTGCCATTGAAACTCTTGCGAAGTGGATAACTGCTAGCAGCATCAAACTGTGTGTACTGATACTACTAGGCTTTGATTCTGCTTAGTAGCAGTTTCATACTAGTTTGAAACTCTTGACTTCTGCAAGTGTAAATAAGAGCAGAAAGGGTCACCTGGCTATGCTTTAGCAAAAATTAATTATGAACTTTGCGTATTGTGATCAGATCCACTGAAACTCTAAAGTACATATTCCTTAGTTGCTGCTGGATTATAAAGAAGAGAGAGAAACAGGTCCTGCGATTACACAAAGAAATTAAGAAAAATCAGTAAAGAGAATACTGGAGTAGTCCTGGCTATTTTTAAATGGTTAATTTTGCTGCATATCAGAATATATTTGTAACTAGGTTGGATACTGTATAAGTCTTTGATTTGTTCACATTTATCTAAAATCACTAGATTGAATTTTGTTGTCCCATTGACATAATTTTTTTGTGCCAAGTGCAGAACTGTCACACAAAGTTATAGGGCTGGACTATCTGACCTTCATGCAGAAGACACTCATGAAAATGAGTCCTAAGGCATGTGGGAACTTTTCAACATCCCTATAGGCCATTCTTTGCATCTTTAAATACCTAAAATCTTTTGAAATCTGGCCTTATGTAAAAAAAACAAGATCTTTAGTACAGATGAATTATTTTTCTGAAAGGCAGTTTAGTTTGTAAAACTGAATTATATATGACAAAAAAAGTAAAGATATAAGTAATTTTCCCTTAGATGTTGCTTGTCACTTAAAGATATGGCAGACTTCTGAACTACAGTCAGCCAGTTACACCCAGACTAGCATGTTCTTTCTAGCATTCCTTTTGTTTTTTATTTTAGGGTAACCCAGGCGTTCCAGGAGTAGCTGGTCCAAGTGGAAAACCAGGGAAACCAGGAGATCGCGGATCACCAGTAAGATAATGATACCTTGGAAGCATCAATACACTCAGACTGTTGATAAACATGAGACTTATCCCAGCTTTAGAATATTAGTGTCAGTTGTGCCAGTTACAGTGGTTAATATATTGAAGCTGAGCTAAGACCACAATCCTTATTTCAGACAATTTTGCTTTTTCAGTACATCTTTTTGTTCAGTTTTAATAGCTGTGGCTGGAAATTGTGGTTACTGGTTTCCACTAAAAAGAGTGCAGACTGTACGTGCCAAGACAGATATTTCTACACTGCGTAAACATCAAGAGCTAGGTCAGCAGAATTACTGGAAAGTGTTTTTTATAGTAAAAAGTGGTATGCTGTTGAAGGTGGAAAATCTTTGATAATGCCATATGATTATGGTTGTTTGAAAATGTTTGGGTTTTAACAACGTGATTTTAAAATTACTTAAGGACCGTGGGTTCTGTTCACAACCAGAGCCCACATTGGAAGGGAGAGGACAGAAGGTGCATTGCCCCAGGAGACATTCTGTCTGAAAAAGAATGTCATTGCTGAGAAGGCACATGCCAGTGCAAGAATTGTGACATCCTTGAAAAGCATTTCCTTGTGCAAGCCAGCATGGAAGGGGGCCAGAGCCCTCTGTCATGTTCTGTCATAATTTTATATATATATATGAGTGTGTGTGTGTGTGTGTATATATATATATTTATTTATTTTACATGTACAAAGTATGTATGTATACAGAGCAAACAGAGGGCTCTGGCCCCTTTCCTCCAGGCTGCACCTTTTTCCAGGTTGCACTGCCTTATATATCTAGCTCTTAGGCACCACAGCCTGCAGGCAGGGGCATGGGAGCCACACATTCTAATCCTGACTCTGCTGTTGTGTAGTTTCAGGAAATTCCTTTAGCTTCCATCTTCTGTAAAATGGAAGCAGTTCTGTCTTCTCCACCAAACTCTTTGGGGATATGAAAAATCCTTAGTTTGTCTCTGTGCTTTAAAGTGCCAGGCTTTATTGATTTTGGTTCTGAAGTTGGTGCTAACCATTCCCCCACCCTTAGGTTGCAAACAGATGTTGCCTTTGTGTTGCCATAATTTTTTTTATGATGGCACAAGTTGTGAGAAAATAGATGTCCTGGACCCTTGCATGCTTCAAGTGCCCAAAAATGTTGCTGCAGCCAAAAGTGGTCCAAGTTTGTGATGCCTTATAGCAAAGGACATCTGCTTGCTTATTGCATATCCTGGAATTCTCCTGCAGGAAAATTTCCAGGGCATGTGTCTCACTGCTGTGCCTTGACCTAGGTTCTGCCATGTGCAGACACATGCTCCAGGTTGGGGTATAGTACCCGCAGCTGTTGTCCAAGTGCAGGATTGGGCCCTTGAAGCTACGAGCGTGGCAGGGACATAAGCCTTCAGGACAACAGCTTCAGTTGATATCTGTTGACATAGTTGCCAATAAAGTGGATTGGTTGTGCTGGGCACTGATTCTGCTCTGAACACAACATCTGTTTATACCCTTAGAGGCCAGATCCAAAAAAGCCACATTCTTGCTCTTGTGCATGCACGTAAAGGAAAGTAACAGTTCTCCGCCTTAACTCACATGTCTGTTTCTCATGCTTATAGGAATCACGTTAATCTAACTGACTATCTAGCTATACGAATCCAAGTTGTTCTAAGTACTTGTAAAGGATAATCCTAGGGTATGTGCCACTTAAAAATATAATTTGCTTCAATTATCCCACTTTCTTGTAATGTGATACTGCCCAACATCACATTTACTGCTTCTAATGTTTTTAAATGAGGTCCCAGCAGGAAGTCTGGCTTGCACTTTGCACAGATGTTTTGTCAGACTCATGGTAGACAGGGTTGAGAACTGTTATTTGTGTTGTACATTAAAAGTGCCAAAAGCACAGCTCCAGGGTCAAATGTAGCCCACAGAGTTCTGAAACCTAGTACAGGCCTCCTGCTCTGTTTATAACAGTGGGTCCAGGAGAAAAATGATCACGCCAGTGTTGCTACTGGTGAATCTTAAGAGCAATCCCCTGTTCACATAGAAGTAGGTCCTGACATTTTTCCGGATGTTGAGCAGTGTATTAGGTGAGGTGCTATGCCTGATGAATGAGAGTGGCAGGTCCTTAGCAAAAAAAAAAAAAAAAAAGATACAAGTTCAAACAAATATTATGATGCTCTGCCAAAAATATTCTTATGCTTAACTATTAGTGCTATTTGCCTACTATGTGTAGCCCTTGGGTTCCTGAACAATTGCCAGTGACTGTAGACCACAGGGTTGCATGTTTGGCCACACCCCTGATTTAGCCAGTACATGTATTTTTGATGTTCTTTGCTGAGGTGTTAAACCACAAATAGAATCAACTGAAGTGATCACACTACTTCCTTAACAGCATGGTTGTAAAAGATTTTATATCTTGCTGCACTTTAACTCAAGCTGTTAATTGAATTTGTGTTGATTGGAAAATTTCACTTTTGACATTCTGTTAACAAACACCTGGTAAAGAAAAGCAAGTGGGGATTGAAAAAGGATTGAATGAGAAGGGAAAAAAGTATGCTCTGATGGATCTGTTATTTCTTAAGAAGCAAGGACTGCCATCATACATTAAGGGCACTCACATACATGCAGAAGGGCTCCCCCGACATGCCATAAATCCAGCACATTGGAGCAGATTCGATTCATTGAGTCTTTGGGAACACGGACATTAACGTGCCCCAGAAGCCTCCAGCGTCATGTGTATCAGTGTCCCTGTCCTGAAAAATGGCAGCAGGGTGCTTTGAACTAAAGCTTGTCAATTGAGCTTAAGTTCCACTGCCATTTTTTCAGCTGAGGGATGCTGATACATATGATGCCTGGACACTTTTAATTAGTGCAGCTCGCTAATTAAAGCACTCCCCTCTTCCCCACCCTCCATTTCTCCAAGCATGTCTATAAACACCCTAAGAAATTAAAAGAGCTTGGCTTGTTTACTTTAGCAGGAAAAAAAAAGAAAGATAAAAAGACTTTACGGCATGTCTCATTCAATCCTTTTTCAATCCCCACTTGCTTTTCTTTACCAAGTGTTTGTTAACAGAATGTCAAAAGTGAAATTTTCCAATCAACACAAATTCAATTAACAATTTAGCAAAAAAAAAAGATAAAAAGACTGAGAAGGGGATATTATTGCTCTATATAAATACATGAAGAGGGTAAACACTAGGGAAAAGAATTATTTAAGTAAATGGACAGTGTTGGCAGAAGAACAAATATGTATTAAATGGCCATGGAAAAAATGGACCAGAAATTAGGAGGCGGTTCCTAACCACTAGAGCAGTGAGGCTCTGGGACATACCGTATTTTTCGGACCATAAGACGCACCTGGCCATAAGACGCACCCAGTTTTTATGGCAGGAGAGACTATGTGTGCCGGTGGCCGGCCATTTTTATTGCCGGCTCCCGGCCACCGGCACGGGCGCTGGCTTCCGGTGTAAACAAGCGGCGGATGTCCCGCTCGGGCTCCGCCACCTCCGCGGGCAAGCTCCGCCCCGTCTCCCCGGGACACACACCTTCAGACCATAAGACGCACCCTCGTTTTCCCCCCACTTTTGGGGGGAAAAAAGTGCGTCTTATGGTCTGAAAAATACGGTACTTCCATTTGATTGATTTGTGGAAAGGGATTATATAATGTTGTTGCCTGCAATACCAGGGAACTGGACACAATGATCTAGAACAGTGGTTTTGAACCTGTGGTCTGTAGACTTGTGGGAGCCCACAGACTATGTCTAAGGGGTCCACAAAAGATGACTATGATCAATCAAAAGTATGGGTCCAGACCTTCACTGAAATTTCCAAAGGAGTTCACACCTCCATTTGAAATTTTTTAGGGGTCTGCAAATGAAAAAAGGTTGAAAACCACTGATCTAGAAGGTCCCTTCCAGCCCTATGCTCCAAAGTACAAGTCATTTATGAATTGTGTAAACTCAGTCTCTTGGAAGGATATATCAAGAGACTGTGACTGTTCCAGTGAACTCTTTTAAAAAAGGGTTCAGAGAATTTTGTTCAGAAGTAAATGTAGCTGATAGAAATTTTTTTTTTTTTTGGCATAATTCCCTATTTTGTCCCTGTCCATGGGGGGATCCTTGTCTTGAGTCTTACTAAATATAGTACTGTCAAGGCAGCATATATTTGAGGGGACTTCTTCTGTTGAGAACAGTATGGGCCATTGTTTTGTAAAGTAAAAATAGTGCTTTTTCCCTTGTTTATTCTTTCTCAGATGCAGAATTTTGCCACAATTCCAGCCTCCTCCCCAACTGCTCAGAAAAATCCCACATTGAACAAAAATTACCATTTCCTCCCACTGACCCCAAATGACTCCTCTATCACAGGATGTCAACAAACTAGAATGTCAGCAGCAGCCACTGACTCTCAAAATGCTGGCTAAAGGGTGCATTTTTCTGTACTAAAAAACAGTGAAATTTAAACAGAATGTAGCTAAGAAAGAGGAAAATGCAAATGAACAGTACACCATTCAGTAATTGCTTATGCAATTGATTTGTTGAAATGAAAGTTCCCTAAAATCTTAATGGGAAACTGACTCTTTTAGGAAATTCTATGTCTAGTATTAAAATGAATTAACCATAATTCCATACATTTGCTGTTTACAATGTAAGATCAATTAATTTTCTTTGCATGATAACAGATGGAAAATGGTTGTGCATTTGTATTTAGTCAGCTTTTGAAAGTTTACTACGCTTCTAATTCTTGAGTCCAATATGAAGGGCAAAAGAAAGCCATTGCATTTTAGAAGTTAAAGACTTTGATATTATTAACTGTGAGAACATATCCTGTCCAGAAAAAAATGAGGAATATTCTGCCTTCAGTATTAGAGCAGCTCTATAGCATAGTGCATGGGAAATTGTTGTTAGAAACTGTTGATGCAAACTGCTCCTTTAAAAACACTTCTCACCTGACTAATGTGACTTTGGCTGAAATTAGTCACAATAACTTTTTAATTTTTTAACTGGACAGCATTAGACTGCAACAAAATATTCCCACAAATAGCTTGGTATGTGGACACTGGGGCTAGGGACAGACATTCAAAAAGCCTGAGCCTGAATTGATTCAGTCCTTGCAGGCTAGTCTAACCTGCAGAGAGTGAACTGGTTTGCAAGTGGATAGACGTTCAGCACATGCCTGTAGTGGCTCAAGCCAGAAGCCCAGGGAAGCTAGAGCAGCCCTCCCTTCCACAAGGAAGCTGAGCTGAGTCGGGGGAGGGGAGGGCGTGGCCAGGAATAGCTGGGAGGATTCTGGGCATACAGGGCAGCTTGGCTCCAGAGGGGAACTCTTCCCCCTCCACCCTCTCTCCCCCATGAGGCTGGGAGGGGGCTCTTCTCCCTCCTCCTCCCCCCTTGCAGTGGGGGTGCTGCCCAGCTCCCTCCACTCTTCCCCCCAAGGGCAGCAGGAGGCTCTGTTCCATGCTGGGGGGAACTCTTCCTCTCCCCAGAGGGGCAGTGGTAGCACAGAGCTCAGCTGGGCAGGGTGTGGGTGTGTGGGGTGTGAGGGAGGGTGTGGGTGTAGTGACCCCCACACACTCCCCCCATGGAGTGCAGCCCCTGCTGCCAGGCAGCAGCAGCAGGCGAGGAGGTCGGGATGCTCATGCTGGGCACAGGCACGGCTCAGGCCATTGCTGTGCAGGGGGAAGGAGCGGAGCCTGCCTTATCCCTGTGACTGCTCCCTGAACCTGAGCCTGCAGTAGGGGAAGCCCCACACTGGAACCAGCTGCCTCCCCAACTCCCTGCTGTGCAGGTCCTGCACTCTACCAGGAGTGGAGGGAGTCCCACCCCTTGCTTCCCCACAGAGTCCAGTGCAGGGCTTCCCTTCTGTGAATGCAGAGCTCCAGGTGCAGTGTGCAGCTGTAGGGATAGAAGCAGCCAGGCAGGCTGTGCGGGGCTGCGCTCTTCACCCCCAGCACGGCGCTGGCTTCCTCTATGCCTGGGCTCTGTGCCACACCTGCAGCTCCGCACTCACACAGGGAAGCCCCATGCTGGACTCTGTGGGGAAGCAGGGGGTGGGGCTCCCTCCACCCCCAGCCCAGTGCCAGGACCTGCACAGTGGGGAGTGGGGGAAAGAGCTGTTTCCAGTGCAGGGCTGGAGCTGCAGGTTCAGGCTCAGGGAGCAGAGCCACAGGGATATAAGGCAGGCTCTGCTCCCTTCTCCAATGCAGTACTGGCTGAAGCCACGCTTGCACTGGGCATGAATGCCCTGACCTCTCTGCCTGCTGCTTCTGCCATGTAGTGGAGGCTGCACGTCATGGGAGGAGTGTGAGAGAGTCTCTATACCCCTTATTCTCCCTCACACTCCACACACTCACACCCTGCCCAGCTGAGCTCCATGGTCCTGCTGCCCCTCTGGGGAGAAGAGAAGGAGGGGGAAGAGTTCCCCCCAGAATGGAACAGAGCCTCCCCCTGCACACCGCCCCCACTCTGGGACCAGGCAGCATCTCATGGAGCTGCCCCCCACCCCCGCCCAGCCCCACAGCGGTGGCCGTGAGAAAGGGGAGGAGGAGGAAAAGTCCCTATCCAGTGCCTCACGGATTCCCCCTCCCCACCCTGGAAGGAAGGGGAGGGGGAAGAGTCCCTCCAGCATGGAACAGAGCCCCACTCCCCACTTTGTGGGGCAACCCACCCAGCATGGCCCCATTAAGGTGAAGGGGGCAGCGAATTGTTCCGTCTGTCCCTTTCCTAAGGTTGAGGTCTGCCAGCTCCAGGGGCCACCACTGCAGCCCCCTCCCTTCTGCTCCTTGGAAAAGAGGCTGACCCTGGCTGTGGTGGAGGAAGAGGGGAAGAAGAGAAGAATTAACCCCCTCCCTGCCCACTTTGCCTTAACAGGGCCATGCCGGCCAGTGTCTCTGCTTGGGCTGGTCCCTGCTTGGCTAGAGAGAAGAGGAGTGGGCATGCCAGGATGCTGGGAGAGTCTGGTTTATCTTAAACCAGGAAGCGGTCTGGGACAGACATTGCATAAACCAATTTGAGCCAAATCAGTTAAGTCTGATTGACTTTTGTTAGTAGATGTTTAGGATTGTGAATCCAAAAAAGATGACAAAGCCAGTAGGGGAATACATATCGCCTGAGTGAGGGACTAACATTAGAGGGATGGGGGTGAGGAGGGGAACGCAACTAGGTTACAGGAGATACAATGTTAACCAACTAAGCACAGGGGTGGGAGGAGGGGGGAAGGGGAGGGAGGGGGTTCGCAATGCTGAGAGAAAAAGAAGATAGATGCACACAAACCCATTACAATGGTCCACTACTATGTTCAACCAGGTTCATCTCAAACCTGTTTTGGCCATTTTGAAACTGCTTTATATGTACCCAACATCTGACTTATTTATTTGGTGAATGGATACACAGACTGTATCTGTGTTTACAATTTTTATGCCATTTTGATTGGAACGTGGACATTAGAGCTGTGCAAAGCTTTCAATGAACCAATGAATCGAATCACTGTCCCCGATTTCGGCCAAATCTGAATCGAATAGGGCTCATTTCATACACCCCTAGTGGACATCTCACAACAAATTACAAACAAGTAACATAATAAAAAATATATTTACAGAAATGTAGTCATTAAATCATTTCAAATGGCTCCATTTTCAGAAAATGACAACATTCTGACAAATCAAAGAGAAAGAGAAGCTAAATTCATCAAATTTATAATTTGTTAGCAATTATTTAACTAGCTGTTTGTATTCTATATGTTATAATCATTGTTTAGTGGATTCAAGAGAGAAAAATAGAAGTTCATTATGGCTCATTTTATACTGCTAGCAGACTTAGGAATGAAACTTTTTTTTCTGTGTGCTGATATTTGCTTTGAATTCTGAATATTGGGGTTTGACAGTTAAGTGATAGTGTTACATGTTAACTTATTATTTATTGGTATTACCAAAGCACTCAGGCATCTCAGTTGTGGACCTTGATTTCATTGTGCTGCATACTGTACAAATGAAAAATAGAAAGATATCCCCTGCCAGAAGCACCTTGCATTTTAAGACAGGAGAAAGGAGGGGAAGGCAAGGAAAGAATGAAACAAGAAGTGGTAGCCTGTTTGTTTGCCATGTGTATTGCATGTATATTAGTAAGCAGTTATCAATTTATAAATTATTGGTGTGATCTGCTCCAGTTTCACCAGAGCTGTTTCAGAGTAGTCATTCATTTAGTTCAGCCCTCATGGCCTCAGTGGAAGTTTCTGAAAGACTGCTACTGCATTCAAATTGTATCCAGCTTCACTTTGACCTCAATGGAATGATTTGTCATCGTGTACTACATAAGTTTTTTGTGGGTACCATAAGAATGGTATGAAAAGCAGCTACTGCTCGCACTCAGTATTTGCTTTTTTGAATGGCGATAAACAAGACTGTTTAAAGAAATACTAAATTGTCAAAGGCACTTTTCCTTAGGATGTAATTATACTTATGATTGGAACTAGATGAGGCAGTGGACTATGGAACTAGTCTTTCATCTTTGCAAACTCATAGAAGATCCAAATTCTTTTTAGGCTACAAGAAAGCATCTGTTTGATTTCATGTTAATCCCTATTTTGACCAGCCTACTCCCCTTTTTGGCACATTTTCACAAAATTTGCCATTTGCTACTGGAACAGTAGCTGTGGGTCATTTAACATCGCTCAGTGCTGGCTTCTCTGTTTCCCACTGGTAAAACAACTATGGGTTTTAGTGAGGGCATAGTTAGGCAAAATGCTGAGTGCTTTTATGAAAACTACGCTGATATATGGACTGTTTTATCTGGGGCATGTTATCGTTAGGAATAAATTGCATCTCTAGAGCTGTGTTTGAACTAAATGCAGGTCAGGCAAAGTGTTGGGTTTTTTCTTTTTTGATTTGTGGTGTAGAAATTTAGAAAAAGCTTTAAACAGGTTCTTGTTTGTTCAAAGAATGATCTAATGGCTGACATTAATGACCATGTATCTGATTCTTAGTTTATTTGAAAATGGCATCTGCATTTTGCCTGTGGCCAAAACAATGACACATGGACCAAAACCAGCTAGAAACACTTTTTTTGAGATCACTGTTGTGTATTCTGAAACTATCTCATGCTAAGTGTCATAATTATGTTTTCCTAGGAAAATCGGTCATGCTCTGGTTTTGACTCTTCTATTAAATATCAATGGAATGCAAACATAAGGCTAAACTCTCAAAACATTGTGTGGGAGATGCACACACAAAATTTTATTTGCAGAATGGATTATGTGTGTATATCTCCAGAACAGTGTTTTTAAAAATATCTTCATAATATACCTTAAGCTATTGTGACAACTCAGACACTCTTTCAAAAAATATCAGTTCTGCTTGGCTTCTTATATAGTACTGTAAAAAAAAAAGTAAAGAAATTCCCAGACCAAATAAAATCATTAGCACTATGTATACATGCACAATCCAATGGGAAAATGCTGCCAGAGACAGAAATACAGTTCTTGGCAAATGAAATTAATTATTGTGGCAACTCAAACTGAAGCTAGAAAGAATATAATAATCTCAGTACCCATTCAATAGTGATAAGACTTATTAAGAAGGGGGAAAAGGAGAACCTACAGAATTATAGACTGATCAAACTTGGATATTTGGAAAGACACTAGAAAATACCACAATCAAGGAATGTATGTCTAAGCATCTAGAGGCTAACAAGGTCATCAGGAACAATCATAATGGTTTTGTCTAGAACAAGTCATGCTTATCATTCTGATTGCATTCTATGACAAGGTGACTGGGAAGGAACACGGCATATGATATAACTCAAAAGGCTTTTGATTCTGTCTCCCATTCCATTCTCACAATAAGCTAAGGAAATATAGCTGGGATAGAACTGCTGTGAGGTGGACGTATAATTGGTTAGATACTCATGTTCAAGGAGAGAAACATCAATGGCTTGATAGCTAATTGTGAAGGGGTATTGAGTAGGGTTCCCCACAGGTTTGTCATGGGTCCAGTGCTGTTCAATATCTTCATTTGTGACTTGGAGGGTAGAACTGAGTGCATACTTAGTAAATTTGTGGATGACACCAACTTGGATAGGGTAGCAGGCACTTTAGAGGACAAAATTAGGATTCAAAATGATCTTGACAAATTTTTAAAATGTTAAAAATGTTACTTAGGTTCTGGAATCTACATCAAAGGAAGTATTTAAGAGTAGGTTATACAAACAGTTCACTTGTTTGGATGATGATGCCTTGAGCCAGAAGTTGAGCTTAATGACCTCCTGGGCTTGATGACCGCCTGAGGTCCCTTCCAGGTGTACTTTTCTATGGTTGCTTGATGACAAATCTTCTGCTAAACAACAGTGCTAGAAATAGTGTATCATTTCAGGAAGGGAAGGGAAGGGAAACAGCAATGGTCATAATTTACTTGGAGTACTGGAAAACTTTTGTTAGGGTTTCCCCCTTTTTGAGGTGGGGGGCAGTGATTCTATTTTGGGTTGTCATTTTGTATATGCAAATAATTGTAGATTAAGATACTTCTGTTTAAATGTCTAACTTTGATTTTCAGATGGAAAAGCTGCAGGTCCAGCAGAATTACAGGTGCACATTGCACTATAAAGAGGCTGTGGATGGGCTTCTTTGTCCATCTCTTTGTGTAACCCACGTACAAAGCACCAGACTGTGATTTCCAAGCATTTTTGCTGGAGCTCTGTTTCTTTTTTGTCTCATAGCCTTTTCTTTTTTTTCATCCCCTTTTGTTTTCTATGTTCCTATACAACATTCTGTTGTACCCTTATGCATAAAATAACGACAAACTTAAATTTGTTATAGGGATCACCGGGGACAAAAGGAGAAAAAGGAGACAGAGTGAGTACTATCTTAAAATTATTTTCACTCTTATTTAAGTATTATACTCTGGCTCTTTAAAAACACAGATGTTGTACTAATAAAATGCTTGGTTTTAATCATTTAAGGGAGACATTGCTTCTCAAAACATGATGCGAGCAGTTGCAAGACAAGTCTGTGAACAATTGATAAATGGTAAACAATGTTTTATTTTTTTCTCTTTCTATTTTCCATATGACTAATTTAATAGTTCATTTATTAAAAGAGAAAAGGGTGGTTTAAATCTGAGATGAAAGGACTGTGCCTGCAGAGCATAACAGAAGCCTGTGCAAGGTTATTACTGTCTTTCTGTGCCACTAATTTGAAACAAAGAAAACACAACACAAAACTGGGTCTAATTCTGAAAGACTAAGTAATTCAGAGTCTAAATTCTCACCTTTGGAAACCTATGTTCCAGTTGTGCATGTGTCACAAAGAAAATGTTTTCTTTTCTTTCGGGCATTTGCATTTTAACTTTGTCCATTAAACCACTATGTTTTGTCATAAATGACATCTCCTCTTGGAACAACAGAAGATGTAAAAATAGCTATATTATGGGAGTTGGGAGTGAAGGATATTGGTAAGTGTAATTGGATAAGTGATGTACACAGCATAAACTGTGTAATACAAGTTAAAATCTGACAGCTCTGGATCAAGTCCCAAAGTTCAGACCTTCAAAAGAGTCTTTTAATGTATTTAGTTTTTACTTTTAATCAACAGTTGATGTAGTTCCTCTACGCCTGTGCAGGAGTGACCACTGGAGGATTCAGACAGAGGCGGATTCTCTTCTGTTGTGCGAGGGGCTGTCAAAGGAGGGCGGCTCTGCATTCTGTAGGAGTGTCCTCTTGCACAGGCTCTTTCAGTAGCAGATCCAGGAACAAGGCAGGACGGTGCAGCTCCCACCTTGGCTGTGCCACATGTGCAGTGTGCTTGCATGCATAGCCCAGTCAGTGCAGGTCCCTTCCAAAGCTCCATATGGTCAGTGAGCTCTGAGCTCACCAGCTGATCGAAGCAAGCTCTGGTTGGAACCCCTCCTTCCCCCTGCCCTATTTTTTCCCCCTACCTTCAGAGTCCAGGGGAGAATGCTGCTGCTGTTTGCCATTCTCTTCCTCCCTTCCTACTGAATTCAGCAGCAGGGGGAAAGAGTAGATCAGCAGCATCAACTTCAGTGCTCACTGCCGGAGCTCCAGAGCCACACAAAAGCAGGGGCTCCAATTGCACCCTAGTGGCAAGAGCTTACCTGTGGCATAATGAAGGGCTGGGGGTGGGGTGTGACCATGCTGTTGCACCCCCTAGGCTCTTCAGATCATATCAACCCCTTCCACAGCATGACTGTACTGTGTCTGGAAGGATTAGATGGGGTTTTCCTTCAGAACAACTTGCTGCTAATATTCTCTGTGAATAGAACTCGCCCTTCTGCAGAGAGCAAGCACAAAGCTGTACATCCTCACACTTTTATTGATACTGAAGTGTAGACCTTGTACTGGACTTCTGAAAAGACCGTAATTTCATCCTCTGTTCCCTGACCCTCCATCTGCTCTCTGAATGGAGGGTGTCCAGAAATGTGATATGAATGACAGATTGCAATGGAACTGAGTTGTGCCATTCTTCAGGCTACGAGACAGCTCTTATCCATGGTTTTGCCAAAAAAACCCAACAAAACAGTAAAGTAATATTCAGTTTCCAGTCATCACCACCTCCAGTGGTTAAGGATTTTTATTTAATACTCTTTTTCCAGAATTCCCCCTTTCCTTCTGGGTAATCTTATCTTGCCTTCATCTTGCTCTGTACATCCATTCTAGTTTACTACTAATTATTTGTGTGTGAGTGTGCGGGGTGAGACAGAGGGGGGAAGTTTAATGAAAATATTTTTTTTTTCTTCCTGCTCCAATAGGAGATTTTCACATGTTTTTATTGAAACAGTTTCTTTTCTTTAAAGGCCAAATGAGCCGGTTCAATCAGATGCTTAATCAAATTCCGAATGACTACTACTCAAACCGCAACCAGCCTGGACCCCCAGGACCTCCAGGTCCATCAGGACCTGCCGGAGCAAGAGGTGAACCTGGAACTGGAGGTAGACCAGGGTTCCCAGGACCACCTGGGATGCAGGGACCAGCTGGTGATAGAGGTGGGTAGTGGCCAAAGAACATGTGTATTTTGCAATAAGCATATTCCAGAGCTGCTGAGTGTCTATTCTACATTAGAAGACAAGGCCTGAAATTACATAGGCTTGCACTGATGGTGCGCCTCTCTGCGTGGTATTTATGGAGCACCAGTCACTGTGGAGTCTCAGTCACTATCTCAAGAAAATATATCAGCTTTATCAGGATATCTCAGTCCAGAGAATGTTCTCTTCTCAAAGCTGTTTCTGGTATTAGTCAGCTACATCTTGACAGGCTACTTTGAGTGCCATAATTCTTCTTAGAATAGGCATTCTGTTGAAAGAAAACATTATTCATTGGCAAGAATGCAGTGCTTTGCCAATACAGAAATTATCTTTTTTTTAACTGTATATGGGAAATACAGCATTGGATGAACATGTACATTCCAGGTGTTTTACACTACTATGACAACATGAAATAGTTGCAACCACAATTTAAGTGGCTGGGTAGGCCTGATTTATGGCTCCTGTGCATCACTACTAGAGCGTAAAGTGGTTAGGTTGTACTAGTAATTTTGGTGCTCAGTTTTTCTGGCTTGTTCTGTACATTTCAGAATGTAGAAGTGATGGTGTTTTTTTCTAATATAAATTTTACTTTGCCACTTAAAAGGAAAAAGAGAAGTAAGGAAAATCATTTATTTGAATTCAACTATTCTAGAATATTTATGAATGCTGTTTCAATACAGCTCTGGCTAAAGATATTTAAGGTGTATTTTTAAATAGAGAGATGCCAAGTTGGACACTTTCATGCACATCTCTAATTTAGTGTAAGAAACTTCTGGCAAGTTGTGGGTGCTTCAAAGATTTTTCTATGTCTTAAGATGGCCTCTTTCTACATTTCCTCTGTACCCTACATTTAATATTCTTGTCTTTTAGATGGGGATATTTGCTTTCTTAAAGTATTTCACTTTAATTATTTTCCCAAATCCAAAGTAAGAGTTATTGGTAAAACTGGATTTGACCAAATTTAAAGTAATATATAATTTGAAAAATCATAAACATTAATGAAAGAGCATGAAGAAACATTTTTCTATCATTGTTTTTTTTCCTTTCTTTCGGGTCTGGGATTTATTTTCTTTTGATTTATTTAGGACTGCCAGGAGAGAAAGGTGAAAGAGGTATTGGATCTCCAGGACCACGAGGTTTACCTGGGCCACCTGGTAAATTTTCTATTTTTAATTAAATCAAATTACTGCATGATAGGAGAAAAAGGAGAAAGTGTTTGGGAAAAGATTCTTCTTGGGGCAGCACATTCTTTGATTACTTCTTACAGCAAATGAACATACGTTACTCAGTGTGGTTCATGGGTTTTAGTTTTTACACAAAATTGGAATTGAATGAAACGTTTTGCAAAAGTACTAGATGTTTGTAAAGTGTCAACATGTAGCTAAATGATTACTTTATTATGTAAATTCATTTTTCGTTGTCCAATTTTTTTTAATGAAAATGATGATGGAAATTTTATTGACTCAATATTTCAGATTATTCATTCAAAAATGGACTTTTTTGTATTTTTATATTTGAATTTTGTATTTAGTACTTGGAATTTCTAGTGCCATTGCTGGATTATGTGTGTGATTACCTTTATATACTTAAAATATGAAGCATCTCACATCACAGTAGAAAATAGGACATTTTCACTGTTACTTTGCTCTTTGTCTCATTCAATTTCTCACTGATGTCTTGGCAGAAGTAGTGTGTCTCATTGTTTCTGCCTTTAATTTACTAGGTTAAACATGATTTTTTCATTACAGGATCCATAAGAAGTTTGCTACAAATTGTAACCTCTCTTGGTTGAAGTTCTACATTTCTGTTAACCATAATATAACCTGTTCCAAAGAAAACATTACCTCATCTACCCAAGGGCTGCAGAGTAGCAGAATTAATTCACTCCTACATTTTAATTGAAATCCAGTGTGCTTGTCTAATGTGGTAGTTTCCCTGGAGATCTTCATATCTTCCACAGAGTGGAAATAAACCAGCAAATTCATTGATATCTTTAGCTTGGCTCAAACCTTGCCAAATGAGTTTCTGTGAATAAGGTCTTAACTTAGCCACACATAGGAAAGCAACTTATGATGAGTCACATTTTTGGTTTTTTGGTTTCTTTCATTGATATCCATATAGAAACCAAATATAAACATTTCCTTACCAAAGGCTTGTGCATAGTCTAGACTCTAGACAGCAGTAGTGCCAGCTACTTTATCAAACTGCTCTATGAAAAAAATATATTATTTTCCTTTTCATTCTAAAATTAGGTCCACAAGGAGAGTCTAGAATTGGCCCACCAGGTTCAACAGGCTCACGAGGACCACCTGGGCCACCAGGTCGTCCAGGGAATGCGGGTATTCGAGGTCCCGCCGGGCCACCTGGATATTGTGATTCATCCCAGTGTGCTAGCATTGCTTATAATGGTCAGACATTCCCAGGTAAGTTATTGACAAATCGAACTACGTTTATCTTAAAGTAGCATTTATTTTATACTGAGCTTCTTTACACAAAACAGACCCATTAGTCTGAACATACAGAATCAGAAACAAATGTTACTCCAGCTATTTAGTTGCAACATTTCATGTTAAAACAGTTTTGCCCTTCAGACAGTTGGAGCATCTATGTAGATTATTATGCAAATTTTCTTGTATTAATTTGAAATGTGTTTAGCTCTTGGGAGCAAGCAGTGATTGACTTTTACAAACAATTTATTTTTAGTACATAGAAGGTTAATAGATGCTAATTTTGATATTAGGATTTAAATGACCATTTTCTTCTTTTTTTTTTTCCTCCTCCTCCCAATCTTCTTCAGAACAAGGTTGAATCCTCCATGTTTCACTTGAAAAATAAAAAGAACGCTCTGGTTGGCAATTTTTGTGTGTCTCTTTTTGAGGAATGTCAGGATTATTTATAGAAAATTGATACCTGAAACCAACATTTTTCACAAAGAAAAAAAAAAATTCTATGATACAGTGCAGACAACTGAAATACTTCACTGGCCTATGATTTCTCCCAAGTTAATCAGCCTGTAATTAGCCTTCAGACATGTCAGTTTTCTGTTGTGTGAAATGGATTAAAACAATGGCTGTCAATGTAATCAGAATAGTGGGTGATACTGACCACCAGTTTCAAAATGAGAAAACACTAACCTATTATGTATTGGGGATCCTACAGGACCACAGTATTGTTAATAATTCATTTGTGTGCACTGTAACATCTTACTATTAGTGTACATGTATACTACTATTGGATATGGTTTGCCCCAAGTGTACTATGCATGTACATGGGACTGTGTACACATGCAAACAGGCTTAGTGCTGTTGGATAAAAAGCAAGGTGTTTGCTCAGACTTAGCACAAGATTCTAATTTTAATGATAGAGAAAGAAAATTGTACCCATTATGCAACAGTGCTATCTTTCCTAGTAAATAGCTATGTATACATATATAGATATATGCATTGAACTTAACAATTGTTTGTTAGTTGGATGAAACTATATTTTGCACAGCATTTTGACTTTTTAAAAAACTAACATCCTCTTTGACCTGTTTCAGGTTTCGGCTAACACATTTTCTAAGTCGCCAGTACTGCTTACAGTTTGAATACATGAAAACCCTGTTTCTCAGATGTTTGCGCACGTGCTTAGTAGGAACTGAGTCTGTTTGGATATTTCACTGCGGATATGGTTATTTGAACCATGTTGGCTTCATGTGATGGGGAGATCCTTTATACTAACCATGCTCGTGAATGAGATGAAGGACATTGATGTCAACTCGTTAAGCCTGTTGCATTTCAGTAATAAAGTAGAAAACTAAAAGTTCTTTTAAAACCCCAAACTTCAGAAGACTCTGTGTAGATTGAGGCTTATAAAACTACTAACCAGTGAAGGTAACACCTTTGTAGGAGACAGATTTAACCTGGTAAATGAGAAATGACTTATGTATATATAGTAAACTAATTATGGCTTGTAAATGATTTGTATGGGATCATGTCCACTAAAATCAGTTAACAATTTTACATTAAGCTTCTGCATCAACGCCTGTTGCTGCTTGCTGCGTGCCAGAATAACACCTTTGAAATCTACCTGTCTGTTGCTTGTTATCAATGTGTCTGATTCAGGGCATGTGCATTTTTGTATCTGGTGTCTGTAATTGCAGTTATAAATACTGAAGTCTTATAATTATTTTTCTTCTTTTTTGCTGTAGTTTTTGGTGTTCCTCCAGCACCAGCTGTAACTCGGTCTGTTACGAGGAACAGCACGAGAAAATGACATGTACTGTATATTGCCAGTGGTGATAGATACGTGTACATTTATTTTCCCATCTTTAGAGAAAATTTATGTGCCAATGAAACATTTAATCACTTTGTTCTACTACTCAGTTGGTTTTAAATCAAATCCAATCTCCTTGGCTGTAAGGAATTACCTGTAAAATAGTATTTTTATTTAATTTTTTTACACTATTTTGGGCCATGGCATAACATCCTAAGACTAGTTTTGCAAAGTTCTTTCCTCTAAAAAAAAGTTAAAATCATACAAGGCAGTTCAAACTAACTAACTATTTTTTAAATGAGTATTTTATGGCCCCCATAAAAGTAATGATGAAAACTGGAAAAAGAAGCCAGTGATTATTAATTTATATATTTATTATATGAAATTAAAATTGGGCTAACAATATGTAGACTAACTTTCATTATACTTGTGGATTCAAAGACATGCTATAACTATAATGTTCAATCGGACAACTATTTTCAACCAGAGCCATACGTGCCCGAAAGTGGACCCTATCAACCTGAAAGTGAACCCTTCATAGTGCCAATGGAGTCAGAAAGGAGAGATGCTGAATATGCGGACTATGGAGTTGAAATGCGTTCACCAGGATACCCTGATCACATGCGCTGGAAAAGATCATTATCAAGAAAAGCAAAAACAAAACCGTAGAAGATTTTTTGCCTTGTTATGGGTTTATTTTGATTGTTTTTTTGTTTTTGCTATACTTGCATACGCAGATACCTACAGAGTGGGTATTATCATATATTCTCAAATACTCCTCCCCAGTATTTTTAAATCGGTAATGCACTCACATCCTGTAGGAGTATCATGCTTATGTAGGAATAGCAACGTGTGTAACTATACAGTTTATTCTTGCTTGTAAAATACCTTTGCTTACAGTAACTGCCTAAAGCTTAACTGTGTGCTTTCAGTTATCACAATGCAGCATTTCTTTAAAGACAAAACTCAAACATGAAAAAATATACCCACAGAGCTGCTGCAGATTTTTTAGAGAGGATCTGCGTTAGCTCTGCTGCGTCCTTATTTTTCAAGTGCCTGTTTGCAGTTCAGTCGCATCACAAGCCTGCACTGTCAGGTTAAAAAAAAATTCCTCCTCTTTTACATCATTGCCAATTTGTTCTATCCTTACTTACACCTTACAGGGCATATACTGCTCTTATACATCTCCTAATTAATTAATTAACAACCGCAAACCTTAAGTAATGTAGCTGAAAACAGTGTATCAACTGGATACAGTTTTATAATGCCTTAAATCTCCTTGTAGACACATTAACATTTAAGCCAAATTGCAGTCAATCCTGCAGAGATGGAATTGCATGTTTGTGTTGTATATTTAGTATGGATTTTTTTCAGACTACAATGTTTCTTAGTTATCAAAAGCAGTTTGAAATTGTTTGCAAGACTATGGACATAGAATTGCTGCTTTTATATTTTAACTGCAAATTGTGAATTTCACTGCCTTATATTATTTATTTCTGAAATGAAAGAGGCATTTTTCAATAAAACTACTGAAAATTAATAATGTATGATTGTTTCTTAAAAATGGTGTTCTGTCTTTGGATTTCTGGAGTGCTAGATTCAGATGTGGCAATTACATAAGCAGATCCATATTTACATTTTCATCATTAAGTCCCGATGTTACAGATTCAACAAATTACTTTGAATCTGTGTGTAGTTTATAGACTAGGGACAGACATTATACATGAACTAACTTAAGTGATCAGAAACTGTTTTAAACCTGTAACAGAACAGAAGTTCAATGCACATAAACCAGTTTCAGAATGGCAAAATGGGTTTACGATAGACCTGGATGGATGTAGTATTAGATTGAACTGATTTAGGTTAAATTGGTTTATTGAACATCTGTCTCAGATCTCCTCCTGACTCAAGTTAACTCACAGTCCTCCAACATCCCAGAGTGCTTTGCACCTCTTGCCCAGGTTCAGGGAACCTCTCCACTGAGATGCAGGGATCCCCCAACACGGGCTTATGCTGGGGCCAGTGCTGGCTGGGCCCTGGGCTGAAGGGACTATTCTTGCCGCTCCTATGAGGGGTGGAGCTAAGCCAGCTTCAGACCATGCAGAGGGGTAGGAGGGGGACAATCCTCCTCTGCACCAGCACCTGAGGCAGGCAACCCCCACACTGAGGCATGGCGATTCCTCACGTGGGTTGATGCCAGGTGCCAGCTAAGCCATGGGCTGCAGGGACTGCTCCTTACCTCTGTAGGGACAGAGCTAAGCAGGTGCCAGACCATGCTGAGGGATGTGATGGGAGAAATACCCTTCTGGCAGGGCACAGGGGACCCTGTCGGGTGAGGGAACCCTCACTGAGGCATGGGGATCCCACCATGTGGACTGATGCCTGGCACTCCCTGAGCCCTGGGCTGGAGGGACTGTTCCCCCCACCCTCTGCAGGTGGGCAGCAGTGTATTGGAGGGTATGGACACCACTCAGTACCTGCAGTGGCTGGCAGTCTGGCAGGCATGCATTAGCACCCCTCAGCTACTGGTTTGGGCCACTGCAGGCATCTGGCTGCCTTTCCCAATTCAAAAGTGAATGCCAGTTCACTTCTTTATTGATTCAATTTACACAGCTTAAATAAATTTGCAATGATTTAATCAATTGAGCCTCAGGCTTTTTGGCTGTCAGTCTTTAGCCTGAGACTGACACTGGGAGGCAGAAGGTCTGTATATGATTGATGGAAGGAGTCATTCTCATCCTCTGGGATATGAATATGACTGCCATCATCATATGTGTCTCTGCACTTGCCCATTATATTGTATATTAAGTATTTTACATGACCATCACCTTAGTACTCATCTGTGTGCACTGAACTCTATGGAAAGACTCAAAAAGTCCAACAGGAAGTCAGTGACAGAGCTGGGTCCCTGATATGAGGTCTTTATGGCAGCTCTGTAGTCACTGGACAATCCTTCCTTTCTGTTGGGAGCCATATGGTAAATTTTATTTTAAGAATTACAGGTTTACATGCTATACTTTTTCTACTAAAGTAGCATATTGCACATCAAGAATGAGAGGGATGGAACCCCTTGTCCAGCCCCACACTCACACCCCTTGCCACTCTGGGTCTGGACCGATTTCCCTCCCCCACCGCTCCATGTCTGGCCTTGCTCTCTCTCCCACCCCATGCCACTCTGGGTCCAGCCCTGCTCTACCCCGTCCCTCCCACTACTCCAGGTCTGGCCCTGCTCTATCCCTTCTGTATCTGGCCCCACACCCCTCCTTCCCCCCATCACTCTGGATCCAGGCCTGCCTCAACCCCGCCTCCCCCAGCCACTCAGGCTTGCCCCTCTCTACTTCCCCACCACCACTTGTCATCCAGCCCCACTCTACCCCCTCCCACTCCAGGTCTGGCCCCACTCTATGCACCCCCGGCATCTGGCCCCTTGCCTCCCCTCCCCCACCGCTCCAGGTCTGACTGTTCCCTACCCCCCTCCCCTCCACCACTCTGGGTCCACTGCTGCTCCACCCCCTCCCCACTGCCACTCAGGGTCTGGCCCCATTCTACCTCTTCCCCCACTGCTCACGGTCCAGTCCCACTCTACTCCTTCTCCCCACTGCTGCTCTGGGTGTGGCCTCGCTTTACCTCCCTCTGCTGCCACTCCAGGTCCAAAACTGCTCTACTCCGGTCCCACTCCCTCCTTCCCTAGTGCCCCGGGTCCAGCCCCACTCTACCCCCCCACCCACCCTACTCTGCTCCATGTCCACATTCATCTGGCCCATGTCCACCTGCCTCCCCCTCCCTGTCAGCTGTTCTGGGGGGCATCGGGGACTAGCAAGGGTGGGGGGCTCTACCATTATGACCCCCCTCTTCAGTCTCAGGCAGGGAGGTGTAGGGAAGCCCCACTGCTCGTGTGGCTGGGGCTTGTTTGCCACTGTCACAAACTTCCATAGCAGTGGTGCAAACCTGGGCCTGCACAGCCTGGGCCTGTGAAGCCAATCACCACTCGCCCTCTCAGCGGCACATGCACAGTTGGCCAAAAGTGTCATGGAAAAACAGACAGACACACAGACTAAGCCTTTTATTATATTAGAATGACTAGTGAACTGAAATGCAAATGGGAATACTGCTGAACAAAGACATATTCAAAGGAAAATCTAAGGCATCAATTCCATATTTTTTTTAGTAATTCTTTAGTTGCAGAGGGTAAAGCACTGAGAGTGCGCTGTGTATTATAGTAGGCTACAAAGCGTGTTAACACTTGCCAAAAATAGAAGATTGATAAATGGGAGAAGTGATAAAGATGTTCTGCTGCATCTCCCAGTCCATTTATGGGGATAAATATTAGGTCTGTGAAGCAGCTAGTATCCACTTTGAATTCAGACAAGACTGATTTGGGGGGGGACAGTGATTCAATTTAGTGATTCGAATCACTGTCCTGATTCGATTCAGCCGGAGCCGAATTGGCTGCATCTCCTCCAGGTTGAATCAGCACCCAAAGCTTCGCACAACCCTAGTAAATATGTCCCTAGGAAAAACTTAACATAGGTGAATGAGGAAGAACACGTTATCCTTCAGAAATGCAGCTTTAGGACACAAGCTCTCAGTGGGCACATCTACACGTGCAATTAATGTGACTGGATATAATCCAGCTCAATTTGAATATATTCAGCCGCATTCATCGCACAATTTTGTCTCAGGTATGGCAGTGACCAAAAAGGCTTAGGGGGCTGAATTTCAGCCTCCAGTTCTGGTAGGGGACATTTTGTGGACTCAGTGTGAGTATGTGTTGTTGTACATAGTGCCCACAAATCAGGGCTGTCAATTTGAGCTGGAGTATACTAATCCCAACAGCACTGCTTGTATGTCTGTTTAAATACAGTAATTTACTGTGCTGCCAGATACCACTTGGACTATCAGGCAGCGCAGTAGATTAATCTACTGCACCCTAATTGCTACGCATGTGTACATGGTGATACTTTACTACATAGCAAATTAGTCTGTTGCATGGTATAGCGTCTCATGTAGATGTGCCCAGTGTGTATTAGATGGCAGAGATGTTTAGCATAACTTTCATAAGTCCAAGCTGACTTCATAACTTTTGAGAAGCTGCTGTGAAATGAAGCAAAATCAGCCCTAGAGAACAAATAGGGGCAAAAAAAAATGCAAACAAACATTAGTTCACGAGTATCTCGGGCACTTAAAATAGCAGTTAATGAGTTTATTTAGTTTAGTAAGTTTTGAATAGAAAGGCCAACTAAGACCTAATTTCAAATCTCATATAAATTATTCCCTTTATCTTGTTAATGTCAATATGCGTGTGTTCAGGCTTCTACTTATCTAAAATTAAAATGGGGGACTTATGGAAGGGTCTTAATGAAGAATGTAATTCCTACACCTTCTCCTACTCCATATTAACAATACAAAAAGCTCCACATGTTCAGTATATATCTATGAAGGAGAAAAGGAGAAAGACTAACTTTCTCATTAGAAAGAGCATTTAGCCAGGGTCTCCTTCCCTTCAGCCAGAATGGTGCTTCTCTGGAGAGGGTGCACTAATAAAATTATGCAAAACATTACTAGTGATTATAACAAAAGGTTTCCTGCCTCAGATAAACAGAAGGGTCTAACTGACAAGTACTTACCATAAGAATGTTTTTACAGCTGCCAAATCAAAGCGGATGTAAGATGTTTATCACATATAACAGCCTACTGTTTACACCTCATAGTAACTGCCACTGGTAAGTTGCAACATATTATTTAATGTTTGCAGCATTTGGATCTCTTCATGTACATAAGCAAATTAATTAAAATTACTGGACAACATACAGTACCTGGTTTCTGTTATATATGCCTCCATTTCTTTTTCTGTTCACTCCCCGACCTCGCTTTTTGTGTTCCCTTGTTTCATGTAATTCTTTGAATATAATCCTGAATTCACCTTTACTTTACTGCTGCTCTGAGTGTTTTGGTTCTTCTCTGAGTGTTTTGGTTCTTCTCTTCATATTTTAGACAATATTACAAGCCAGTCTAACTCCAATCTCTACTGGAGACCATTGTAATGGTCCTCTGTATGGATCATCACTGGCTAGGATCATTCCTTTTACTGGAATACTATTATATGAGGATAACAGTATTCCAGTAAAAGGGAAGCCATCAGTGGGCACATCTACATGAGATGCTAAGTCACTGTGGCGATGAGCTATGGTGAGGTAGCTTGTCACTACAGTGACATAGCGTCAGTGGGCAAAAAACATAACACTTACAGTACATCACCATAGTGACAAGCTACCTCACTATAATGCATCGCTACAGTGATATAACTGCTAAAAATAACCATGCGTTGCCAGGACAGGACAGTAACAGCTGTTATTGTGCCACCATTTACTACTTCCTAAAGCAAGTACTAAATGACAGTGTAATAACAACTGTGCCATGCGGGGTACATGTAGATGTGCCCAGGGAGTCTGTGAATGACTGAGGAGGCCAATCCAAGATCTTCATGTTTGATTGCAGATGTGGCAAATAGTTCTGGAAGGAAGAAGTAAATCCTGGTGATCTCAGGTCACAGATCTTTCCCTTTATCTCTCTCATCTATCTGCCTCCATAGTGAGATGAGTTTGCTTAAAGTGATTAATGCCTTGTTGTATATCATGGCACTTCTGGGGTCAGTTTGGTGCTTGAGTCTCCCAGGTATTGATGCTAATATCACCTTTCTTCAGATTGGTCTTCAGCATGTCCTTGTATCTCTTTCTATGCCCACCTTTAAAGTGCTGACCATCATTGAATTGGGAGTATAGGACCTGATTTGGTAGCTGGTTGTCAGGCATCTTTATAACATGTCTTGTCCAATGGAGTGGAGCTATATAAACATGGTTTCTGTGTTGGTGGTGTTTGCTCGTGCCAGATGCTGATGTACATTTTTCTGGCCTTCCAATTGTTGGGGGCTCTTCTGAAGACATTGCTGATGGTAATGTTCCAAAGCATTCAGGTGTTTCTGATGCATCTGGGTTTCTGGGTTTGAAACTTGGATAAGTTTCTGGGTTTGAAGATTTCTGGGTTTGAAACTTGGATATGTTTCAAACCCATATGATAGGGTAGGGATAACAGCAGCTTGGTAGACAAGAAACTTGGTTTACAACCTGATGTCACAATCATTGAAGACATGATTTCGGAGGTGTCCAAAGGGAGTACTGGTAGATTTTATCTAGTGTTGAATATTGTTCTGCATGTTTACTTTTTGGGAAAAATGTCTGCCCAGGAAGGGGGAATGCTCAACAGTCTCCAAGGAGTGGCTTGAAGTGGGTTGGTAAAGTATCCCGGTTTTCATTAACTTAATAGTGAACCCAAGCATTTCCTGTGCTTCACAGAAAAAAATCAAGAGTGACAAGGAGCTCTTCAATTGAGTAGGCACATAATGACACAATTATCAGTGTATTAAAGATCAGTAATGGCAGTGTTGGTTATCTTAGATTTGGACCATAACTGGTTGACGTTAAGGAGATTCCCATACATGTGTTACTGGATACTGACTCCAGGTGGAAGTCTACCAGCAATGAGATGTGGAATAGCTGAAATATAGATGGAAAAGAGTGTTGGTGCAATCACACATCCTTGTTTGGCTCCAGTTCTAATAACGAAGGGGTTCATTTCTGAGCCACTGTTTAGAACAGAACTCTTTATAGTCGTCTGTATGGCCTGCATCCTACTGTTGTTAATCAAACTGTGCAGCATGCTCTCAAGAACAGATTTCTAGTTCCGTTCTTACACAGGCCTTTCAAAGGCTACACTGTAGTTATTTTCAGAGTGCCAGAGCATTGCATACTCTTGCTAAATCTTTCACCTTTCTGCTATTATTATAGAAAGATCCCCTCCTTCAGATTTTATCATTTTTCTGACATATGATCTTGAGGAAGTGCCTACCATTTTCAGTTCCAATTAATGTGACCATCATTCTGTTCCACATCCATGTATACTGCAATACAGTGGTATAACTGAGGGGCTGTTGTTGGGTGCTGCCTTTGCAGGAGGGGGACAAAAATAGTTGCTGCCAACCATCAGTGTAGCATCCAGTGCTGCCACAAGTACCACCACTGCTTAGGGCACAGAGCTGCCCTGTTATGCCTCTTCAGCATTATATCAGGAAAGAAGATAACACTTGCAGGGGAAAAGAAGCCAAAAGCTAGCATTGAGTCAATGGAGCTGGGATTTCATCCAGTATGGATAAATAACTATGGTTAAATAACTGTAATCATGGTTTAGATTAGTAAGGAAGACAGTTCCCTTAGCCAAAATATTTAAAGGAATAAATAAATACAATTAATATAGATATACATAGGAAAATTTCCTCCTTCATACCAACAGACTCCTGTTCCTAATGGCAATTCTTTTATTGATTTCAAAAAGTTTCTCCTGAAAGAGTCTCCCTTTGCCTGAAGAAGGGCTTTTGTGCCCGAAAGCTTGTAGAGAATAATTTTTCCAACTATTTAGCTGGTCTAATAAAAGATATCACATCTACCGAAAGAACCTTGTCTGCCTATGTCCTTGGACCAAGACGGCCACAACCAACAATCTTGAAAGAGTCAGATCTTGGGATTTCCTGCCAAAGGTAGAGTCAGACTGATATGTTTATCCTTCACATTCCAGTCCTAGAAGTGATACGACAAACATCAGCGCAGTGATGAATACGGGGAATCCACTGTGTGCAATATTGCATTTTTCTTGGCAGCTCTCCAGAATACCATGAATATTGTGTGTTGCTTCTTGGCAGTGCCATTATACACAGTACCTCTGTTAGAAAACTCCTGTAGATCCAAAACCCCAGCAAGCACACCCTCAACAGCAGTGTCTTGAGGTTATATTTATTAAGCCTAACTTTATTGTCCTAACTACTCTTTATTGTCAGTAGCAATAGAAGCCAAAACAACCCTAACCATTTCAAATACCTGTCCCATGTTTTAAATAAACTTCAAAAGAATATTTAAGGGTTTCTCTTAGCTCTTTGTTTCCCAAAGGCAGCCTGTTGTAACTGTTATTGCTTAAATGGAGGGTTCATGAATTCAAATAACAACAGAATTATTTAATCATACTGATGATTAAAAATGTATTGCTTTTAGATGATTGCAAAGGTAAAAAGTTTATAATATTTAGATAAGCAAGGGACATGGACTGGTTCAAAACTGGCTTCAAGTTTAGAGCAGATTAACAGCTTCTAATCATAACTACTGACATAAACAATCCTTTTGCTACACCAAACCAGACTGAGGGAAACTAACTATGAGAACACTAACCTGGTACCTGCAGAATGATGCTACTCTATCTCAAATCTAGACGGCTTACAGTAAGCTGGGGGAAGTAGCACAAGCTTGGTTTCTCTGTACATCTTCAGTGTTTGGACATTACCTGCTTACATTTGATGAATAAGGGTTTCAAATAGAAGTTTATCCTCAGTTACATCACTACTGTGCTACCACAGCAAGGAACCCTATAGGGAGAGTCACCAGAGGAAGCCCTCATTCTAGATATCCCCTTCCGGTCTTCACACTGTCTTTTATTCATTCTTGTAAATTCTATTTCCAATAAGCAAAGTTTTTTTTTTTAAATACATTGTTGCATTTGGAAAGAAGATTACAGAGATGAAAAATAAAACACAAGGATCATAAGGATAAAAAGGACCTCAAAGGATCATCCAGTATCTCCACCTGTCCAAGGCAGGACCAAACATACCTAAAGCATTCCTGGCAGATATCAGTCTAACTTGTTCTTAAAATGCTCAGCTCTTCAACCTCTAGATCCTTCTGTGCAGAATTGTTTCCTAGCCAGTCACTCCGCATTTGTGCATTGAAATGTTCCTTCCTAAATGTGGTGTGGTACTTTGCATTTGTTCTTATCGAATTGCATTCTAGTCACTTCAGACAGTCTGTAATTTGGTAAAATATATTTTATGTCAGATACAAAGTGTCTGCAATCACTTTCATCTTGGTATCATCTGAAAATTAAACGAGTTCTTTTATCATGCCAGTCATTAATGAAAACAACAAACATTACTGGAACCAGGACAGACCCTTGTGAAACCCCAGTTGATAATATACTGTTTTAATATGAGTCAGGGAGAAGGCAGGGTAGAAATGCATAAGTGTGCATGAGCCTCAGTTCACTTCATCAGATGCTGTGAAAGGATGTGCAGAGAGCATTTTATCAAATAGCGATCTGTGTACTCCGTCACTGGCTTACAATGTCCCTTTGCTGTCTATGGTGGACAGATAGGGATCCTTACATGTAAGAATGGATGAACACTGAGCCAACATCAGTTCCAGAGAGACACAAAGGGTGAGTCCATGGATGCAAGCACGTGTGCTTGCAGCAGCTCAAATAGAAGTGGTGCAAATTTGAACCGGGGCTTTTTGCTTCAGCGCACATGCTCAGACATGCACTTTGTTGTGCAGCAAATGGTATCACTTGGGGCAAAATAACCCTGCCTGGCTCCTCTCAGATCTGCAGCCAGGGGGAGCCAGAGCCTGGAGCCAGCACCTGTGTTGTCCCCAGCAGTACAAAAAGTTGCCCTGGCAAGTAGCTCAAGCAACTTGCTCATGGAAGCTTCTCGGGGAGCAGCCTCTGGGAGGAAGCTGACCATGCCCCTTCCTGTCTCATGCCACTGCTGCTGTGGCTGGTTGCTGCAAGCTTGGTCTCAGGAGCTTCTGGGGAGAAGATGGCCAGGCCCTTTTCTGCCTCTAACTACTATTAGCTGCTGGCTTGGTCTCAGAGCTTTTGGACTAAGTTGGCCGTACCCCTTCCTGCCTTGGGCAGCTGCTGCTGCTGTTGTTGCTGCCCACCCCGGGGGCGGTCCTCTGTGGCATGCTGCTTCCCCCCCTCAGGGAGGGGCCCACTGCACTGCACCACACCCCAGCACCACACCCCAGCTTCTGCACCGCTGTTCCAGTCTGCTGCCCAGCCCACCACCAAGCCGTGGTTGGGAGACAGCCTGGGAGCTGCCTGTGGGCCTCTTCCCCCACCTTCACTGCTGGAGTGTAAAGGAAACTTGGCTGCCCCAGCTGCCATGGCAGGCCATTTCCACCTTTACCTCCACTTTCACCAGAAGCACACCCTGAGTGGCTGCACTGGACAGCTTCTACCATCACTGCTGCCACTGCCATTGTTTCTGCTGCGGCTCCCCCTCAGGAGAGAGGCAGATTCCCTGCTGCACCACCTGAAGCCACATCTGCACTGGATCACTGGATCCTAATTGACTAACAGCTCCTACCCTCCTTCACAGCTACCTCACTGCATCTGATCCTGATTTGTTTTCCTGCCTACTACTCTGCTGCTGAGTGGTGGGCTGGAGGTCTGAGGGGATTCTGGACAGATCTTCCACAAATAAAACTGCTCCACTGCTCCAGTCATCTTTTATACCTGCCTCAGCAGCCTTCCCTGTGTGTGTTTTTTTTGCCTTTGTGTGGTAAGTCCTGTGGTCCACTCCCCCTGACCTGTTGTTTGTTGTGTGACTTAGTAAGCCAGCTTGACTTTCCCCAGCCCATGTGTGTGGATTTTTTATTTTTTCTCCCCTCCCCACCCCATTCTCAAAGCATAGGCTTCCTGGATTTTGTTTGTTTGTTTGTTTGGTTTTGTTTTTTTTTTTCCTGTGGGGCTGTGGCTCAGTGAGCTTCAACCCCAGCCTGCCCCTACTAGATTCACCAGCCCTGTAGGATATTTTGTTTTACTTTATCATGTTCCCTACCCTCATGTGAAACAATGTTAGGGCAGGAAACTTCGGGGGGGGGGGGCAGATGCCCCCACAGAGCTTCCTGCAGCCCTCATTATGAGGATGGATCCCAGCCAAGCCCCCAAGGAGATGCATGCTCTTGCAGCCTCCACCCCAGAGGCAGAGTCCAACCACCCTCCTCCAGGGGTGGAGAAGCCTGCAACCTCCACTGCAGAGGAAGGTGGGACTCTGGTAGGGAGGCAATGGGGCCTGGGGTTTGCCCCCCCCCCGCCCAACGGAAGGGCTCTCATCATCGGGGACCAAGGGCAAGGGCAGTGGGAAAGGCTTCTCTTCAGCCTCCTCCACAGCTGGGGGTGAGAATGGCAAGGGCCCTGCCCTGAAGCCTAGACCACTACAAGATGGTAGCGAAGGCCATCTTGCTGTGCCTGCTGTCTGTGATGATGCACATCCCGACCAGATGTGCACGGTGCCCAGACATTCATAGATTTCATAGACATTAGGGCTGGAAGGGACCTCGGGAGATTATCGAGTCCAGCCCCCTGCCCAAGGGGCAGGAAGTCAGCTGGGGTCATAGGATCCCAGCAAGATAAGCATCCGATTTACTCTTGAAGGTGTTCAATGTAGGTGCTTGAACCACCTCCGCTGGCAGACTGTTCCAGACTGTTCCATCTTCAACAACCTGTACCTGGTTTGGGACCTCCTGGAGCTAGCATGCCAGGAGGGCCTGTCTTTTGCCCTCCTATCCCTGGACCAGGAGAAGGTGTTTGACAGAATGAATCACAGGTACTGCACAGGCGTGCTGTGGGTCTTTGGCTTTGGGCCCTGCTTCATGCTGGCTCTCCAGATGCTGTACACCTCTGCAGAATGTTTGGTCAAGTTCAACTGGACCCTGACAGAGCCCATCCCGTTTAGGAGAGGGGTGCATCAAGGCTGCCTGCTGTCAAGTCAGCTGTATGCCTTGGCCCTGGAGCCCTTCCTCATTCTCCTGTGGAGGTGGGTGGTGGGGTTGATTGTCTGGGAGCCAGCAGTGCAGCTGGTCCTGTCAGCGTATGCTGATGATGTACTCCTCATGGTCCAGGATTCAGGTGATCTGGCACAGGTGGAGATCTGCCAGGCATTGTACTCAGTGGCCTCCTCTGCCTGGGTTAACTGGGTCAAGAGTTTTGGCCTGGCAGTGGGTGATGGGCTGCAGGTGGGCTCACTCCCACCTGTGCTCCGCAGGATCTACTGGGGCATGGGATCACTACTCTACTTGGGGGTCTACCTATCACCCATAGACCCCTTCCCACCAGAGAACTGGTACCAGCTGGAGGTAAGGGTGGTGGAGCAGCTCCAGGTATGGGCAGGGATCCTGTGATGTCTCTCCCTGCATGGGAGAGTGCTGGTGCTGAACCAGCTGGCCAGGCAGCTGTGACCTGCTGCATAGCTGCCCAGCCTGAATGGGGACTGCACAGCCAGTAGAGGCATCTGCCCCTCTGGGCCAGCTGCCAGTGAGCTGTGGCTGCAGGGTTGGCCCCTGTGTGGCACTACTGCCATGTATGCCCTCTGCCTGGCAACCTGGGAAGCTATTGCCTGGAAGATGTTCCAGGTGTGGTGGCCTGCTTTGAACTATCAAAGCATGTCCCCCTGACCCCATTTGGCCTAGAGATCAGCCACAGCCAGCTGAGTAGGCAGGGTCCTATCACTGGCCTCCATAGCAGGAATTCTGGTGTTCCCTATTGCAAAACTGAAAAATCCCTGATTAAAAAAAAAAACAAAACCCCAAAGTCACTCTGTAAAATACCCCAAAATCCATGTTGCTTCACAAGTAAAAAAAAAAAAGAGAGAGAGAGAGAAAGAGAGAGAGAGAGTGATCAGTTGGGCAATGTTTTATTGATATATCTACAGTGTTAAAGCACTGGCTGTTGCAGGGGCTATGGTCCCCCATACAGGGACTATGACCCCCACAAAAGGCCTACAGCCTCAAACAGGGGCTATGGCCCCTCATCAAGGGCCAAATGGCCCCTGCAGGGGCTACCATCCCCTACACAAGGCCCATCTGGCCCCAGCCCCTGCCATGGTTGCCCCACCCAACCTCACTCCCCTGCTCCCCCAGAACCTCCAATGGCTGTCTTGCCTGACCCCATCCCCCACTTGCACCCCCAGGCTCCCATGGTTGTCACCCCAACCCCAGTCACTGTCACTTGAAAAAAAAAAAGAAGGAAAAAAACCAGGAAAAAATGGGAAAAAAAGCCTCTACTTACCTTAGAAGCAGGGGCTGCGGGAGGGGGCTCTGCGGCCTCCTGGAAGAGACACCCCCAGGGAGCACAGGGCAGGAGGGTTGAGGCTGGGGCTTCTGGAGCTGTCACCCTTCCCTGCACTGTGCAGGCAGGGCCCCAGTGACACAGACAGCATCTACAACTGCCATTAAGTGCTGGGTTTTTTTTTCTTTGTTTTTTACTTTGCTAATGCCAGGGTGGGCACGGGGGAGCAGGGAGTGAGGACCTCAGGGGGATGGGGCCTGGCATGGCAGGGATTGTGGCAGCCTGGAGGCAGGCAGGGGTGGGGCCAGGCAGAGCAGGGGTCGGGGGGGCTGGAGGAGCAGGGGGATCTGGCAGGGGTCCCCCCCATAGTTCCATCCCCCCTCCTTCAGGCCCCCAACCCCTTACTTACGGCACTGGAGCCCTGGTGCTGAAGCAGCTCCTTCAGCACCAGGACGAGGGGCCAACCACGGAGATGCTCTGGAAGCCAGAGTGTCTCTGTGGAGGACCCAGCCTCCAGTTGCCTCAGCCCTGCTTTTTTTAACTTCATTTTTTTTAGACCCCTGGATATCTAGGGGGTCTAATTTTCTCTCCATGCTGCAAGTTTGTAGCATGGGGAACATTTTTTCATTCCTTCACGTGCCTCTTGCCCCATCCCAAAGGGGTTTGAGATGGGGCAAGAGGCATGTACACGTTTGTCTGGACGCGCCCACCATAAAGTCTGTAGCAGAGCAGGTCAACCTCCCTGAACTTTCCATCACTGACCTCCAAGTGGTTGTTCTTAGACATTAAAACACTAAAATGTTTGGAATTATTAAGAAGGGAATTGTAAACAAAACAGTATCATTATGCCTTTTTATAAATACATAGTACACCCATACCTTAGTAGAATGCCCAGTTTTGATCTCCATACTTCAAAAAAGACACAAAAACTAGAGAGGTACAGAGAAGAGCAACAAGGAAGATGAGAAGCATGGAGGAGATTTCACATGAGGAGAGACTAAAGAGGTTAGGCCCATTTAGTTTAGAAAAGAGATGCTTGAGTGGGGACCTGAAAGGATTTCCAAAATACCAGGTAGTGGAGAGTAAGTAAATATGGATTCATTATTTATTATCTCTCATAATACAAGAATTAGGGGTCACAAAATGAAACCAGCTGGTAGTAAGTTTAAAAGTAACAAAAGGAAGTTCTTCTCCACACCATGAGTAATTAAAGTGTGAAACTTACAATGTTGTGGAAGCTGACAGTTTAGCCAAATTAAAAATGGATTGGACAAATTCTTGGAGGAAAGGTGAATTAGTAGCTATTGAATATGGCAGTTTAGGGGCACAACCTCTGAATCAAAACTTCCTGGAACCCAAATGCTAGAGGCTGCAAGTAGGAGAGGAACAGTGGAAACCCCCCTGGTTATAACTTGTTCACTCTTCCTTTCTGCATCTACTCTTTGCCACTGTGTGACACTGGATACTGCGCAATATGGACCTACATACAGCCTGACCCAGCAAATGGCAGTTTTTATGTTATAGTCTTATGATTTAAAAAGCAATTGGTAGAGGTTATATCTTTTATTAGACTGACTACATACAAAAAAATTATTCTTTATTTGTAAGCTTGTGGGTACGTGCACCCTTCCTCAGGCATAGGAGAGTGCAAAGATTGTAAAATTTCTCCCAAGTGGAAATTAAAATTCATATTATAGGTTTTAAAAACATACTTGAACACAAAATTGCAGAACAAGAAATCACCTAGGGACTGGATTGTGTTAGGTATAGTCTAAAAAGGGACTACTCATTACCTAGGAATTCTTAGCTCATTACCTAGATTAGCTTTATGTCCCCATGGGTTTAATGCTTGTTTGCCTCTCCCAGCACTGCCTCCCTTTCCCTCTGTTCCCTCCCTTCCCTGTCTTTTGTATTCGGATCACTTTGATACACTGCTCTGTGCATGCCTTTCATAGCATCTGTTGAAGTGAGTTTCAGTTTATGAAAGCTTATATATCTCTCGTTTTGGTGGTCTACGTGGAACATCTTTACCCTGCCTTCTGCCTGACTTCAGACCAACAAGACTAAATACTTAATATGATAGTCAGGCATTGATTATTACTGTAAACAGAGTTTTCTACCATATTGTGTATTCACCTTCTACTAGGTTAATCTATGCCACATTTCCCTAGCTTGTGTTTAAGAATGTTGCCTGAGACTGTTATATATCTGGCCCTAATGTCCAGATATATAACACCTACGGCTTCTCTTTTTTCCACAGAGCCTGCTACCCTGTACAGAAAAGACATTAGATTGATTTGACATGACTCATTCTCAAAAAATCCATGTTAGCTGTTATATATCACCTTACCATTTTCTAGGTATTTGCAAATAGACTGCTTGATTATTTATTCTAATATCCTTCTAGGAATTGAGATTAGACTGATCAGTCTAGAATTCTCTGGGTCCTCCTTGTTAAAGATGGCTAAAGTCCCAGAAGAATTCTTTTGTAAGATAATTGTTAAACTCAGTTTCAACTGTGTCTGAAATGGGTTTTGCCACTTCCTTGAGCACTCTAGGGTAAATTTGATCAAGCCCAGCTGATTTGAGAATGTCTCATCCCAGCTACCACTCATAGGCCATCTGAAAAAGTAGCATACCAGGTCATCAGTTAGCTGCTTGGGGGGTTCATGATTTAGATGATTATGCAATAATTCATGACAATCAGTAAGCTGTAGTAAGATCTTTTGGTCAGGTGAGCCCCTCATTAGCTCCCCACTGCTACCTGCATGCAACCTAATCTTCAAATGGACTATGTAGACCCTAACAAACATGGTCATTGTGAATGTGGTGTGAATTGTCACATTGCTAGGAGGACTGAGAATAATGTTGTCAGTATCTAAGAAGGAAAATTAGTGTCCCTCCTATATATGAGTGAGGGAATAAAATACATATCCTGCAAATCATAAGGCTAGTTTTATAACGGATTTATTCAGTGTAAAAGGAGTTCACATTGAGATCTTTAAGTTGTTTTAAAAGAATAATTTATTTCAGTGGGGTTACTGTAAGGTCTCCCAAAATATAAATAAGAACACTGGGGGTTGTGATGGAACAATTTTTTCAAGAAGGAAAACAAAAGATAACAGGTCCATACTATCAAATAAAGGTCCCTACCAAAAATTATTCTTGTAAACAGGTATCGTTGCAAACAGAAAATTACATGTAGTAAATAATGGTAGGCGGTTCCTTGTACAAGAAGGTGACTGAATTTGGTTCACTGGACATAAATACTTTAATTAATGGTTTAAACTGTTTTACACAACAGTTTAGTATACCAGAATGAATATCCATGAATGGGGAATGTGTATAAGTTTCAGATATTTATTTCTTTGAAATTTAGGCTGAAAAATAAATATTTTTAACATAGAGACATTGACCTTTCCTCCAAGTTCTAGTTGGGACAGAGATTTGCTGTTTGTTGAGGAAAATATTACAGACTTCCTGAAGTGAAAGTTTTTCTTTCAAAAGCCAGCCTGATAAAACAGCTTACGTTCTGTGACTCTGACTCAAGGGGTCAAACAGTAGAGACCTATATGGCTAGGCTTCACAATAATTGCTTTCCCTGCCTTCTGGGTGCTATAAATATCATAGTGTATTTGAATATACAAATGCCATGCATTCATAGAGGACAGATGTTTATGACTAAAAATATATATATTTAAAACCCATTCTTTTTTATCAATAACTTCAAGTTCTCTCAATGAAATATAGTTATTTAGGATGTACATTGAAATACCAATGAAGTCATTTAGGCCATTTACACTTCCAGTAGCATTACATCTGTTATCTGATTCACTATAGGAGTGAAAGCACTGATAAAGACACAGTAACTTGGAAGTCCACAAGGTAGGTTCTTGTACAACAAGTATTGTCTAACAGCAGCAATAGAAAAGTTTATTTTGGTCATTCTTAGGTACTATGCTATATATTCAATGAAAAAGTTCAATAAACTTCTATTCCAAAACCCTGAAAGAGCAAAAACACTAACACAAAACACAGATGGGATAACACATTATTGCAGACTCCTTCTGGTTTTCCATTCTGAGTACAAAGAGTAAAATGGAGTACAATGGAATAAAATGTATTTTTTGTTATTTACAAAGTATTTTTGTACCTTCACATCTTGCCTGACATGCTGTATTTTTTTTATCTACTCTACTTTTCTTTTGTAGTTGTAACTGTTGTTCCAGTCATAATAGTAGTATGAGCAGTGTACTGCATTTTATTCCAGTTTAAAGTTCTTCCAGCTTTTACCAGTTCAATCTGATTTTATTTTGGATATGTTTTCCCATGAGCATCATCTGCACAAAAAGCTGCAAATGATACACATTTCAAAATCAGCTTGAATCAATTCAGCCTTGGCAGTCTGTATTTACAACTGTAATTTTTCATCTAGTTAGTATGTAGTCCTTTGGCATGTTGCCTAACATTATTCACAATGCTTTGGACTATGGTCATCCTTTAACACTATGGTACCGAGTATCACACAAGGGATAAACACAAGTTATGACTCTTACAGAAATGTCAGAGAAGCAAGACCACCATGTGGGTTTCTTTTATAAAACTGCTTGAAAACAATATTGGTATTTTTTTCTTCATGATGGCCAGATTTTTGAAAGCCCCCAATACCTATGACTGGCCCCAGAATTTCCAAAGAATTTCCCATTTAGCAGTCATAAAATGCTCAGATTTTCAAAACCGATCGGTGTCCATATGCTCCTTCCTGCAGTCTGTTTTGTTTCAGGTGACTGCACAGTGCTGCTTCCCTTTTTTGAAACCCATTAGAGAAAATGGTTTTTTTTTTATGTATGTATTTATGTTTTTAAAGAACACTTGTAGTACATATGACAAAATATTATTCTCAAAGGCCTGATCAAGTTTAGTGAGAACTGACACTTCTCTATGCTCCTTTTTCAAAGATTTGCCTTCTGTTTCCCTGGCATTTCAATTTTAGAGCTGTTAAATAAAACACAATAACCTCAAAAACTTTTTTTTGTGGGTAAAAAAGTTTTTTTTTCCCCACTACCATCTTGTTTCAAAGGAGAGGAATCATTTTTGTTCATACTTCCTAAAAAAGTTCAAGGGCATGGTTCCTACCCAGTCTGCCTGAATACATACAACTTGGAGGTTACACCTCATTTCTTTGTCTTGGGGGGTGACGAGGGACAGGGGACTGGTAATTCTTACAATCTTTGTGTGACATCTGGATGCAACCAGTCTACACTGTGGGAACTGCTAATTTCAGAGGCTCTCACAAGAGGCATTCTGACTATCTGCTGTGGTATGCAAGCTGACCAGTTAGATCTGGATGCTGTGAGCACATCTACATGTGCATTAATGCACCTTTGCTACTGCACATTAAGTTTAGTACCTCCAATATGAGGTACTACATAAATTCAAACTAGCTGGTGCTACTGCACAGGAGCAACAGATAGAATTGCAGAAGATTGGACCATCACCTTTAAAGAAAAAGGGTCACTTATTAAATAGGACAGTAGACAAATTCTACTGCACATTATCTCATTAGCATGGTTTTTGCTGTGATGTGCTAATACACAGTAGATTTAGTCTACTGCACATTAAGCATCTCAAGTGGACATGCCCAGTATGAAGCAAACCTCTTCCAGATTCCTTGGTTCTAAGTGCTCATTGATGAACACATGGCACCAAGAATGGAAACATGAAGTCCCAGTAGTACTGAAAATCTCAGGAAATGTGGAGCACAAATGTAAAAGGCTTATGCAATGTTGCCCTCTGCATCTGAAAGCAATGGGCACTGGCAGAAAGGAAGACATTCAAATGTTAGCTTCAGTACGGACAGCAGTGCTGAAGCACTTGACCTTTTCAACAGTAGTTAGTTAACTCAGGCAGAAGAAACAAAGCTATCAGAGCATATACTGGAGATCTGAGGAGTGTTGTACTCCATGTAAAACTGAAACATATGACTGATTGTTTTTAAATGGAGTACTTACAAAGAAAATGTGAAAACAAAGACATGTTTGTCACTGATTAAGGCTAAAGGGCCAAACTTGTCATTCTAGGGGTAAGCCTTTGATAATGCACCAGATCATGAGGGGAATCTTGGGACAAAAATAAATTTTGACTGAGGAAGAAAGGGACTTGAGGAAGGAAGACATGTGCAGTTCAAAGCTGCAGCTCACAGGAAATGACACATGGAATTGTGCACACAGATACAAGAACTGCATTAACTGCATCATGTGGCAAGAGCTTGCACGTGGCAGTAGAGTGCACAGACCAGAAGTATGAGCTGAGAGGAATTCTTCCTAGGAGCAAGAGATAGAATTACAGAAGACTTGACCATCACCTTGAAAGAAAATAGGTCACTTATTAAATAGGACACAGGGGTACAAGCCAATATAGTGCTCAAAGCAGTGATATTAGCAATAGATAAAGAAAAGCAGCTGACGGTACGGAAGGAAGGTAAATGGATGAAATGATAGCTTACAGCAGTGCGATAAACCCCACTAAGGGATTATGTGAGCTAAATGTGTATGTAAATAACAAAAGGAAAATACAAATTGTAGTAGCTGCAGGGGTGGGAAATACATGGGGTCATGTGCAGGGGAGTTGGATCTGATGATCTGTAAGGTCCCATCCAGCCCCAACAACTATGAAACCATGAATACGTGAAGCCCTGGGTCTCATCAAGATGGCACACTCAGAAGATTTCATAGACATTAGGGCTGGAAGGGACCTCGGGAGATCATCGAGTCCAGCCCCCTGCCCAAAGGGCAGGAAGTCAGCTGGGGTCATAGGATCCCAGCAAGATAAGCATCCAATTTACTCTTGAAGGTGTTCAATGTAGGTGCTTGAACCACCTCCGATGGCAGAGTGTTCCAGATAAGGGGTCAAAACCATTGTGACTCAAGAGAATATAGAACTGCCTTAACTGTTTGTGCCTCTAGGCAATTCTCCAGGCTTCAAGGCAGATGCTCAGAAAGAAGACTGAGCAGCTAATTGCTCTAGTAGTAACAGAGAAAACAGAACAACAGGATGCATACTGTTGTTACCCAGAGAGGTGGTGGAATATCTCCAGCCTTGGAGGTTTTTAAGACCCAGCTAGACAAAGCTTTTGCTGGGATGATCCATTTGCAGATGGTCCTGACTTGAGCAGGGGGGTTGGACTACATGACCTCCTGAGGTCTCTTCCAACCCTAATTTTCTATGATTTTATATACTCTTTGGGCATGATAGAAGGAAAAAAAAGATGTTCAGGCCCAAAAGAATTATATCATTATGAGAGGAAGAAGTTATAAAACTAATCTGCCATTGATCTGTAAATATAGAAACTCTTGTATACATTGTGAAAACTAGTTATTTTAGTTAAAACTGGAATAATTAAACTAATTCTGTGAATTCAAAGTGACAATTTTTCTTTGTATGTGTTTGGTGGACTTTAGCTAGCCATGGAGGAGCTGGTGCAAAAAAATTTCCTTTGTCTGATTTCCCTTACCCTCCACAGCACTGCAATCTTAATATTTTTTTTCCAGCCAATCAGAACTCCATAGTCACTATAAAAAGGGCAAATCTGACTGTAGGTTTGAGATACATCATTACAGAGTGATTATATTTTTTTCTTACTCATCACTCCCATTATGTATGTGAACACTGTGAAGACAGCTCCTGAATCTATATTAATTCATTGGCTGGTTGTGTAGGCATATATTTAGGAGACACTAACTGGGTTATATCCTTGTGGAAAGCATTTGGGCACACACAGTAGAAACTGATGAAAGTCTATCCTTCAACAGTATGTGTCATGCTTTTAAATATTTGTTGACATAGGAAATGAAGTTATCATTAACAATACTTTATAATCTCTTCTGATTTTGATGCCTTTCCAACCTCACCAGCCCCCGCAGCTCCCACTGCAAACTCATTGAAAAAAATGGCAAGTAGTGATCTCATTAACATTCTAAATTTCAAAGGAATATGCCATGAGTCATATCATTTTGATACAGTTACTTCTTTTATGCTCTTATCAAAGATCTTAAAATGAAAGGTTATTTTTAGAGGTCATTCCTCTGGAAAGAATAAGACAATGCCTTTACACAGACTAATGGATTTGTACTAAATATCATCTGCTGTTCCTGAATAGGTTGAGAGGCCTACACAGTTGATTTACTTGGAAATCTGGCATGAAATCACTCTGCTGCATTTAGCTGGTTTTAGTGGAGTTCTATGGAGTTCTTCTTACTCCAGAACCCCAGGATCTTCAAACCTTAATTTTATTCAAAAATGAAATATTTTCTTTCTGGCCCTCAGGGGCCAGATTTAGATAGGGTGAGTTGCTGCAATTGCAAGTGACCTTCAGGGCTAATCAAAGTCTAAATTGTGTATCCAGGGGAGTTAAGTGAAGGTGAATATCACCTTTACCAGACTGGGACAAGGAGCATTGAGCTAGTCTCACATGCTTTTTTTAGCTGATTTATTAGATTGAGCTTCATGCTCGTTTTTCCTTGGATGCAGAGGTGGGTACAAAGAAACATCTTTCTGTCTCACCTAGCATAGTTTGCATAACTGTTATGTTGGTTGTATTTGTTACAAACATATGACTATATTACAATCATATGACTAAGATAAATTTATTTTGAATGAAGGAGTAAGGTCCTTAGAAATCTCAGTCTTCTTTCTACTCATTTGTTTCTCATTATGACAAGGGACTAAGAGCAATGGAATGCCTTCATTACTGGAAGAAAAGGCATATTAAGAACCTTAGAGCGTGGACCACACAGTACAACAAAATATTAACACTTATCCAGATGAAAATTATAAGATCCCTGATGAAGGGAGGTTTGTAGTAAGTGACTTTTGGATATGCTCAGCCATAGCCATGCAGAGAAATGAGTGAAAACTATAGTAAGTAGTTCTGATTTATCGTAGTGTGTTGTCATGCAATGGAAAGTAAAGTTCAGTCACAAGGTACAGTTTCATAGATTTCATAGATTTCATAGACATCAGGGCTTT
>NW_017728918.1:59494908-59514015 GCF_001723895.1 Crocodylus porosus | reverse complement strand
GATAGGCAAAGGGAATCAAGTAAATTACAGGCAGTTTCTAATTACTCCAGCTTCATTGTTGTTCAAGGAAGGTGCTGAAATGAAGTCCTTGACAGTTTGTTGGGAAGTGCTGCTTGAGATTTATGGTAAGCATGTAAGAATGCTTTTATTTTTAGTATAATTTTTTCAGCAAAATGCATTTGAGGCCAAGTCTAAAACTAATGATAATTTTGTTCTTAAAAAGAATGGCATGCCAGCAAAGGATCCCCTGGACTGTGATGCCACTCTGAGAGCCATGCTTGTTTGTACTGCTATATGTGATCTGGAATTGGTTTCCCATTCCTTTCTGTTTGCCTGTGCCAGTAGATACTGTACATGTCTTTTGGTTTTGTCCATTAGAGTCTAGAGCTCCTGAGGCATGCTATCATAAGGAAATACAAATGTTGGCTTTAATATCAATAGGAATCCTTTCTTTTTATCTTTTATTTATCTTCATAATCGTTCTGATGCAATGCCATAATCTTTGTTGGCTCAAATATGGTATCAATTATGAATCGATGCTGCAGCTACAACTGGAAAAATCAAGTTTGCTCCCACATTTTCATATGCTTGTGTCTATTTTACTTTTATCCCAAGAAACTTGAATAGCAATTTTGAATGAATTTTGTTGTACACTGCAAGGTTGTCACAGATAATTGTACAGGTTAATTTCCAGAAAAAATAATCAAGACACTTGAAGTCATTGATTCTACTTGTATTGACATTCATCTTTCCATTTGGATTTATAAATAGCATGGAAAATAATAGATTGTGGGCTAAAGAGCCCACTCAGCTTCCAAATCCAGTGGAAGCACCCCAGGAAATGGTCACAATTGTTTTATGGCATTAAGGGAAGGGCTTAGGAAGTATCTACAAATGGGCATTAATGAGGAGTAAGCTAGGATGAGAATTTTTTATAGCTCATTAGCTACCTAAACTAATCTGGTGTGTGAATACTTTCAGCTGGCACTCAAAATGCTTTAAGCTGCACCACACAATGGCTCTTTCAGTATGGACTAGAGGTGTGCAGCCTTAGTGCAGAAAAGCAAGAGTGCTGTAAATTTACACCTAGCTTATTCTGAATTAACCTCTCTGCCTACATAAGCCTTGTAGGCATCTATCCCAAACAAATATAGAAAAAGAGAAGAGGCTAGAGACAGGCTGATTAAAGGTAGAGAACACTTCTAGAGCAGTAATTCTCAACCAGTGCGCTGTAGCACGTTAGGTGTGCAAATATGATTCACAAGATACACCCAGAGATTTTGAATAGGAATCCATAGTGTTAAAGCCATTCTGAACTGCTGTGTTCTTTCTGAGTTATTTGCAACACAGTTCCTATATTATTTTTCCAGTAAAAAAGAAGTAGAAGTTAAGAGCTTGCATTTTACAAGAGGTGCCTTAAGCTATAGAGGGGTGCCTTGAGTCTAAAAATGTTGAGAACCATTATTTCAAACTTAAAAAATGAGGACTGTGGAATTACATGAAGAGGTAAATATGGTAGTGGTACACAGAATAGAAATTGGTTCAGAAAAGCTAAACCCATGTGCTGCTATTTTCAAGAAGGGGAGGAGGGAGGACCCAGGAAACTGTAGGTCAGTTAGTCTCACCTCTATCCTTGGGAAAACTCTGGAAAAAATCATTAAGGATCCCATTTGTGGGAGCCCAGCGGGGGAAATAATGCTGAAAGGAAATCAGCACAGGTTAATTGTAGGTAGACCTTGTTTCTTTTTATGACCAGGTCGCAAAATGCTTAGATGCAAGAGTTGAGGTAGATGTCATCTACCTAGATTTTAAGAAGGCCTTTGATAAGGTATCGCATTCCATTCTCGTAAATAAACTGACAGGCTGTGATGCAGATGATTACACAGTCAGGTGGGTGGTAAGTTGGCTTAGGGGTCACACCCAGAGAGTGGTGGTGGATGGCTCGATATCAGTTTGGAAAGATGTGGGCAGTGGAGTCCCACAAGACACAGTCCTTGGACTGGTGCTATTCAGTGTCTTCATCAGTGACTTAGATGAGGGCATAGAGAGCACCCTGTCCAAGTTCACAGATGATACCAAATTATGGGGCAAGGTTAACACACTAGAGGGTAGGGAATGGACCCAGGTGGATCTGGACAGGTTGTAAAAATAGGCAGAATGAAATAGGATGCAGTTCAACAAAGACAAGTGGCCCTCCTCTGAACCCTCTCAAGATTCTCCATATTCCTCTTGAAGTGTGGGGCCCAAAACTGGATGCAGGACTCCAACTGCCTGACCAGTCAGTGACCAGAGGGGGTCCCCTGATGGCAAAATTGACCAACTGGGAAGTGGTCATGGTGCTTCATTTGGTGCTCCCACTCCCTGGCTGGTGCTCACAAGGGGGAACCACTGCTCCCGCCTGCCTCCCCTGCCCATCACCTAAGTGGGGAGTGCAGCCGGTCAGGGGGTGCACCGGTGCTCTCAGAGGGTGCATGTGCACCCCCTATGTGTCACCACTGCCTGCTGGCAACTTACCAATGCAGTCCAGTATGCCGTTATCTTTCTTGGCAACAAGGGCACACTGTTGGTCCATATTCAGCTTATTGTCCACCTCTAGGTCCTTATAGCCCATTCAGTCAGCCCCCAGTCTGTACTGATTCATGGGATTGTTCTGTCCTCAGTGCACTTGTCCTTGTTGAATCTCATGAGATTCCTTTTGGCCTAATCCTCCAATTTGTCTGGGTCACTCAGAATCCTAGCCCTACCTTCCAGCATATCTATTATTCCATCCAGTTTGGTATCGTCTGCAGACTTGCTGAAGGTGCACTCTGTGCCATTTTCCAGGTCATTAATGAAGACATTGAACAAAACTGGCCCCAGGACCAATCCCTGGGGCACTCCACTTGATATTGGCTGCCAACTAGACATTGAGCTTCTGAGCCCAATGCTCCAGCCAGTTTTCTATTCACCTTACAGTCCATTCGTCCAGCCCGTATTTCCTTAGCTTGCCTGTGAGAATGTTGTGAGAGAACGTATCAAAAGGCATACTCAAATCAAGGTATATCACATCCACTGGTCTCTTGTCATCCACAGAACCAGTCACCTCATCACAGAAGCCTATCAGGTTGGTCAGGCATGACTTACTCTGTCTCTCACCCTGTCTCATTAAAAAACTGGGGGACTGTGGTGTCAACACCCACACAGTCAAATGGGTCACCAACTGGCTGGAGGGCCACACCCAGAGAGTGGTGGATGGGTCATGTTCGACCTGGAAGGACGTGGGCAGTGGGGTTCCACAGGGCTCGGTCCTTGGGCCCGAACTGTTTAAGACCTTCATCAGTGACTTGGACGAGGGGGTAAAAAGCACCCTGTTCAAATTTGCTGATTACACTACGATGTGGGGGGATGCGAGCACGTTAGAAGGAAGGAATAGGCTACAATCAGACCTAGACAGGTTACAGGGGTGAGCGGACGAGAATAGGATGGGATTCAACACTGACAAGTACAAGGTGATGCACCTGGGGAGGAAGAACCAGCAGCATACCTACAGGCTGGGGAACTCCCTTCTTGTCAGTTACACAGCCACACAGATGCCATTTTTGGCACATCCACAGTTTGCAATCCTACTTCATGTGAAGTGTTGTATAAGCATCTGTGTATATCAGCTACAGATATACATGAACATATGCACATACTTGAGCATAAGTTCTGAAATTGTGGCTTGGCAAAAACAAAGAGGTGGAGGACCCTTGCATCTTTTAGTGTAACTTGTGGATTAGTGGTTAGAATATGGTTCTGGGAAAGCAGAGAGGTACAGCTTAACACCTCCTTTGGGTAAGGATGGCCTAGAACTAGGCCAGCAGACATGTACAGAATTGTGTAGGTGCCTGGCTAGTGTATAGCCTACTGCTCATACTCAGTGTCCAGGTGTATGCTTGTATGTCCATGCTTTGTGTGGATTAGGATCACAAACTATGTGTATGGGTTAGTCATACATAATGTTCCTAGGAGGCATTCATTCTTGATAGTGTGGGGAAGCACACAGTTTTTGTTATCCATTTTGACACACCTGAGATTAGATATACTGCCTATAAAAAGCAATCTTGTTATTCTTCCCTGAATCACTGAGCTAAAATTCACCTCAAGAGCAGTACAAGCCTGCTTACATTGTCATCCAACCATTTCAATGTTGTATAGATTATACCATGTTTGTCTAATTTATTAGCAGCCAGAGGCTACCTGCCCCCGCCCTGCCCTCCCCTGCAGTGAACTGCACTAGCAGGGCCACAGGTCCCTTGTTCACTCTCCCAGTGCACCAGTCATGTGGGCCCTTCTCCCCTCAACCCCAATGCTGCAGTGAGTGTGTAGGCATTTCCCACCTCCCACTTCTCTGGCACTGTGGGAGGTGTAGTGCTGACCCAGCCCATCTCTGGGGAAGCAGAAGCCAGAGGAAGCAGGAGCCTGGAGTAGCTGACTGCTGCTGCAGCCAGGATGATGTGAGGACTGGCAGCCGCATGTAGCCTGTAGACCGCCAGTTGGACAGCCCTTGATTATATGAGTCACGCAATTTAAGTCCAGAAAAGGCTGTTATAATCTTCTCATACATCCTGTATAATACAAGTTAAAGAACTGTATCCAATAACCAGTGCCTGTTTACTATTTAATTAAATATTTCCCCAGACTCTCCTTTAGCAGCTTAGTTAAAAAAATAAACAAGTAAAATTATTTATAAAAGCAAAATGTGAAATCCAATGTTTGGAAGTTGAAGCTCAACAAATCTGGGCTAGGAATAGGGTAACAATTTGTTAACAACAAAAATAATTCACCTTTTTAAACAGCTTCTAAGGCAGGTTTCTTTATCACTTGAAGTCTTTTAAAGGCTGAATGTTTTTCTAAAAGATATATTCTAACTCTACCAAAAATAATGGGTTGATGATGAAGTTCTAATTTGGAGGGCATATGAAGTTAGATTCATACTGGTGCATTTGACAATTTGCAGGAAGGTCAGGAATGAGAAAGTTAATGGACACATTCACTTCTCTGTGTACTGTTTTTACCGGCTCCATGGATTTTTCTGGTTCATCAACATATTCTTAGTGACTTAGGGGAAGGTATTTTGAGATATTATTGCTGAACTATATCTTTTGGGGATTTGGCACAAAGGAAAACACACTGACCAGTTAGTTACATAGTAATTTATATTATCCTAATAGGAATTAGTATACACCCTGAATTTTAGGGTAATGGACTTGAGATTCTTGTTGTTTCCATTTCTAAGGTCCAGGATCTGGTGTAAGGTTGTTTAGCGTGTTACGAGACAGCGTCCTTGCTAAGAGGCTGGCCACAGGGAGAGTCCTTAGGGTCACAAACTGCAGGGATTCTGTAAAGCTCTCCCTGGTAGTGGTGCTAGCCTCTGCAAAACATGTGTGGGGAGTGACTCTGGCCCCTGCATTGCCCAAGGGAACTGGACAGCCTCACAAAGGATTTCATACCACTCTCTCCTCTTAATACCTTTGGACAATTACACCTGACCTGAGGGGATTAGGCTTCTACCTGCAGCTCATCCTGTAATTCTTTTTCACATGTGGCTATATCTTAGTGAGTGCGTCTACATGAGATGCCTTCCTGTGCTGCAGATTAATCAACCGTGCAGTAAGGTGTCGCCATGTAACTGTAAATACAGGTAGTAGATTAATTGTGCATTCCTTACTGCACAGTAGTGCTTGTGTAGATGCTGACTGGAAGCAAATTTGCTTCTGGTCAGTGACATCAGTAGGGGACCACAGTGGATGGGGGAGTTCTCTGTTCCTGGTCCTGGTACTGCTCAGCTACTGGCTCCCCCAGCTGCTGGGAGCCAATCAGTGCTGGGATGGGGTAGGCAACCCAGCTAGCTCCAGCCAGCCCCCTACTGAGCAGGGAATCCCCACCCAGCCAGGGGGCTATTGGCAGCTGCCCCACAAGTAGGATAGCTCCCAGTCAGCCTCCTGCTGGTGGGGAATCTGTGCCCAGTCAGGGGCGCACTGGCAGCTGTCCTAAAAGTGGGACAGCTCCCCGTGAGCCCCCTGTTGGGTGGGGAAGCCCTGCTGGGCACTGGGGTCTCTGGCAGCTGTGTGTCCCAATGTACATGGGGCTGGGAGAACTCTGCTGGCTGCTGTGGCAGTTGTCTCTTGGCCCTGTACACACCTGGACCCCTTCCAATTTGCATGGGGCCAGGACACAGCTGCTGCTACACCCAGCAGAGCTCTCTTGACTCCATGTGCATAGGGACTGGCCCCCTGTGCCTCCTGCCAACCCCCAGGCTAGCACCTCGGGAGAGTCCCTGGGCTGATGCAGTAGGGCAGAGCAGGGTAGGAGCAGCCCTGTATTGGGCCTCTCACATTGGGAGCAGATTCACTCCGAACATGGTGAACATGTAGATGTGCTCCCAGGGAAGGTTAATTGTACAGTATTTTACTGCGTAGTAACACTATATCATATTAATAGCATGTATAGGTGTCCTAAATGTCTCATCAGCTTTAAAAAGACTTTCTGGGGTGACCAAGTTTTCTATTTTCATCATCTGAAATACCGTCATCCCTGACCATGGGCTGTGCCTAATTATGGAATAGGAGCTTCAGTCATTGTTCCTGTTGTTAAAAACTTGCAAACTTCACATAAATATGAGAGGAAGTCTGGAAAGGTTTTTTCTAGTTTAAATTCTTCATATGCATCTGATTTTTTTTCTCATTCTGGCTCGTGTTCTCCATGAAGAAACATGTGGTGGGGTGGGTAAAAGTTGGAGTAAAAAAATCTACCTCTTTTTATAGAACAGTTTCCCCTTTAACAACATTGTTTGCATGTTTGCTTAGTAAGCGGAGGAACAACCCTTCATTTGTGGAGTGGTTGGTTTGGATTTCTTTGTCTGTCTCTCAGTTTTGTCCATCTAGACATTCAAGTGATGCCAGGCATCTGAAAGCCCTCACAATTACACCTACACACAGAATGAAGGCTAAAGAAAATTGGGTTCCTCTGGGAATCCAGTTGTGGAAAATTAATAGAGGAAGTTATGGGTTAGAAGCACTAGGGGGAAAGGAAGGGCAGTCTTGTGGTTACAGCACATAATGTGACTCAGGAGATTTGGGTTAATTGTTCTGATCTGCAGCAAGTCTCCATGTGATTTTAGGCAAGTCACATAGTCTTTCTACACCTCAGTTTCCCAAGATAACAACAATTCCTTTTGTTTTCCTAACCTTTCTCTATCTTATATGTTTAGTTGCAAGCTACATAGGGAAAGGCTTCCCTCTCATTCTACATGTACAGATATCTCACAGAACAATTCGTTGGGTTCTAATAAAACAACAGTATCACCATCAGCATCACCATCAGCATCACCATTACCAGGAGCAGCATAATGTAGGAGATCTGGACAAAAATAAATTTAAAGAGGGCAAGCAAAGGGTCTTTGGAGTACAGATAGGAAATCAGAGCACTTGCAAAACAAAAACATTGCTAGTATCCAAAAGACTTAGTCAAAATGAACTCCCAAAGTTATGTATGAAGCTATCAGACAGAAAACCCAATGGAACAACTCTTAATCATAAAAGCGAAACCCAGTGAAAATAACTGCATTCTTTGCTAGGCGCAGAATGATTGTGGAGTGGGAAAGAGACTGTTGATTACTGTCAGACACGTGCTTGGAACATTACTTTTTAGGCTACCTTCTGCTAGATATGAAAGGTAAAAGATGATCAGAAGAAAGCTAATAAATGTTGCAAGGACAAAGAGAAGGCCAGGGGGAACAAAGAAAACAATTGAAGGCTATGAAAAGCCAGAATGAAACAATTCCAAAATGTTTAAAAAACCATTTGGTATTTTTAATCCCTTCTGCAACTACCACTCATATTGGCAAAAGTTATGGCCATTACAGCAAGCCTGCTTTATACATATAAACAAAGGCTCTACAAAACTGCTAAAAAATTAAGCTACTTTAGGCCTTTGTTTAGACCAAACCCTGCAATGAATTCTTGGTTGGAGTACATGTAAGCCACTGTATTTCTTTCAGGATCCAGACTGTTAAAACACATTTTCTTTAGGCATTCTATAGCATTAACTTAGGTCTCAAGGACAGTGAAATTTACTAGAGGGAAGATACATTTTTCTTATATGGCTAACCTATGACATTTCCTAAAACTATCACATCTTCCTCCTCTTTCCTTCACTCAATAAATTACCATTATCATTTTATTTAATTAAATGGGAATGATGCCTTCCTGGGCTTTTATCCAGTTTCCTTTATGGGCTGGGCACTCAGCAAGCTCAAGGGAGGGCTTTTCTTCTTTATTGTCCAAACCTAAATAGGAATTCCCTTCACCCAGATGTAATTTCCAGCTTCTGGTTTTGGAATTAGAAGTTTGGCAACCTTAAATAAGGTTTTCTAATTTTCTAACATTTTATAATAATTTTCTGATATTTACCATCATACATTACTAACATTTATTTGAACATATCAAAGTTTGAATTATGGGTGGAGGGGGCACATATTTTTAGCATCTTGGATGAGAACTCCAAACATTTTACTAAGAATTTAAAAAGTACTAATTTAACGCAGGCTTTGCTGCAGAAGATTAATTTGATTTTTTAAAATTTTTTATAACCTTTTGTCATAATCATCATCATCTTCACTTTATGGTTTTTGTATCATTGCCTGTTCCAACTTCAAAAACTTTCAAACCACTGTTTCCATCTTCTTTTTTCTCTTGTAGACTATAATTGAAATTTTTGACATAGGTAAGCTACCAACCCCCATGATCTGGCCTCTGGATCTGGCTTCTAAAATAGGAGATTTAATAGATATAGATTTCTTTGATAAGATGCTGATTCATCCTTTAGCTCATTTTGATTGCATTGCCTGTGTAACTCAGGTGATGAACTCTTAGGTGTGAATTTGATCACTGCTGGTTTCTTTCTGCAATTTGGAAAAGAATATAAGAGGATGTGACCCCATCCTGATTGCAGTAGAAAATAACTGATGGTCCCAACCACATTTACCATCATCAGTGGTCCTGGTCTGGCCCTGATCACATGAGAAAGAAAAGAAAAAGGAAAACCAGTAAGGCCAGAAATTAAGATGGCAAGATGAAAAGTAGAACAGACACAGAGAAAATGTAGCAATAGTACAAGTAGGAGAGAGAGAAGAGGTAAGAAAGGAAACTAGGGATTAGATAGGAGATGATATTGGTAGTCAATGGTGGCAGTTTTAGATGTGAGCATATGATGCGTTACTAATTATTATGATTAATTACATGTATTATCCTAGCATATTGAGGCCCCAGAAACATTAGGCCCTCCACTGTGCTAGGTGTTGTATGAATAGACATTAACAGAGACAAATCCATTCTCCAGTCAGTTTACAACATAAAACTTGATCATGCAAATCATTCAAATTACACTCTGACTCCTAGGGACGGTCTGTAGTGGTGGCAGCTGGAATCCTGAAGGAGCTATTGCCTGAGCTGCTTAGAAAGGCACAGGGTTGACCGGAGGCTCTTGTCTATTATGGTGGGGTTATGGGGGGATCTAATTTCTTATGGGGGCTGCTCATTTCTAATGGGGGGGGCTCAACTCCCCCAAACTCTCCCCCCCTGTAATTTGAACCCTGCATGGTGCTAAACCCTCTGTCTTAATTCATTGAAGCATAGGGACATATGTGTATTCCCACCATAAATCAATTAAACTTTTTCTATTAGGCACATGCTTGTGTGCTTCACAGGATCAGGGATGGTGGGCAGGATCAAAACTTAAAAAGGAGGCCTAAAATACAGGCTGGGCACCTCAGATCACCTACTAGCATAAAGCTATTTGAGGAAAATGCTGTGTTTAGTAATGTCTCTTTCTTTCCCTTAGGGTGTCTATGACAATGCTGACTAACACACACAGACCTACTGACCTCTGTACATGATCCAAGATCCTCCAAGTAAGAATCCAGACTTAGAAATAAAATTAATGTTGTCTCCAGACACATAGTTTTAGATTCTTTGCAGCAGTGCTTTCACTTATTGGCCTGATGTGAACAGCATCATTGGAAAAGCTTTCACTTATAAACTGGCTGAAAATAAACCCATCAAAAGTCAAGCAAGACTTGGAAAGGGTGACGTCTTCTTGTGCTTGCCAGGGAGTGTGAATGTAGCAGCTGTCAGATTAATGTATGATTAAAGAAAAAGAACGGAAATGGAAGATAACTTTTTGATGCCATCACCCCTTAATCCAGAGTGGGAGCAGAATATTTTTCTTTTTTTCAAGTCATTTAACCAAAAGCTATGTCTATATATAATTTGAAGGAAACCAGGCTGTTGAAATTAAATCTATTTTATAAGTTGCTTTATGGTACCACCTAGCAACACAGCCAAAATTAGGGTCCATCACGTTATAAACTGAGTTCATCCTACCCCAATGACCTCGCAATCTAAAAAGACAAGATAAAGGCCGAGAGAAACGTGGTATTATTCCCCACTTCTTGACACAGAATCTTAGGCATCGCAGTACTAACTGACTTGCTAAAGGTCACATTGAAAGCCTCTGGAAGGGGAGAGAGAGCTCCTGAGTTGAAGTCTATTGGCTTAATCACACAACCATCCTTTATCTCATCCTTCCTCTAACTTACATTGTATCATTTAAATAATTGCACTGTACAAACAGTTCATCATTCAGAGTTGCCAAAAATATACCCAAGGTCCTATTCCACTGAATTCCTGAAAGTGACAAAGAGCTAGTAATCATGGGTAACTGAAAGTGCACCTAATATCTCAATCAATAATTCAAATGCCTAATTTAATATTCCACTCAGCTCATTTCATTCATTCAAACATTAGAGTCCAGGCTGTACAGTCTGATTCACATGCTTCAGATGTTGTTTTGCAGTTGACAGTCAAGTGTTTTTAACCTTCTGGAAAGTGAAACAATGCATGGTATAGGATTGTCTCAAAAAAGGAATTTATACATTCAGAGAAAGAAAGCAGCCAGACACAGCACAGACCTCATCTAGTTCCCACTAAATGTATTATCATCTGTTTCTGTGAGATCTGGATTAAGTCTATATACCATTACAGCTTCATACAAGGCCAACTAAATCAAACAGAAAGATACCTGTTGACTTAAATGGGATTTGGAGCAAGCCTTCACTGGGCAATACAAACCTGAACAGAATATCAGTTCAAGACTGTCTGGGATTTTGTAAGAATCCTGTCTCACCAGAGCTGGTGTAAAATATTACATCTTTTAAGATTAAAAACAACCTTCAACATGTTTTTATTATTAAATTTGGGGAGCTTAAATAAAAAAGCAAGAAAATCAGAATAAATGTAATTGTACTAATCACTACATTAAGCTCTGTGTAATTTTATCAGGTCTTTCATTATGTACTGATATGCTAAATGCCCACTATTAATCTAAAACATTTATCTGTCATTTCAATTTTGAAAATCATGTATGGAAGCAAGAGTGCATTATAAATAGTTTAGTGTCTAGTATTGAAACACATATCTTGTAAATTAAACTTAATAAGTATAAAATGACTGCACTGTATTTTTTGACAAACATTTTGTATGTTTGTGCCTTACATCAATGTTTAAGTCTGAGAACTAAGTGTAGTCTCTGATAAAGAGATGTGGTTAGTACTAATTTTTCATAATATATTAAAAAGTTGTCAGTAAGTCAGTGAGGCTTTCCAAAGATTAATTCTCTCTATTATGATACATAATCTTTAGAACAAATTGTGAATGGTCCCATGAGATAGTTGAAGATGAATGAGAATATCATTGTTTAAATTAAAAAAGCACTTAACTTTTTATCAGTAATATTGGGGACAGGGGGTCACATGATAAACAGTATGTAATCAATCTTATCTATACATTGTTTGATGTGAGCTGTATGAAATTATAAAACATTACCAGTGAGTTGGAATTATAAAATTCAATTCACCAGGGTGTATGCAAGGTTCTTCATGGTAGATTTTTTTATTGTTATTAATTAAAAATATTATTTGAATATATCATCAAAGTTGAGACAGTGATATACAGAGAGAATAAATTCACTGAATCCTGCCTTGTAATGTAAATTTATAGGGAGTACAAGTCCTGTGATACTGGGGAAAGTACCATTCCCCACACTGACAGAGGGAGGACTAAGGCACAGAGAGAAAAAGAAAATGTTTGTACAAAGTCACACAAAAACATGAAGAATAGAGAATGCAGTATTCATCAGATCCTCCTCTCTAGTTAGCTCCCAAGCCACAAGATTCTTTCCTGTCTCAAACTCTTTGCTTTTTTTCAGTGAGCCATAACAGAGACAGGAACCTGCTAAAAAGAACAGTGCTGTTGGGGACAGAGTCCTTACATCTGGGTAGTACAATATTGTTTCCTTGAGGTCTGAGGATTGCAAGATATTCATTTGGGGCAAACTGTACAGGAGAGGACATGGGGTCCTTCTACTAAACATCGTATATAAGAAAGGTCATAGTAGAGGTAAAAGAACAGAAGGAAAGGACAAGGGGGAAAAGGAACATAAGGACTGAGAAAAGAAAGCAGTTAGGGAGACTCTCTGGGAGAGAGGGAAGTAAAATATGCAAAATGATAGCTAGCAACAACACTATTAATTCCTGTTATTCATTAATGCAATTAATAATAGATATTTACACAGTACCATAATTTTACACATTCAAACCCTTTAAATGCTATTATACATTTGTATTTTATCTCCATATTGTTACAAAGTGCATACATGTCATGCATATTTACTTGAAGTTTCTATACATCATTAACTAATTGGAGGACAAAGTGATGAATGATGTCCTAAAATGTGGATATCCACATTTTGTATCATAATTCAAGTAATAACATGTTACTTGTGGAACTATCTTATTAATTTATTTAAATAAAATTTGTAAAGGAATAAAGGACAATCGGAAAATACTGTTTTTATATCAGCTGAATCATCACAACTAGGAAACGGAGCAGGACAGATTTATTCAGTTATGAAAGGGCTTTGTCTCTTTCCTTTCAAGGGTGAAAACTATGATTTGTTGACAGAAAACAAACAAAGGAAGTGCCCTAGGCTGCACTTTAGCCTATTAGCTATCTGTTTGCATTTCTAGTCACAATGCAGTTTTAATGTAAAATGTTTAAAAATACTTGGGAATGAATTTTGAATGAATTTGGGGCTTGGGGGTAGAGATGAATCCAGGGTAGTGAGATTTGTATTTACAGAGTTCTGGGGAGGGGGAATTATTATTTAGAAATGAAGAAACACAAAAGCTTACTTTTAGTGTTAGGGAGGTCTCAGGGATGGAGTGTAGGAGGAAAGAGATCAGATGGCAAGAAAAAAGACTCGTGAGTATCAGGCTGTGGGGGAACAGGAGCTCATTGTTAGATTCTGTTCCATCATTTTACTCCTCTGTTGAAGCCCATTTCTTTGGTAGGCACTCTGAGGTTTCTTTCCAGTTTTGCATACCTGCAAAACAACCTCTACACAACAGAACTGCCTTAGCCATCGGCCAACTCTCCTGTGCAATATAAATATCTTGCTTACATCAACATCCTGCTTGCCATCATATACCTTTGAGGTAATCAGACTACTCCAACTTAATTTGTATAATTTGACCTTAGTTTGTATAAAGTGAACTTTTCTACCTAGGGGAATTTATAACATACTTCAGTTCTCCTGTCAATATGAAGTTTCATTTCTACCTGGGAGAAATTTTACAATCTTTGCATTCTCCTTCACCTGAGGAAGGGTGTGTGAGCCTGAAAGCTTGCAAATAAAGAATTTTTTTGCAACTATCTAGTTGGTCTAATACAAGGTATTGCCTCTACCAAGAGTTCTGACTGCTTTAATTATATAGAAAATTATAGAAAAAGTCAAATTAATTTAGCTTGGTGATAAGTAATACTTCAATTTTTCTTATCGCACGGTAGTTAAAAGGAAGTAGGGCTGAATTTATATGAAAAGGACTGAAATAAAATATTATTTGCTATGAAAATTAAAGAGTAGCATAACAATTTATTTGAAAGTAAAGCTAAATGTAGAAGTGAGTTCCATAGATTAATGGGTGTACAGAGGAGAGGGAAAAGGAATCCTGGGTAATAGTTACTTCAGTTTGCCAGGGAAATTAAAGAAGTAGAGGCTAGAATAAGAGTGGATGTTGATGCCAGCGTAAATTTGTTTAGTGCAAATTCATTTAAAGTTTTTAAAATTATCATTAGGAACCTAAAAATGCAAATAGCATAGGCCTGGTCAAAGATCAACTAAATTCAGTATCATGAGTAGAATAAGGAAAAGTGTATAGTAAAATAAGGTATATGCATTTCACATCTAAGAATAAAAATAGTGGGTGGCCTTTAAAAAAGACTCAAAGACAGAAACATTTAAATAAAGATATAACAATTTTAAAAAGGGCAGCAAATGCAGAAAAGAAATTCTAGAACAATAAAAGCTTATAATAAACCCAGCATTATTATAAATCTGTTACATGGATTTAGAAGTGAGTGCAATCCAGGGCAATTCAGGGCAGGGACAGTGAAAAGCAGTATTCAGTTAGAAGTTGAATAGAGAATAAATAAAGGAATGTTTTAGCCAATAAACAAAGTTACAAATTCATTTTCAGTTTAGATAAAAGAGCAAAAGGGTTGTGCCAGGAGTACCATCAAAGGTAATAGAATTAATATATTCATAAAGATGTTATGATGTTTCTATAATTTGAGTGTTTACATACATTTTTTAAAACTATCTATGCCATCTGGGCATTTCTCAATATAATCAAAATAAGTAAAAAGGAAAACTTGACTCAGCTATAGGGGAAATTCAGTTCTATGAAATCTAAATTTCTCTTCTAACAAACCAAGTTTCTAGCTTGTCTGATTGAGAAGACTGTTTTGAAAATGTAAACAAAGTTGGATGATTTTGTTATGTCTGTGGTCAAAAAAACTGAAAACAATCTCAACTCCTGATCCTTTGAGAGAAGCCAAAATAATGTGCTTTGCTTTGGCGTTGGTAAACATCCTGATACAAAATGGTTGCTTGACCTTACATTTCTGTCCACAAAGAGAACGGGTCTGACTCATGCACTCCTCACCATAATCAAAAGCTAGCATTTTAAAAGGAAGAGGAAAGGAGAAAGATGAGAAAGAGGTAGAAAAGCTTATATCATGTGTATGCCTGGCTTTTCAGAGCGAAAAATTCCTACTTTTCATTCTTACTAACAGTTTGTCGATTCCCTCCCCCACTTTCAGGCAACCTCTGTATCTCACGACATTCTCATTAACAAACTAAGGAAGTACTAAAGTCATGTAAAAGTACTGTAAGGTGAATACATAGCTCGTTGGATTATTGTACTCAATGAGCAGTAATCAATGGTTCAATGAGAGGACAGAACAAGTGGGGTTCCCCAGGAATCTATCCTGGTCCAGTATTGTGTATATATTCATTCATTATTTATATGAAGGAATTGAGTGTACATTTAGCAAATGTATGGATACCACCGAGTTAAGTGGAGTTGCACTGTGGAGGGTAGGACTAGGATCCAGAATTACCTGGACAGACTGGAGAAATGGTCCACAATCAATCAGATGAGATTTTGCAAGGACAAGTGTGAAGTTTTGCACTTGGGACAGAATAACCATATGTACAAATACAGACTGAGGACAACTGGCTAGGCTGCAGTACTGCAGAGGAGAACGTGGCGGTTACAGTAGGCCATAAACTGAGTATGAACCAACAGTGTGCTCTTGTTTCAGAAAAAGCCAACAGCATGCTGGATTGTATTAACAGGAGTATCACTTGGAAACCAATGGAAGTGAAAAGTGAATCTTCTACTCTGTTCCATACTAGTGAAGCCTCATCTGGAGTACTGTGTCTAGTGTTAGGCCCCACAGTTCAAGAAGGATATGGACAGTTTGGGAAGAGTCCAGCACAGAGCAACAAAAATAATTAGGAGCAGTGGCGATACATAGAGGGTACACAGGGGTGCATGTACACCCCCTGAGAGAGTGCTGGTGCCGCTCCTGAGAGCAGGCACTCTCAGCTTAGGTGATGGGGAGTTGGGGAGGCGAGCAGGTGGAGCGCTGTTGCCCCCCTGAGAAATGCCTCTGGCACTTCTGGGCATGCCACCAGTACTTCTGGGCTCGGTGTCTGGCTGCAGAGGGGTTGCCATTCCCTCCCAGCCTCAGGAGGCACATGCCACCTATGATTAGGAAGCTAGAAAGCAATCCTTATGAGGAATGGCTGAAAGAAACAGGGTTATTTAGTCCAGAATAGATTTGATAACTGTCTTCAAATACCTGAAAGCTGATTGCAGAGACGATGAAGATGGGATTTTCTTTGTATTCATAAGGGACAAGACAAGGAGCAAGCTGTAGCAGGGGATATTTAGGTTGGAGATTAGGAGGAACTTTCTGATTATGACAGTTGTCAAGCACTGAAACAGGCTACCTAGAGAAACTATGGCATTTTCATCCCTGGAAGTTTTCAAAAGCAGGTGAGACAGACACTTGGCAGGAATGGTTTAGTCAGGCTTTCTCCTGTCTTAAGGGGTCTAGAATAGGTAATCTTGGGCATGTCTACATGTGCAAATGCTGCAGGGTGGGTTTACTCTAGCATAAATTACTTTAGAGTAAATCCACCCTGGGCAGGCCTCTACACATGCAGGGATGCGGAAGCAGGTTTGCTATTCACAGCAGCAGTCTGCGCCCATCCCTGCTAGCCCTGTACTGCCCCCCCCCGCAGCAGCCAGGGGGAGCTCTAGATTCTCCCTGGGTACTAGCCAGGGGCTGGCAGGGAACATGCAGCCAGGAGAGAGCTGTTTCTTGGTGGGGGCTGGGATATTGCTCCTTGCCCCCAGGATCCACCTGCTGCTGGAACAGGCTCCACCCCCAGAGCCTGGGTGTGGACAAAGTTCCACAGCAGAGAGCTCCTAGGCTCCACCCTGTGATCACGGTCACAGGCCCAGGGATGGGAGGTTTTTGTCTCCCAGTCCCTGCTCCCCGATCACGATTGTGAAGCGGGACCTGAGAGTTCCTTGCTGCTAGGGCAGGGGAACATTGTCACAGCAGGCAGCTCCCAGGGGCAGGGAGCAATCTCAAGTCCCCTGCTGCCCAACTGACTGCTCCCAGGTGGCCATCTACACATGCCATACTGTGCAGTAAGTAATTGGGAGTAAATTTGCTACTTGTATTTACAGGTAGCAAATTTACTTATGATTAGAGCTAATTACTGCACAGTAAGCATCTGCAAGTATAGACAGCGATGCTTACTGTGCAGTAATTAACGCTAACGTCAAGTAAAGCATCTCATGTAGACATGCCCCTTGTGTGGTCCCCTCTAGCTATACTTTCCTATATTCCTATGATCCTAAGAATTCAAAATGAAAAACCAGGTAACTAGGTGATACTAGGAAATCTCTAGAACTTAAATTGCTAGTTTGCTAATAACTAGCAACTCTGAAATTTGAGAATAAAGTATATGGAATTCTGTAAAGGTAATACTTAATAGCCAAATCTCAGAAATTAAAATGTCTATGTTAAAAAGCTGTGCTTGAGTTTGTGGCAAAGTCTACATGTAAGAGAATATAGAGAAGGAAGAGTTTAAATTCTTAATTTTATGAATATCCAAAACAACAGCAACATCAGTAGTATTACAGGTTATATTAGAATCAGTGGATCAACTTCCTTCTTCTGTTAGGTATAGATCAAGTATCAGTCAATGGCTGCAAGCATCTGTTACTCCCTGGCCTCAGCTTTATTATTCAGCAATTGCAAAATATGCTGAACAATGTCAGAAAGGATTTTGCTAATGAGAGTACCTCAGATTCACACCTGTTTCTGTTAAAAATTTGTCTTCTAGGCACAGAAGAAAACAATAGTATGGGAAAAAAACTGTATTATGGGACTGTATCCTGGAGCCCCATTAGGCCTGTATGCAGTAGGGCTGTGCGAGTCGGCAGCTTTGGATCTGGCTGCATCGGACAGCCACGATCTGAGCTCCAGACCAGGCTTTCACCTCGACTGCCATAGGGTATAATGGGGAATTAATGAAAGATCTATAACTTTGTTGTTTTTGGTATGATTTAGATGAAACTTGTAGGGGTAGTAGCCTCTCCTAGGAACATGATGCCTGCCAAGTTTCAAGAAGATCAGTGCAGGGGTTGGGGGGAACTGCGCCCCAAATTCCTGAAAGCAAAACTCTTGTCACATCTATATGTTACAACACAGGGGGGGTCAAAATTGCAGTGGTGGTAGCCCTTGTTGAGCCCTTGTTGAAGCCTGCCAAGTTTCAAGAAGATAGGTGCAGGGGTTGTGGGGGAACTGCACCCCAAGCTGCTTACAGGCAAAACTCCTGTCTTGTCTATGTGTTACAACACAGGGGGTTCAAAACGGCAGGGGGGGTAGCTCTTACTGAGGCCACAAAGCCTGCCAGCTGTGAGTGTGTGTCCAAGAGCAGGCCTGAGTGAGTGCTGGGCCCTGCCAGGCCGTGAAGCCTGCCAGCTGTGTGTGTCTTGCTGGGGGAGTCTGTCTTTTGGGGCCCTGCACCCTAAGCTGCTGACAGGCAAAATTTGTGATGTGGGTGGGTGACACTGTGTATGTGTTAAGGTGCACCCTTCCTGGCGCTGGGCCTCTGCACAACACGACAGTGTGCCCCACTGAGGCCTCCTCCCCCCCTACAGCCTCATGCCCAGGCCTCTGATTTACGTGACAACAGGTACAATAACTTAGCTGGCTCAACACCAGTAGCATCAGCAGCAGCATCAAAGGTACCCACACGGAACAGTCACAGAGCCTGTCGTTTTATAAAGGAATTGACAGCAAGAAGTAAAAATGTTGTGTTGTGTTGGACATATGATGTTACTCATGGTGTGTGATGGCTTATCTTTTGTTTTTATTTCTATATGTGTATTATGAAAAAAAAGGAGTACTTAAAAAATGTATCTTCGGAAGGTTTAGGGTTGAAAACCCCTTTGTCAGGCTGAGGAAGTACCTGCAGTTGGTCCTGGATGGAAGGAATAGTAAAGAAGCCACAGGCTGGCCTGGCCCGCAATGAAGGCAAGAGAGCCAGTCAGTAAAAATGGAAATGGAGGCATCGGGGGGAGGGACAGGCTGGGGTGGG
>NW_017728918.1:59489469-59494808 GCF_001723895.1 Crocodylus porosus | reverse complement strand
TGAAAAGTGGTTTGTACGTTCAAACAAGCACCTAACCTCATCACCAGAACTGAAGCCAACTTCCCACAGCTCAAAACACAAAACCTGCCAACTATCTCCAGTACCCCCACAAACTGCACACCAGAATCTATCAAAGACAACAAAACCCAACTACCTGTGGGAGCGCAGTCCTCACCAAGAAAACACTCTGCCTCCAGTCTCTCTGGCCTGATCCTGAGGGAACAAATGACAATGCAAACTGCTTTTCAGAGCTGGGCCTATGATCTTCACTTCATCAGCCTCCTAGGTAGTAGAATGAGGATCCTGCCTTTCCCCACTTCTCAGCAGGCTGAGGCTGAACAGCAGGAGGAGCTGTCTCAGCTGAGCCACTTGCCTCCACAACCTCAGCCTCCTATGAGGTGCTGCTTTCTGGAGCAGACCTGGGTCTAGGGGAAATGTGAGGGGTGTAGAGCACAAACTCTGATTCCCCCTCAGTCCCCAGAATTGCCTGAGCCAGTCTGCTCAGCGTCCCTGGTTCTAGCTCCAGCTCCTCCTCTGGCAGGGGGCGGTTCATGCTGAGAGCTGAAATTCGGGTGGAAGAGGCAGTGTTCCACTGCTGGTGCCCACTCCTGGACTGAGTGGAGGTGGTGCAGGTGCAGGGGCGTTAGGTGCCTGGTTTCCACTGGCAGCACCGATGTCACGGCTGCTCGGGAATAGAATGCGTCTGTGTTTGGGTTGGGGGGGCTTGCAGCTCTAGCTCTCCTCCTACCCCCTCTCCCTCCGCTGCCAGAAGACCTAGCACCTGCCTTTCCAGCACACTTCATATTGATCTTTCCTGTGCTGCAAAAGGTCTGTGTGCGTGTGTGAATCCTTTTGTATATCTGTCTGTCTTGTTCTTCTGTGAATATCTGTGTCTATCTTGTGCTGTGAATAAAATTATTTGTGTTTCTTCTGTGTGGGTCTCACTCTATTGTCTCTTCTGTTGTGAATTATATTGTGTGCCTTCTTTCTGACTCTTGCTATGTTATCTATCTTGTGTTGTGAATGAAATTATTTGAGTCTTCCTGTATCTCAATATATTTTTTGTGTCTTGCTCTTCTGTAAATATCTGTCTGTCTTTTTCCACTGTGATTTTTTTCTATATTCTGGGTCTCTGTGTATGTGTATGTGCATGTGTGTGCATCTGCATGCGGGCAAGCAATCTGTGCTTCCCTGCACACTGATAGATAACATTGGCTGGGAAAACACAACTGTCTTTTTGCAGTTTCCAAAACAAGTTCCCAAAAAATAATTCAAAGAAATAAATTGAATTGTAATACTACTAATAGTTGAATTGAATAGCTAAGCTAAGCTAAATCCTAACCACTCCTTTATAACACAAAAAAGCAGCAGGCAGGTCTCAGTTTCAGTGTTCCTCTCTAATGCAGCCGCTGACAGGGAATGAGCTGCAAAAGGCACAGAAGGGCTGGAAACAGGGGCTTTTATATTTTTTTTAGTCCCACCCCACAGACGCTGCCATTGGAAAGGTAGCTAGGGAGAAATCCTTCTCACTGGCTACCTACAGACGTCAGTCTTCCCCACTACACTCCCTCTCCCTCCCTGCTTCCCAGTCTCCATCCCTCCCCCACTCACCTCCCTCTTCTAATTGCCTCAACATGGCCAAAGTGGCTCCGAAGCATCCAAAGCAGGTCCGAAGCATTTCAGATGCCCCTGACCCACTTCGGACACCATTACTGGGATCCTGCTTCGATCTGGAAGTGCTGCTTTGGATGCCAAAGCATCCAAAGTGGGTTCAGATCCGAAGTGGGATCTGAAGATTCGCACAGCCCTAATATGCAGCATATCAGGCAGCCACAGTGTTTCTGGGCAAATCTTTCCTGGAGACTCCTTCCCCTGGCTGCTGCCAGAGAACTACCCCTGCTAGTCTCAGCCCTGGGGTTTATATGTGCCCAGAGCCCTGCCTTCTTCCGGTCAGCTGACCAGGTGCAGGTGGAGGCTAATTCCCTTATTAGCCTGCTGCCATAGTAACCTGCACCTATGGGGTTTCTGTTTGGCTGTCAGGGCCCTCTCCCTAGGCAGCTTCTGCTCTTAAAGAAGCAGGCACCTTAGTGCCCTGCAACACTACACATGCAGGGACATGGAACTAAAACTAGTGCACTTGGCATTAAATTTAGTGCCAAGTCCCTGCAGCCCTGCCATGTGCCCCTAGTGGCTGGTAAGACTTGGCATTTAGTTAGTTCTGGGTTGCTTCTACATATGCTTTAATGCGCTTTAAAGCCAGGTTGCATCTACATGTTAATGCTGGGTCATATTGACATAAGCATTTAACGTGCATTTGCAGGTATCAAACTTAGGCACAATTAACTTAAATTCACCATTTTTAATGCACATTAAAGGTGAGTATGTGTAAACATGTGCCCATAATGTGTATTAAAATAGGCTAATACATCTCATGAAGACGTGCCCTTCTTGGAACATCACGGGTACAATAACATCTCAGCCCTATATTATAATTGTTAGTAGTGGACTCTTTTCACTGGTAAGTAGTATGCACACTGCTTTTAGCACTGATGAATAAATACAAATTGAATAAAACTAGCCACTTACTAATGTTACTTCATCTCCAGATTCCAAACTGATACTTTAACAATAACAATTGGCTTATTTAGGTTGTGACTTGAGCAAAGAAAGTAAAGATTAGGACATGGTGAGAGGTGCAAATGGTTTATATCAGCCACATAAATCAAAACCAGCTGTGAGCCAAACAAAGAACTTTTAGAAATCCCAGCAGACACAGATGAACTCTATTAACAGCACTTTAAAGGGAGTATATTTTCAAAGTGATGTGTGAGGTTTTTAGCCTTCTGACATTCACTGAATGTGATGAGAGCATGTGGTTAAAAATTCATGCAAACCTGTGAAAAATCCAAAGGGCTGTGATAATTTGAGCAGATGACTGTAGAACCATATTAGTGAAATGACTGTATTTAGGTGTTCATAAGGTTCCATGTGTCAAAGACTGAATACATTCAGAAATGCAGGGGCTGCAATAACACGTGGAATGAAAAGATACAGTGGATGGATTGACAGCTGGATTATTGTAAATAATTTAGACCAGTCTCAATAACCATTTTTATATATAGATGTGTGTGTGCATGTGTGTGTGTATAGTATTTGCCCAGAAGTTGCAATAATCAGTTATTACATTCATAGTTTCATAGTTAGTAAGGTCAGAAGGGACCTGAGCAGATCATCAAGTTTGAACCCCTGCCATGGCAGGAAAGAGTACTGGGGTCAAATGACCCCAGCAAGGTGTTTGTCTAGCCTTAAAATTCTTGAAATTCTTTGAGAATTAAGAGTAACAATGATTTTTCTTGATAATTATTGACCAATAAGACTGCCAAGGACTGTTAAAAACGATTAAGTAGAAAAATATAATCCTTAAAAACATATAACTAGGGCCTTACAGAATTGATGGCGGAAGTGGGCTGTGCTGTGGCTCCATTAATCTTGCTAGTTCCCTGCTGTGTGCCCCCCACCAATAATAGGTGGACAGGCCCTGCTTGTGGCTCACTCCTGATCATCAGGGAAGCAAAAAGCATGGTTTTAAACATGGTGCTGTTTTTGCCTCCCTGCTGGTCAGCAGCAAGCAGCCGGGCTACTAGGGCCCCTTGGCCAATCAGCAGCTGGAGGTCAAGACAGTGCCATATTTAAAACTGCAGTTTTTGCCTCTGCACTGATCAGGAGTGAGCTGCAAGCAGGCCCCTCCACCAATCAGTGGTGGAGGGCATGTGGGGAAAACTGCAAAATTAAAGGAACTGCAGTACATTCTGCCATCTGAATTCTGCCATGAATTCACTAGGGCCCTACATATAACAATACCTATTTTATTATTAAATAAAATGAGATACATAATTAATGTATCTACAACTAATAGTGGAATGTAAGGAAGTGGAAAACATGATAAATATTTTGTATTAGAGGCTGAAAAGCAGCAGAGCACCTGTAATTTTGTTTTTTTTTCATCTCATACTAGTCTCTCTACTTTCAACCCTTATGAGTGACAATGTAAAAGTTATAAACCATGAACTAGTAGTGGTGGAGTGCCTGTGATGGTTTGTGGGATGTACAGGAGGCAAGGCTTTTTCTGTCATCCTTTACTGGATGAACTATATACTTGCATGAGATGTTGGACAAACTTTCAGGCATCAAGTGCCCTTTTTCAGGTCAACAGGATCTCTCATTTGATTTAATGTTCATCTCCAAATTCTGCTGTCTGTTACACCGGTGCAACTCCCATTGACCTAGGTTTGATGAGCAACTCAAATTTTGGGAGCAGAAGGAGGAACTCAGAAGTTTAAGTATCTCTTGAATGCTACTGGAAGCATTCCCATTTAAATGGCTACTCTGTCTCTGAGATGACATGTTAGTGGCCATTCATCATCCAGAAGTGTAGTAGCATCATCCATACGTCCATCTTAAAACACCCTAAAGGTAAGCTGCCCACTGTGATATTGCCATCTGTTTTCCTCAGTTGGATATTCCATCTCTGTTCCCACTTCTCCTTTTGGAAAATCTCTCCTTTTCCTGCTATCATGGTTGTTTTGTATCTTTTGGACTTTCTTCTGATTTAGTTCAAGCACTAATTTTTTTTTTTAATTTACTTTTCTAGATATTTTCCACTTTTTTCATTCCTTCTTAGCAGTTCACTAATTCAGCTAAGTTTTCAGTAGAATGACAAGTATTACTGAATGATTGGTGAGTCTCAGAAGTTTAGATTCTTATCTGAAATGTCTAAGTTGTCCAAACCTTTTGAGTCTTCAAAATTAGCCAAAAAGTTCATGAGAAAAGAGGAATCATGAGAAAAGATTCCAACTGCAAGCTTTCTAGTACATTCCCCTTCTTGTTTGGCCAAATTCATAATATGAACAGTCTCTCTCACAATATTCTGTCATTCTCATGTTTAGTTATTGCCAGAAACTGGAAGTACATAGGCATGTAAAAATAAAGCACAGTGAAAATAAATTAACCAAGGTTTCTGAAGCTAAAAATACTTTGGTTTCCAAGTTTTAGGCAAAGGTTTAAGGGCAGGGTCTGGAGAATTTCTAATTTTATCTGATTTAACTTTGCTCATTAATAATGTTTTTGAGGTCTTAGAATTTGGACCATATTTTGTCACATATTTGATTTGTGCTTCTGTGTGTAATTGATAGAGTGGATGTATTTATTCAATACAGCAGGACTTTTCAAATTCTAAGTGACTGAGGCCCTGTGCCCTGTTGGCTGTGCCAGCGGGGGCTCTGGGATTCCAGGCTCTGTGCTGCATGGACATCCCTCTTTTGCACCATGTGCCTGCCCCC
>NW_017728918.1:59438668-59489354 GCF_001723895.1 Crocodylus porosus | reverse complement strand
GCTGCACTGCACCACCCCCTAGGCTGGGCACAGGACTCCTGAAGCTGGAGGAGGGAGAGGAAGCCCAGAGATGATATTGCAGCCATAGTGATAAGGGACTCACAGCTGGGGGAGAGCCCTGGGGCTACACCTTAAGTCCTTGTGGGCCTTATGAGGCCTGCATGCTGCCAGTCGGACAGCCCTGTTGATGTGGTGGGAGATTGATCATATCAGGTATATTTATGATTGTGAGACTGGATAAATACTAATGTGGGCTAAGTGCAGGCATTCAGGGAGGTTAGGGGGAGGTTAGATCACATTTAAGATGGCCACCTGACCTATGGTGAGTCGGGATGCAGGGGCTAGCAAGAGGGTTTGGGGGATGAGGGGGCCAAGAAGACTTGGTGGTGATCAGGCATCCATGAGGGGATTGGTGGGGCAAGCAGGATCTTCTGTGAGATGGAGGGATGTGGAGGGCAAGTGGCATCTATGGGGGGATGGGGGATAGGTGGGATCAGAAGGAGGGATTGGAGGCAGGCAGGATCAACATATGAGACTTGTATGAGACCAACAACTTCTATATGGCTCCATGGGATTTCCACTCTGAGTGGAAATGTCAGATTAGAAACTTATTATCTTGTTGTACTTAGAGTTTCAAACAAGTTTCTAAGACAAAGGAGTTGCAATGGGTTGCTTCAAAGGTGGAACAAGTTTAAAATGAAATAAAATTATGTGACTGTAAAAAATGCCGCCATTGAATTTGATGCTGTCAAAGCGCAAAGATAAAGTCAGACCCTTGTAACCAAACCCTTGTAGTGTTTAGATGTCCCATTCAGGATTGGGACCTGTATCAGACATCGTACTTACCTATAATAAGAAACAATCTCTGTCTTAAAGAGCTTATAGTCAAAACAGATCAGACAAGGCAAGACAAATATTATTATCCAGAGTTTACATATAGTAACCAGAGACTTTAGGTGACCTATCCACAAGCAAAAAGTGAGTCTACGGTAGTCAAAATTTGGACTCTGATCTCCTGAGAAGCAGCTCAGTGCTTGTACTCTCAGTGCTTGACCACTCTTTTGTGCTTTTCAGTCAAAAACTTACTTTCACACTTTGTTTTGATATTAATTTGCAATCATAAAAGTTGGAGTTGTCAGCAAAAGGAAACTCTGGTTCAGCAAATGAAATCATCTTGAGGGTGATAGCTGTGTGAAGAAATCACACTGCTGGTAAGTCCAGTTAGAAGTTGTCATTAGCTATCTTCTTAAAACAAACTGTTTAGTCTTTTCTGAGAAAGTAAAAGGCAGTTTTCTGTATGTAAAAAATATCACTTAGATCAGTGGTGCTCAGTCTTTTGGTCCTGGGAGCCAGATGAATGGTACAGGGCCAATTCATGAGCTGGATTGGGCCCTTGGGCCCTGCAACTCCCCTGCATGCCATGATTGGGCCCTGGGGCCCTGTGCTGGGCCTAGGGTGGCCATTGGTCCTGTTTCATACCAGACCATTCTGTTTTTAAACCCTTTTCCTCTGTTCATTTCTAAATGAGATACAGACTGCAGAAAGTCCTGTTTTTTGTTTCATTGGTGGAAATACATGTCAGTCATTTGTCCTCATGATTCTATTCTATGATTCTAGGGATGTTTCAGTGGCCACCCTAGCTGGCCCTGTCCACTGGGATTGGGCTCATCACCACCCTATGTAGTCTTGAGGGCTCCCCATGGGCCTGGAAATTTGGCACCCCTCCCCTTACCTGTGTGGAGCCCTGTGGGCCAAAAGTGGCCTGAGGGCTAGGGGTTGGGCACACCTGACTTAGATGATAAAGACCTCTGGAAAAATGGTGATCTTGGACCCAGGAAAAATCCCAGTTATTTTGGTCAAAACTGAATGATGCCATATTTCTGCTACTAAAATGCATGCACTGAGGAAAACAGTGAAATGTTTATCTTAACCCAAATCACATGAAATTAAATAACAGGAAAATTGGTATATCAACACAGCTGCAACATATTTAGGGCAATGAAACAGAATGATGCATTTTCCTTTAGATTTGTTTGCAGGAGATCAGTTATACCTGATGGTAGAATCAAGGTGAATTTCTAGGTAAACTTAAAGATATTTTAAAAAGTATAAAATATGGGGGTTTCAAATCTCCTTACTAAAATGCAGTAGTTTTCTTTGGTAAATGGACAAGGATTCAAAGTAGAAAAGAATATGAATCATGTAGTATAGAACAATCTTTTAAAAATTAAGTAATAAAAGTTTAATGTGTTTGGAAGAGAATGAAGTCCAAATGTTTTACATTATATTATGATATCAGTGCATTTTAATGCAGTTTAAATTTTTTACTGTAGAACATGTTTTCTTAGCAGTCGTTATATATAATGTAAATGTAGGTGGAAAAGAAATATTTTAAATGAAACTAAAACAGCTTCATTATAAAATTACAATAAAGAAAACTAGACAATGTTTGTTAAGCACTTTGAACATGAAAGTATTATATAAATGCTAAGTATTTTTATAAGTGACACAAAATGAAAATGTAAAGAATCTGGCTCTTATAAGAGCCACAGTGGCCAAAGCAAACAAAAGATAAAGTTAAAACTTATACTAACTAAATTTACTGAAATTTAACAGAACAAGTAATTAACACTTTGGCAAGGACCTTTGGCTATGCTTATACAAGTCTTAAAAATATAATTCAAAGAAAGCAAGCTCGGAAGTTATTTCATTGGAGTTAGGGATGTACACTGAAACCCCAGCTTTCAGACTCTAATATGTATGTACACGCAGTTCAGAGAAATAGATAACTACTTGCAAATGTCAAATATTTTAGTGAAGCTAATGAAAATCCTTGCTTGCTCCCCAGGAAAGATTTGCAAATTAGGTATGACTCTCTGCCTCCAACACTCTGCTAAATTTACAGCAAAACAACTCACACATGGACATTTTTTAAACACTGCTTTGCACAGGGTGTTATGAAAGCAAATGCTACACATCTGTTGTTGCTCAGTTGTCTGATGTTACATTGGATATCTTCAATATTCCTTAAAGAAAACCTGCTGTAGCCTCAGTTCTAACTGAAGATCATCCTTTGTTTTTTCAAAGGTCATACTTACCATACATAACAAGATGGTTCATTTTCATTCACCAGAGGCTGAAATGTGGTATCAAGGGTCACTGAGAAAGTGTTGCCAAAGATAGACTTTCTAAAACATTCTAAAGGATTGCATGATGTCAGACAGGACCCTTATTTATCAAGATGACAGATATTATTCTACAGTTTCTCTAGCTTACAAAGCAGTGCTACTCTAACTTTTAGCTGAAAATGAAGGTTACGGTTGCATATTAAAGACAAGCAGCTGTTTTATTGTCGTATATTTCTAAGTACTTTGGTATTTTGTGCAAATGCATCAGATATTCTAGGCCTATTGTAGAGAATATCTCTTTATTTTGTTCTCCATTAAAAAAGAAGAGAGTCAAAGTAAAATTATGGGAAACAAACACTAGGCCAATACATCAAACCATGCCTTGCATATAGTGCATGTTCATTGCTTAAGATTGTGTTTTCATTTTGTAGACACTCTGGAGAGCAGGGCTAGAATTCAGAGTGACCTCAACAAATTGGAGGATTGGACCAAAAGAAATCTCCTGAAGTTCAACAAGGACAAGTGCAAAGTTCTGCATTTAGGATGGAACAATCCCATGCACCAGTACAGGCTGGGAGCTGACTGGCTGGGCAGCAGATCTGCAGAAAAGGATTGGGGGTTACAGTGGACAATAAGCTGAATATAAGACAACAGTGCATCTTTGTTGTAAAGAAGGCTAAAGGCATACTGAGCTGTATTAGTAGGTGTATTGCTGGCAGATCAAAGGAAGTGATTATTCCCCTCTATTTGGCACTGGTGGGCCACATCTGGAATATTGTGTCCAGTTTTGGGTCCCCCACGACAAAGAGGATGTGGACAAATTGGAGAGAGTTCAGTGGAGGGCAATAAACATGGTTAGGGGGATGGGGGACATGACTATGAGAAGAGGCTGGGGGGACTGGACTCAGTTAGTCTGCAGAAGAGAAGACTGAGAGGGGATTTGATAGCAGCCTTCAGCTACCTTGAGGGAGGTTCCAAAGAGGATGGAGCTAATCTGTTCTCAGTGGTGGCAGATGACAGAACAAAAAGCAACAGTCTCAAGTTGCAGCAGGGTAAGTTTCAGTTAGATATTAGGAAACTTTCTCACTAGAAGGGTAGTAAAGCACTAGAACTGGTTATCCAGAGAGGTGGTGGACTCTCTGTCTGTACGTTTTTAAGACCCGTGTAGACAAAGCCTTGGCTGGGATGATTTAGTTGGGGATGGTCCTGCTCTGAGAAGGGGGCTGGACTAGGTGACCTCCTGAGGTCCCTTCCAACCATAATTTTCTATGATTCTATTACTCAGAGCGAAATATTGCTTCTTGAATCTTGGAAAGAGTGAGGTGATTCAGGCAGGGAGAAGGATGCATTGCTTGCATAACATAATCCTCCATTCAGGATGCCCTCAGACCACTAAGACCAGGTCAGTCACCTGGACTCATCCCTGCTTTTCAAACACTCAAAAAAGCCGCAGCTGCAAGCAACATACATTTCCATCTGTACCTGCCAAGAAGACTGAATCCTCCTCTTGTTAGATTTGGATTTGATCATTAGTGACCATTGAGCTTGATTACGGCAATCCCCTGGAACTAGAAATAAAACTACTGATTTTTAAAGCAGCTACACAGGAATATAGGATTGGAAGGGGCCTCCTAGGCCCCTGAGTCTAGTCCTTTCTGTTCACAGGAAAATCATTAACCAATAAAATTCCCATAATGAGTCCTTCAACTACAAGGTGCAATATCTAAAACACCATGAACCAGCCAAGGTAAAGCAGGGGAGACGGTGGCATTGCAAGAACTCTGCTACTAATGCCCTGCCTTGATTTAGGATTCAGTAATCCTTTTTAGAGAAGGATTCAGTGCACAATCAGCCCTCTCTTCACAGGTTCCATAATTAACAATGTACTGTGGTTTTTGCAGTAATTAAGGTGTTCATTTTTTATGGCAAAGTTTGATGGAGGTGGAGGTGGGCAGCAACAGCATCCAGAATACAGGAGCACTCTTGTCCTTTTGGAATTCTTGAGATATATGGTGGATCGACTTCATTCACTCCGTTCCCCATTTCCTGTTTATAGCAAGGGAAGCTACTCTACAATTCCAGATACGCTCATACCCTCACCACTGAAGGATAGTCATAATCCTTCAATAAAGTGCTAAGCAACATTGACTATTGTCTGCCTCATGTGTTTTGTTCTTACTCTCATCCTCTCCTTTGAGTCTCTGAGTGAAAATTCTGTGTGCGCTGGACTCTTTGTATTGTTAGGGTTACTTTTACTGTTTGTTATTTTTAAGTGCCTGATGTTGTGTTTTTATGTTTGAGAAGATAGGCCACAGAAATGTACATTGGCTTGGAGTGGAAGGTTATGATTATTAAGGTAATCCTTCAATCCTGTTGACGTTTACTGCATAATTCTGCATTGGCTTTGGCTTTTATACACCCAGAAGCTTATGGTGGAAACTGTCAGCATTGATCTCCATTCCAAAATGATCAGAAATCTGAAGCAAACCAACAAAATCCAGCATAAACAAGTCTTGTTGGAGAACTGAGTACAGACAAACTGAAGAACAGGGCAGAGCCTTCTTTTGACTTCTCATCACTTAGGAGGAAAATAAAAATAGGCACCTCGATTTTTCTTGACCTGAACTCTCCAGTACCACAAAAGGAAGCTTCAACACTGATGTGCAAATAAAGATTTATGTAGAAACTGTAGAAAATATGATGGCTGATGCAGGGGAGGAAGGACAGAAATGTCAAGTTTGTCTTCTGCCACATTATTTTGCAGTTACAGTTGTTAGTCACAGTAGGTCTTCAGGATTGGACTCCTTACTTTCCCAGGATATCTTGACAATGCTGGTAAGGAAAATCCACTATACAAAGGATATGTCAGTGCCCATCTAAAAATTAGTATTTGAGATATTTATACTAAATTCCTTGGGATTCTCATTTGCTCAAAAAAGTAGAAATCCATTTTCACTCCTACAGTTATATGGAATTCCTCTGAAGACAACTGGAATTAGAACTAGAATGCTATGTGCCTTTTTCCTTAATTTCAGTTTTCACTTAAACGTTGAATTATTCTGTTTCATAATATGGCTACATATGAAAGTAACATTATGTTGACTTTCTTGTCAACACAGAATAAAATGATGTGACCAGTTAAAGCTGTAGAATGGTGACTTCAAAACATATCTCTCTCCAATATATATTATATATTAAATATCTGGGCTAAGTTACTGCAATTATCCAGAACTTCCATACACTTTTTTACCCATGATGTAGATCTAGAAGGTTTACATGAATTAAGGCTGCATTAGTTAACTTACATATTCTAAATTGATAAAACAGCCTCAGGATGCTTGATGTAAGAAGAAGTACATAAGAAAAGCTATTAAATACAACTGTCTCCAGAACTCACAAAATTAGAATAATTAATAAACACTAAATTCACTTAAATTAGATGGGCAAATACAATTGGAATAACAGTAGTTGTTTATTCAGGCAGAAGCACAATTTATTCTTGCAGACAAATCAGTGTGTTAAAAATATAATGAAATACAGTCTTATTTGTCCCTTCATGATTTCTCTACATGATAAGAAAAAGAATATAGCATAGGCAAATAAAAAACCTCTAGCTTATGCACTCACCTAAAGATAACATAATGATTGACTTAATATCCACCAACTCATTGTAAGTGCTAATTTTTCTCTCTCAGATTTTTCCATTACTAAAAATTTCTTGTATGTCAATTTGAAAGCCTTTGATTCTATGTGGATCTTGCAGAAGAAAATGCAGTGTACTCTGTAATAAACTAAAGCATATTCTAAACCAGATCCAAGCAAATGGTCCCCCAGGTTTACCTGTGGCAAGTTAGAGAGTAGGGCTTGCATGTGTGTTTGGGGTTGACTGTGTAGTTTTGCTAGTAGGTTAGATAGCCTCATGTAGGGAGTTGGACTAGCTGATCTCTTGATATCCTTCTAGCCCTGCTTTTCTATAATTCTATGAAATGAGAACTTAATTCTACTCTCTTTATTCACATCCTGCTACAGTAGTGGTGGTTTGCTCTTTGATTCATCTAAAATGCCACACAACACACACTGGTGTCCATCACTGGTTACAGTTTTATAATGACTTTTATTTGCATTATGCACTGATTTTTCTCAGGACTAAAGTATGAAAGAGAATAGGAGGAAGTAGAGACTAATTTGTTCCCCTACATGCCTGAATTACACTGATCTGGTCTGAAGCTCCATGAACAGGGATAAGAGCAGAGACTTCATGTCAATACTCTGATCTAGGGGAAGGGAGAATTAAAGCCATGGTTTCACCCTGACAGGCATTGGCCAATGAGGCTGGCTGGACATGAGTGGCAGAAAAATATACCAGAGGGGACAGTAACAAACTTCCCTGTCTGTGCAGCAAGAAGGAAGAATGGAAGGAAATGTGTTGTGGATGTTCCTTTGAGGCACAGTGCCTCTTGGGACTTCTGAGGTTTACACAGTACTCCTTGCTCCGAGCTCTATTTAAGGCACCCTAGCCCTAGTTCATGTCATTATGCAAGATTTGTTTCATGTATATATCTCACTTAAAGAGACTGGAGTTAATTAAAGACTATTTCAGTCTCATCAAGTATTTTGGATTTCCTAAAGAGTGCAGTGCTTTTACACTGTTTATTTGAGAACCTCTTGCTAAACAGACTGGAAAGGGTTTTTAATGTTTGTTTGTTTAAGTAACCAAAGTTTCACTTTATAATTTTAGAAATCAGGTAATTTTCAAAGTTCTACAGAGTTAATTTTTAAAGTGAGAACAAAGTTATGATGGAAAAAAAAATGATCAAGAGTTCCTTTAGAAGATAAATCTGACATACAAGGTTGGAGGACCCTGCCATTTGGAGCATAGATGCAAAATTTGTAACTGATATGTTTAGGCTGGACTAATTTAAGGAAAAAGAAATTACAAAATGTTTTGCATTAGCCAGTGGTCTTAAAGAGGTGACCTGGCAAAGCATAAAGCGTGCATGTCAGTTAGCAGTTTTCAGATAGCCAGAAGAACATTCATTTAAGGTTGCTTGAGCCCGGAAGAGGCTTTCAAATATTAGATTGATTTCTTCTACTTTTGCAACTACAAATCCCAGATCTTGATGTTTTGTATTTTCTTATTTTCTTATTGGATGTGCAATACTGTATAAGGCATCAGTTCTGCCAATACATTTATACAGTAGATAAGCTTATCTTTACACTTATTTATAGTCCTAAACCAACAAGAATACTTGGGTGTCTAAAGTGAGCCCATTTTGCAAGTTTGAGGCCTAACTGATATATTCTCATCACAAACAGGTGTCACATTTGATCCCACTTGTAATTTATCCCAAAGTATCTGAGTGCGGGGAAAAAAGATTCCAGTTCAAAGACAAGAGTGGTAAAATATACAGAGCTTGGTCTTATAATTACTTTCAGGGAAGAGTCCCTTAGTTTGAAAGTAGAAGAGGATCAGGGTCCCTTTGACAGGACATATCCAAATAAGTGAGGAGAGAACAGGCTGCTATGTTTTTTCTTTTTAGTATAATTTTCTAGATGGACAGTTCAAAATGGGTGTCTAGACAGGCACTGTGTATAGGAGCCAACCTAGAAATATTTCATGACTTGAAACTTCTAATAAAGATCACTTATGTGGAGCTTGGAACTTGACTCCTCTCTCTCAGTCAAGAAACAGTGACAAACAGTCTGAGGATCTGATGAAGACTTCTAACCCAAGAGTTGAGCAGCTTTATTATTAAGTGGCGCCCAGCGGGTAAAACATCCCTCCCCATCATGGGTAAGACCTCTTGCAAGTAAACAGAGAACCAGCAGTTATGAAAGTTCTCTTTTGTTTTATTTTACAAGTTAAATAGTCCTGATGTGCCAATGTGTGGTTGCTTTTAGGGTAAACAGAAGAGTTGGCATTAATTTTAGAAAGTGTTTTTCATTAATTTGGAGAATGTTTTGAGACAAGAAAGAAAAAATAACGGCATCACAGCAGAACTTTTCTAGCACCTCTCTCATCCCTGCAAACCTGGCTATGTCCTGCTCCCAAATAAAGCCCTCCGTTTCTTAGCTCCTTTCTGTCACTACTTGCTTTGACTCTTCTGCCTTTCCTATGATTGAACCTAATTGAACCCTTTTGGACTCCTTGCTTTTTTATTAATGCTTGACTGATGTTTGGCTGCTGTAGTTCAGATAGCCTAGCAAGAGACCACCTTGACTTCAGACGGCAACATGCAAAATTAATTTGGAAGTAATGCTCCTTTCTTGCAAATCCATGGCAGTTCAGAAAGCACAAGGAAAAAACAAACAAATATTTTATTCTTTTTTTTCCTACTAAGCCCAGCTGGCCTGGGAAACTGATATTTCTCACTATGAACCCTTTACAGAATTTGGTTAGAGGTAGATGTGGTACATCAGAATTGCTAGAATTTCAAAATTCTTGTTTTACATTACAATTGTAAGGATCAAAAAACTTACTAAAGTATAATGTAAATCAGTTTTGTTGAGCAGAAGGACCTTTAACTAATCATTATAATGTCCTTTCTATTTGTTCACCTAATGGAAATATAGAAGTGCTGAATTATATTGAATGAGCTAAGTAAGTATGCTAAAATACTACTTGAGGAACTTACTAAGTCTGGAAACCATGCTGGGACAACATAAAATACCCAGGGAGGAAGGAAGAAAGAGTAGGGACAAAGAGAAAGAGGTTGGAGAGTAGATATATAACCCTCTATGCCCACAAAGGCCATGTCCAAACAGGTGTGGATGTGCAGTATGTGGTGGTGGCACAGACATATCTGCAGCGCCACACACTGCATGTTCACTTATTCTCCATGCTGCAATGGAGCAGCATGAACGGAGGGGAGGGGAGGGGGGAGTTTGGCCCCTGGATATCCAGGGGTCAAAAAAACCCATGGGACAAAAATGGAGCAGTGCATGTGGGGGCAGCACACGCCACTTAAAACTGGAGCCTGGCCAGCTGGAGCTGTACTGCAATTGTCAGCCAGCCTCTGCACAGCAGAATTGCTGCTGCTGCAGCCCCAGGAGTCCCCCAGGACCACAGGTAAGGCTGCTGGGGCCGGCAGAGTGCTTGCCCCAGACTCCCCTACACCACCTGGTGAGGGAGGAAACTAGAGGGAGCATGGCATAGGTGTTCCCTGGGGACAAGTAGCAGGTGGCACAAGGTATGCCGCTGCTAATTGTCTCTGGGGAAACAAATATCTACACACGTGTGGGCATGGCCAAAAAGGCTAATCTGCAAATAGCTTCTTTACTGTAATATACCCTTTCTCCTAGTTATGCTCAGGGATGTGCCACAGCAGCGACTCTCGGATGAACTCGTTTGCTGCACTAAGGAAACAAGAATCCTGTCATCACAGTTCACTCCTAATTTTAAAATGAAGGCTTTTATTAGTCAGAGTCCAAATACAAATGAAGCAAATATTATACAAAAGGTTTCTGTCAGCTAGAAATTATGGGAAGCAAGGCACTGAACTTCCTATATTCTAAGTGAGTAGCAACAGCAGAAATGAAAAGAAAAAGAAGCAGTAGCATTGTAGTCCTTTGTAGAACTTAGTAAAAAAAACCCCCAAATAACCCATTCTTTTCAGCCCATTGCATTCTGGATTTATAACCTGGAAAATTATGTGTCTCTTGTCATTTAGCTTGAATGAACCAATAGGAATCTGCAGAGGGCAATGCTAAAAGCCTCATTGTTATGAGTCTTTTGGCTGCTTTGAAAGTAACCTCTTGATTGTAGACCTTTCCAGGTTCCTGTCATCCACCCATGAGTAAGAATGGATTGAAATATGGCATTCCCATCTTGTTGAACTTTGGCAGAGCAGTGATATATTTCTGTGTAATGCAGGAAGTTTATACATAACTTTTGTCAATAGTTAAGAATATAATTTACCTTTGTTTGTTACGTAATAAGCCTGCTTAAGTAGACACTGCCCACTTACTCATGGCCCCAAGTTCAGGGCTTCTTAAGTAAAACAAATATGATTTGTTTAGCGAATGTGATCAGAAAGAGATTGGAAGCAGTTGGATATATTACAGCAGAGCCAAAACCCTATAACAGTTATCTTGTGTTTTCATATTTAGAGGTCTACACTCTGGGCCTTTATGTTTGATCAGTCTTATTCTGGAACCATTCTGGCTCTACATATTTAGTTTACAGCTATTATTTTCTTAACCAGCTTTTTGTTTTTCAGGGGGGCTGCTGATAACAAGGATGAAAGTAACATCGAAATGGAAATGCTGGCAATTTTAATTCTGATTCAGTGCTATTTGAGGAGATCCCTGAGAGTGTAGATATATAGATAAGATACATAACAAATGCAAATGACAAAGGTAAAATCGTGTGGACCAAAGAAACTTCCTGGCAATTGAGAAATATGATGTGCTTCACATAATATTGATATATAGCATTTTGAATTAGTGCATTTTGCCTATGGCCATATTAGACTAAGTATTCCTGGGTGCATCTACACGTGTCCCTACAACCCCATTGTTACTAAATGACTTTTAGGAAGTACTAAATGCTGGTGGTGCATGGTTATTTTTAGCTGCTACATCGCTGAAGTGTGCCGCTGACACCACATCACCATAGTGTATTGCTACAGTGATGTAGCATCTTGTGCAGGCACACCCCCGACTACATCTGATACATCTGATTTCGGAATCGAAATAGTCCCATTCCTGGTGTTTACTTTGATGGAGGATCACCTGGGAGTCTTGGGTGCCAAGGAGCCACAGCTGAACATTTGGCAAATATTCTGCCAACAAAGCTAAATGAGTTGAAACAGTTTGTTTGGCCCCCTTGCTGCTGCTGAGCTGATGGGCAACAATACAAAAAGTTAGTTCACTTTACTTATTAATATGGAGTAGAGATCTCTTTTTTGTGAATTTGTGCAGGGCACTTAAATTAAACTTTAAAAACTAAACCTCATCTGACCAAGCACTGTGCATGATATTTTCACTGTTCCACATGGCATAATAGCATGTTTAATAGAGTAGGATGGGTTTCTATTTCTTTTGCTTTTAAACTTTAATTGGAGGATAAGGTGGCTATGTCTTGGTTTTGTGAAATTGTCTGTAATTGCAGCCCTGTTAAGCCCCATTGTTCTGTATGAGTTTAGTTGTAGGTATGGCAGGTAATTATGAAAGCCAACTTCATAGTCATAATATCAATGCTTTCTTAACTGAAGATTAAGACTCAGTATAACATATATTATCAATGAAGTATGTTAGCTTCACAGTATTTTGTTCACCATTGTGTCATTTTATGGCACATATCAAGTGAAGCTTTTATAGCTGGTGAGGGTTTCTCCAACTACATAGTTTTCCACTGAAACTGAAATTCTTGCAGGAACAACCTGGTTTTGGCAACATTTTTGTGGGAAAAAGGTGTTCAACTATGGGCTGGAATATCTGGCTAAAAAGAGGGACATCTGAGACTAGCCAATTGCCCGTGGTTTGGCCCCTTGTCTGAGATGCAGGATCACCCAAGTGCAAGTCTCTGAAGTACTTGATTCAGACTAGAGGGTGGCATGTCAGTAAAAAATGAATATTCTTGTTAGTATGGTACATGAAAACTCCAGCTATGAGGGTTATATCTTGAGTAGAGCTGAGCATGGAAAAGGGATAGGGTCATATCGGGCAAGTCTACACCTACATTAATGCGCCACCTCTAATAACAGGTACTAAACTTAATGCACCATAATCAGTGCTACTGCACAGTAGCATCAGCACACATTTTTAATGTGACATTGGGTGCTTTTACATGAGACAAATTAATGCACATTATGGGCATGTGTCTGCACGTGCAAGCCCTTAATGCACATTAACTTAGACTAATTGTGCCTAAATTTGATACTGGCAAATGCAGATATCAAATTTAGGCACGATTAATTAATGTGCATTAATGTATATATAGACGTGACCCAGCATTAGCTTTAGTGCCAGGTCTGCCCAGCCACTAGGGGCATATGGCATGGTTGCAGGGACTTGGTAATAACACTAACTTTAGTGTCAAGTCCCTGCATGTGTAGACACCTGCCAAAAATTGCTTAATGCATATTAGCTTAATGTGCATTACATTTAGTTGCACTTAATTGCATGTGTAGATGCACCCTACATGTTTATTTTAATTCTTAAATACACAGTGGAAGACCACTGACATTAATGTTGGCATTGATATTTGCATCTGCTCCATCTAACCTTCTGCCTGAAGTTAATGTTACTTTGAGTGTCTAGGGCCTTGTGCAGCCTCTTTGCAGAAGAATATGTTTCTACCTATGTGTATTTGGTAGAAAACAATGAGTCAGGTTGAGAATTCACTTATGCAAATTTAAATTTGAAGTGATTTTACTAAAGATAGCAGAGTTAATTCAAATTTAAACAGATATAACTTAGATCAGACATGGCCCATTTTCTCAGGTGAATACAGCAACAAATTCTTTACAGTTTTCATATAAAACAGTCCCATTTGGAATCCTGATTAAACTCAACTAATTACTATCTAAGATTTAATAACTTTCAAGGCATTTTGTATGGATTTTTCTACTCCTTATTACTTGATTATATATTCTACAGCAATCAAAATGCAAACAGGAACATTGGCTTTGAGAATATGCTTCTACTACATAATCATCTGTGGGTCTTGATCTCTAATTTGGGAAACAGATTTTTTTTAAAAGTGAGACATGGATTCCATGTATACATTTCTTATACTATTGTATGTCTACTACTATACATGTAGATGAGAACAACTGTGCAAACAAATGGTCATTTCATTAAACTGCTCATTATCCTTTGGCAAAAACTGCACATGTGGATAAAGGTGTGCACATGGCTATCTGAAGTGCAGTTAGCAGTCCCTCTCTTTCCTACCCAGGGGGAACATCTACATAAGACACTTTCCTTGAGATTAGAGCTAATTAATTCAAGTCAGCTGGTCCGGACGATCTCCACCCTAGAGAACTAAGGGAATTGGCTGAGGTCATTGCAGGACCCCTGGCATGGCTTTACAAGCATTCGTGGTGCTCTGGAGTGGTGCCAGAAGACTGGAAGAGGGCCAACATGGTTCCCATTTTCAAAAAGGGGAAGGAGGAGGACCCAGGATACTATAGGCCAGTTAGTCTTACCTCGATCCTGGGCAAGCTTTTTGAGAAAATTATTCTGGCGCATATACATGAGGTGCCAGCAGGGAAAATCATGCTTAGAGGCAACCAACACAGGTTCATTAGTGGCAGGTCCTGTCATGGTGGCCTTCTATGATCAGATCACCAAATCATTAGATGCAGGGGTAGCACTGAGACCCACGGGGCTGGAACCTCTGCAGCAACAACCCGCCCGCGGCCCCAGAGGGCAGGGTGCTTACTCACCTGTTTCAGGTGTGTGGCGGAACCGGCTGGCTTAAAGGCCACGCCAGAACAGAGAGAGGCGGGATCGGAAGAGCCGGGATGGGAGCGGATTACTGGCAGGAGTCCAGAGCGGCGGAGGCACGCTAACACATGCCCAGCATGCGCATTCTGGGGCAAGGGTAAGGTCCTGGAGGGGCGAGACACCAGGGGCGATATGCCCCGAAGTTAATCGAGGGAATGGTGATGGCCGGAGGCACCTAACCCAGCTGGGACTACTCGGCGGGTAGCCCGGAGGATAGGGCTACTGGCACCAGCCACAGTGCGCTTGTGGCGAGAGACGGAACCGCCCCAGGAGGGAAAAGACCCTAAGGGGGCAGACAGCCCTCCCTGGTAAGGGGGAAGAGAGGACTCCTGAGATAGGAGACTTTTGACTTTATTGAAACTGACAAACACAGGAACCCGGAGCCAGTGGCCCGGTGGTGGAACTGTCTGTTTGATTTGCGGTTGCTAATTTTGTCTTTTGTATTCAAGGCATTGCCCCTCCCACTCACCGGGGGGGAGACTTGCAGGGCAACCAGGACTTGTGCATGGAGGCCTGGGCGAGGGTGTAGGAGAGGAAGGAGCCCTCAAGGATCTCGCACTTTGAGTGACTGGAAGTCTCATTTTTGGACATGCGCATGTCAGAAAAGAAAAAAACACTGAACCAAGGAACCATCAAAGTCGTGGCAGGCGGATTTTGATGCACACAGCTCCAGAGTGAGTGCGCTTCCAGTCAGGGATTATCAGTCGGATGTGTTCAGACCATTGAATGATGGGACTCGTTTACAGAAGGTCAACTGTACCTTGTCATGAATCCACAGATGCATCTCAAGCAGGTCCAAGGAGGTGATCCTCCCCCTCTATGCGGCACTGGTCAGGCTGCAGCTGGAGTACTGCGTCCAGTTCTGGGCACCGCATTTCAAGAGGGATGTGGACAACATGGAGAAGGTCCAGAGGAGGGCCACTTGCATGATCAGGGGGCAGCTGGGCAGGCCCTATAAGGAGAGGCTACGGGACCTGAACCTGTTCAGGCTCCAAAAGGGAAGGCTGAGGGGGGATCTAGTGGTCTACTACAAACTAGTCAGGGGGGACCAGCAGGCACTGGGGAAGTCCCTGATCCCCCAAGTACTACCAGGACTGACCAGGAATAACAATCACAAGCTGGTAGAAGGTAGATTTAGGCTAGATATCATGAGGCACTACTTCACGGTCAGGGCAGCTAGGATCTGGAACTAACTTCCAAGAGAACTGGTGCTGGCTCCTACCCTGGGGGTCTTTAAGAGGAGGCCAGATGTACACCTTGCTGTTTGACCCCAGCATTCTTTCCTGCCCATGGCAGGGGGTCGGACTAGATGATCTACTCAGGTCCCTTCCGACCCTAGAAACTGTGAAACTATGAAACTGTTCAGTAAGCATGTACACAAACAGATGGTTACTGTGCAGTAATTTGTTCTAATATGTAGTAAGTAATATGTAGAAGTAAATTTGTTATCTGTAAATACAAGCAGCAAATTTACTCCCAATTACTTATTGCACAGTAGTGCATGGGTAGACAGCTGACCGGGAGCAAATGTGGAGGGGGAGGGAGATTTGTTCTTGCCCCAGGAGCTTCCTGCTGCTGGAGTGGGTTCTACCACTGCAGCCCAAGTAGGGCTTTTCCACCACAGCCCACCGGAGCCTGGGCCTGGACAATGTCTCCCTACACCAGCAGCAGGGAACTCCCAACCCCCACTTTAGGATCACAATCAGGGAGCCGGGGCTGAGAGATTCTTATCTCCTAGTCCCTGCTCTACCATCATGATGATTGGGGAGTGGGGACAAGAAGATTCTTATCTTCCAGCTCTGGCCCTGCAGTTGTGGGACCCAGGCTGGGAGATTCTTAACTCCCAGTGCTGGATCTGCAGTTATGGGTCTGCTGCTAGAAGATTCTTAGCTCCTAGCACTGGCACCATGACTGAAGAGCTCGGGCCAGGAGATATGAATCTTTTAGTGCCTGCCCCACAACCACAGTACTGGCACTGAGAGATAAGGATCTGTGAGCGCTGGTTCCGTGACTGCAGGGCCGAGACTGGGAAATGAGAATCTCCCAATGCTGGCCCCAGAATCTCCCAGCTGCACAGTCATGGGCAGGGGCTGGGAACTTCCTGCTGCCGGAGTAGGGGAACAGTGTCCCTGCCCGGGCTCCAATGGTGGAATCTGCCCCAGCAGGAGGCATCAATTTCCCAACCCCCACCAGGAGACAGCTGTTTCCTAGCTCCTGGCTCCCTGCTAGCCTCTGGGCTAGCACCAAGGGGGAGCCTAGAGCTCCTGTTGGCTGCTGTAGAGGCCAGTCCAGGGTTGGCTAGAGCAGGAGCAGACTGCTGCCATAAGCAGCAAATCTGTTCCCACTTCACCTCACCTGTAGATGCTTGCTTGGGGTGAGTTTACCATCCCAGAGCATTTTCACATGTAGATGCACTCGGGGCATTTTGTTTGATGACACTGCACTATGTAGGATGTTGTCTAGAAGCTAGAAAGTGCGATAGAATTCTAAGGTCCAGTGATCTATTTAAGAAGTCCCCTTTTATATTCAAAACAACCAAGTGCAGCTTCTTTGCAACATGTGACAATTGAACAATTGGCCCTGAAAAAGTCTTATTATATTTTATTTATCTTCAAAAAATCAATCTGACAAACAAATAAAGCCCAGATGCTGCATGTTTTGGATCACTCCAAAAATCTGTGGGTAGGTTACTATAAACATCCTTTTAATGAAAGTTTAATACAACATCTGAGAGTATTTAAATTTCAAAATTTACCAGAGGCCAAGCCCTGACAATTATTTTACCATTTTATTACAGCTCACTTTATGTGGGTAAGAATTTTTTGGCTACAGCTCTGTCATCTGAACTCTCTGGATTCCTTTTGAAATGTTGAAAGAGCTACCAGTTTGCAGCTTGCATAACACTCCTGTGAGGTAGGAAAGCATCTCTCAGTCTTGGTAAAGTTTTCTTGAGCTGGTCTTATACTATGCTGCTATGGTGGGTCCCAGCATATTGGGCTCAAATTCTTTTAAGTTTTTCTAAGTCTGAATGGACTTGGCATGGCACCTGGCTGTGGAAACTTTGAGCACAGTCTTGGCATGCAGACCTTAGCATCTGAGAATTAATACCCTGCATTGCAGTTGTTTAGACCTTAGGACTAATGCTGATCCCTTGGATTCCTGGTAGTATGCCCTTTGCCAGAATCCTAGGCTACTTTTTTAGGGATCATGATAGGTGCAACATACGACACACAGTGCATACCTACACATGCAGTTAATGCAAGTGAATAAACTCTGGTGCAATTTAAGCTAGAGTAAACTAATCCTGATGTCACTGTTTACATGTGAGCTTATGCACAGTAATTTACTCTGCCATCAGATAGTACCTGTATCCAACAGTGCTGTAAATTAGTCAACATTGGCCCAATTGTCACACACATGTACATGCTAATGCTTTACTGTACAGCAAATTAGTTTACTGTGAAGTAAAGTGCACATGTAGGTACATCCACACAGACTATGGATAGGAACATAAAACCTGCTTGTCTATTCCCACCACAACACTTCTCATGTGATTCACTGAGGTTCTTCCTCCCCAACACACTACATTCTTTATGATTGTTGCTTAAAGGCAAACAACAATACCTCAACTTATTTTTCTGTTTTTGGGAATTTTCCATTTCTCAAGCTACAGGCCCCTATAAAAATGTGGACCAGACAGTTTCTCCCAGGTTCAGATAACTCTTTGTTGTCCCATGTAGGGAAAGATGGGAAAGACAGTCCTTGTCAGCAAATTATGGGTTCCATATATACTGAGGCTTTCTATGATTCAACAGTAATAACAACTTTGTAATATCAACCAGAATGCATAGGCTTTATACAGAGAGAGTCCTTTGATCATCTTAGCAGTGCTATTCCACTTGCTGGTGTTAACACAACAGATATCCAGTGACTTGCCCCAGATAAGACAAGAAATCTTTGAACAAAGCAGAATGAACAGCAGGTCTCCTGATTCTTAGTCTTGTCTTTTAGACATACAATCCTCACTTATGCTACTAAAATTGGGGAAACTGTGTTGGTTGCTATGGCCAAAGTAGTTATGCCATTGTATGCCTTATTCTTATAATGGAGTGCATTCCTTTGGGTTATACTCTAGTTTAATGCAGTAAGTTCATAAATGTGCATAAGAACATGTATTTATGTAATTGAACAAAAGGAATTCTAGTTATTTGATTCCAGACCCTTAGAGTCCAGTGAGAAAGGTATGTAGGATCCCACAATATGCAACAACAATTTCTCACAAGGTATTGGGGCTTGTTTACTGCCTTTCCAAAGTGCAACATGCTTTTGCTGCTGCAGCATGCCTTGTGGATACAACACACTAGCAGCAGCATCAAAGTATTTTTTCTGTCTTCCAAGATAGAGCTGCCAGCAGCTTGAAGCCAAAAGAACCTATGCCAGGACAACTTTTAAACCTGCTGCTGCAGCCTGACGATGGAACTTAGGCTAAGTACAGCCATTCAAAAAGCCCAAGGAGGAATTGATCTAATTTACTTGGTTTTCTGTAAGCAGCCTAGGTTAGATCAATGGCAAACAGTGTACATGTGTGCCCTTTGCAGGTTGCTGGCACTGGCCAAGGCCAGCAGGTTGAGGGCACTCCTGCACACCTCCCAACATAACCTGTGTGCTTTCTGGGCTGACAGAGACTGCTAAGCACAGCCAAGCTCTCAAGATACCCCTGAGCAAACAATGCGCACATTGGTGAAGCCACAGCTGAAGTACAGTTCCGGGTGCCACACTTTAAGAAGGAAGTGGAGAAGCTTGAGAGTCCAGAGAAGAGCCACTTGTATGAGTAGAGGCCTGAAGAGCAAGCCATATGAGGAAAGGCTGACAGATATGGGACTGCTTAGCCTAGACAAGAGAAGACTTCAGGGGATTTGGTAACAGCTCACAAATATATCATGGGAGAGCATCAGGGGCTAGGTGAACAACTATTCACCACAATGCCCCAGGGGAAAACCAGGATCAAAAGTCATAAACTCCTAGAAGAAGGTTTCAGACTGGATATAAGGAAAAACTCTATGGTTCGTGTGACCAGACTCTGGAGTAGACTCCCAGTGGGAATGGTGCAGGCACCTACTCTGGTGATCTTCAAAAGAACGCACACCTTGCTGGGGTTATTTGACCCCAGCAGTCTTTCCTGCCCAGAGCAGGGGGTCTGGACCCAATGGTCTCATGAGGTTCCTTCCAGCCCTAAACTTCTGTGAATCTGTGATTGGCTGCCAGGCATGGGCAAACATGCCCCAACTCCCCTGAGGGTCCATGTCACCATGGACCCTTGACCAGCCTTAGGCTTTCAGAAGAGCCCTAGAGTGAGTGCTTTCCATCGTGAGTTGCATGTGCCTCTGCATAATGGCCTGTCCTCACCTTGCAATACTGTCCAACCACCCACACACAAGCAGGGAGATGCAGGAGGTGCAGCGTGCCCTGCTTGTTATATGCGCAACTGTTACTGGCATTATGTGCACCCACCTGGGTATGATGCATCAGCCAGTCACCATGACATGCCACTTCATGATCCTGAATCAGCATCTGGACATACTACACTGGGTCACCAACTACACCCAACATCCACTAAGTATTCTGGCCTGGGACACTGACTTTCATGTAGCAGAGAACGAGGCCACCCAGAACTCCATGGATGTTGGCGTGCTCTGGCGACACCTTCAGACCATTGACTGGTAGTTCTGGGTCCATGCCACCCACACTGACTGTTGGGAGCAGATTGTCTTGGGCACTGGGGTGGGCCCACACCTTTCTTATGCACTGGGCTGCTTTCATTATCATTGTCACCTTGCTGGCTCCTCATATTGAACATCAGGAGATCTTCAGGCAGCTACACCTCACTCTGGAGAAGTGGGTGGCCATCACTATCATGAAGCTGGCCACCCCTAGCAGTTGCTGCTATATCGCCAACCAGTTTGGTTTGGGCAAGACCACAGATGGAGAAGCCATGTAGGAGGTGTGCCTGGTCATCCAGAATTTTCTGGCCAACCACTTCATTTGCCTTGTCAACCTGCAAGGGGTGCTCACTAGTTTCCACTACATGTGCTTCCCCAACTTCATGGAGGCCACATCCCCATCCTCTTCCTGGCCCAGGCTGCCCAGTGAAATTAAGAAAATTAAGGTTCAAAGAGACCTAAAAAGGTCATTTATTCCAACAGCCTGCTCAAAATGGGACTATACCCAATTATATTGTCCCAGGCAAGGCTTTGTCTACCAGGGTCTTAAAAACCTCCAATAATGGAGATTCCATAACCTCTCTGGGTAACCTTTTCCAGTGCTTCACTACCCTCCCTGTGAGAGAGTTTTTTCTAATATCTAACCTAAACTTTCTTTGCTGAAACTTGAGACCATTGCTCCTTATTCTGTTATCAGCCACCACTGAAAACAGTCTTGTTCCATCCCCTTTGGAACCACTCTTCAGGTAGTTGAAGGCTGTTATTAAATCCCCCTTCAGTCTTCTTTTCTTTACACTAAACAAGCCCAGTTCCCTTAGCCTCTCCTCAGAAGTCATGTACCCCAGCTCCCTAACCATTTTCATTGCCCTCCACTGGACTCCCTCCAATTTGTCCACATCCTTTCTGTAGGGGGCAGGGGGCACAACATTGGACACAGAACTCCAGATGTGGCCTTACCAAGTGCCAAAAAGAGGTCCCCCAGGTCCTTTTATGCAGATCTGCTGTTTAGCCAGTTGTGCCCCAGCCTGTGCTAGTGCACAGGTGATTGTTCCATCCTAGGTGCAGGACTTTTCACTTGTCCTTATTAAACCTCATGAGATTTCTTTATGATCTGGTCCTCCAATTTGTCTAGGTCTTCCTCAATCTTAGCCCTACCCTCTAATGCATCTATGACTTGCTCCAGCTTGGTGGCGTCTGCAAACTTGCTGAAGGTGCACTCCATCCCATCTTCCAGATTGTTGATGAAGATACTGAACAAGATACTCCCAACCCCTTCCTTTCTCCCTACCCTCCAGGGGCTCTGTGTTTCCCTGGTGCCTGAGTCCCTGTCATGGCCACTTGGAGTGGAGTGAGCCATACTTTCCCAGGTTTCACAGCATCCTTTCTTGGGGCATGATTCATCAACAGAAGTGGGGGAAGGGCTGGCTATGGGTTGTGTGGGTTGTGCTTCCAGGACACCATGGTGGTAGTGGGGGCCTGGGAGGCGCTTTGTATGTCTGGGATGGGGGCAGCAAGGTATCAGAGGAATGGGTCTGACAGCAATGCGAGGAATGGTGTCCTGGGGCTGTGGTCCAAGTGGTCAAGATCCAGGCGGGGGGGCTGCATTTCTTGCAAGGTGAAGGGCATGGACTCAGGGTCCAGGTTCTGGGTCAAGACTGTTGTGGTGTTGGATCTCTCCCCCAGTTCCTGTGTAACATGATCCCTATCCTTGGCTATGCCTGAGAAGATGTGTCACTCAGGTACAGCTGCAGGTGCAACTCAGCTCCTACATCCTGTGATGTTGCAGGGAACAGGACCAATGGGGCAGATTCCACATGCGCAATCTCCAGCAGCTGACCCATTTCCCTGTGTTCCCCAGGGGCCTGCTCCTAGGCACCCAGTTGTCCTATCATCATGGGGCTTCCTTGCACTTCCTCCTCTGGTGGGGTCCCTGTCAATGACTCCTCCCACCCCTCAGTGATGTGGTAGGGGTGTGGCATCTAAACAGTATTGTCTTTGGCAAGGAAGTGAGACAGCTTCTCCTAATGGAAGGAGTAGTGGATGTGCATAGGTGGACATCCCTGTGCATGGCTGTCCCTGTCACAGAAGCTGGGTTCAGCCCTTGCTCCAGAGTGACCAGGGCTCCACAGGTCAGGCTACATCCACAACTTCAGTTTTTCCAGGGGCTTCCAGCAGACACCCTGTGATTCTGGCAATGCTTTATGCCCTGCACTGGAAATTTTCAGTGTCCTCTACCTGCAACATAGAGGCAACTGGCTATGACCCAACTTCTGGAGTTTCTAGAGACATTTGCTTGCTTGCTCTGACTTGGATGTTCAGTTCCTCCACCCCAACAGTCACGTTCCATGCTAGTACTCTGGGACCCTGCAGCTGCAGGCCCAAAAAGCCTTGCAGCACTCTAGGTGCACATCCTGGAAACCTACCAGCAGTGGCTGAGTCATGAAGGTCACAGGTTTGTTTCCATGCAAGCCCAGTTCTGATGTTCTGTCCCCTGCCACCCTGAATTGCCCGAGGAGAGTTTCTCATACTAACTCCTGCTCAGAGAGGTGGGGGGTCCAGGTGACAGGGGCCTGGTCTGGTCTTTGAGATGTACTATGTGGGAGGGTCTGGGTCCATGAGGTTGTGCCTGAGCACAGGGGCATGGGGATCCCTGGCCATGTGTGTAGGAGCCAGGGTTGGGGTCTATGGGGCTGGACCCACAATAGGAGAAATGGTACAAAAGTTCAATTTACCATCTAACTTAGACTGATAAAGATTTGAGTGCACATAAAACAAGGTCTAGCTTAGGCCTGGTTCTGCCATTTTTATACCAGTCTATGTGCACCAAAGTTCTGTATTGTTATGGGTTTGAATCAGTTTCTGATCACTTAGACCTATCTAAGTGTAATGTCTGAACCTGGCCTTAGGTGCATTGCTATTAAAAGCCTGGCTCTATAAATTGAGTGGCAGGTTTACCTGGTCTCATGAACTTTTAGGGGAAGGCATTTTTAGACAAGGCCTCTTGCCATATGTCTATACAAAGTACATGGTACAAGTGTGAGTTATATAGGGGTGAAGTGGAAAGGGTGGAGTCAAGGAGGTTATAAAGTAATGATGGCAGGTGGAGAACAGCACAGTGTGTTTGTTTGGCCAGCCATTAGTGACAGCACACACCCAGTGTCCATACTACTCAGTACAGCCAAACAATTTAATTCATTCTCCAGAGAGAAAAGCAATCCTCATCCCTTCCAAATTTACAAACTGTGTCCCTACAGTACTGACAGGTGTTTCCATTTTATGTACCAATTGTGGTGAGTGCAGTTAATGCAGCTTTCAACATTTTAGTGTCATCTTTTTTTCTCTTGTGTCATTACTTTTAAACGCTTCTGGCAATGGGCGTGTTTACATTGCCCTCAGATAGCCTACACCTTCAGGGAACCTCCCAGTTCCATTTTCTTGACTTCTTCCCCTTTCTTGGCAGAAGAAAAGCCTATTGGTACTTCTTCGAAAAATTAACTCCAATAAACAATAGTTCCTTCTCAGAAATTGGCCCTGTGCTGAACTCCAACATCATTTACTCAAAATAACTATTAACTATTTCAGAGGGTGCACTGATGTGCAGAGATACACATGGAATTAATTGGCTGGGATTACTTAGGAGAACAAATGTTTTGAAAATGCGGCTATTTGAATTCAGCAAGACCCCAAGCCTATGATGGCCCAAATGTGATACCATACAAGGTTATGACCACCACTATTAATGTAGCTTCCAACATTTAAGGTTCTCTTCCTCCTCCTATGTCAAGTGATGCATGTTTTTTTGCATTGCATTCTGCTTTGCTCCAAGAGGTAAGAGATGTGTGAGTAGGGGAGACCAACCAGGGTGGTTGGATATGTGCATGATAACGTCTGTAGCTCCCATTTTTAAATGACTGTGAAAGCAAAGAAGAAAGAAAAAGAATGCCAGCAAAATAAAATAAATAGAAACATGTAAACAATATGCTTTGCAATCTGGCTGTGGCTGAGACAGACTATTCCTCTCTAGAGACGAGCATAATTTCCAGCAAGCTCTTCTTGTGTACTATATTTGGCATTTAGCTTTAACAAGTAGAAAATACAAGTAGAAAATACAAGCTAGTGGTACTGTTACTGACACCCCACAAATTGCAACCCTGAATCACTGACAAAGCATTTAAAACACCCAGACAGAACAGCAGTGACCAAGGCTGGCATGGATACAAAGAGGGAAAAGGGTCTTTTTCTGCCAGCCTGAATAAAAATGACAGTAAAAAAAAAATTAAGAAAATAAATAGCAAGAATCTGAGTTTTTGAGACAAAACATGACCTATGCATGCACAATTTAGTGTCACAGGGGTTAGTAAAGAATGACTTATTAAATGTGGAGGGATTAAATTTATCTTGTGGAAATAGCAATATATTTGGGTGGGAATGATTTAAAACCCTTCTACAGTGAACTGAACTCTTACTCTACTTATTGATATTATTTGCTTGGTATCAACCTTATGGTGAGTGCTGTACAAATCCATAAGAATACAGTAAAGGAAGTCCTTGTCAAAAGGAATTTACAGTCTAGAAAGAATACATAAGAGATTAGGCACAATGAGAAATTTATAAGCAGGAATCATACTATTAGTCATTACTAATTAAATATATCATTTCAGAATATTATTGCTCAGCTTACTCAAGAACTGATTTCTATTGATACAAATGGAATTTTTATTGTGAGTAATCAGGATTTAGCTATAATGTAGAGATAGATGTATGGCTTAATCAGGTGGCATCTTATAACTGTTAAAACAGTACTCATTATTTAAGATCCATGTGCTGAAAAAAAAATCAAGGTTCATTATGAACTGTGTGATTAGTTTATTAGGACTCTTTCCCCATATACATCACACCTCTGTACTCCTCACACAGCCAGGGCTATTATTAGAGTCTCTGCGGTCAGGGAAGCACACAGGCTGTTCCCTTTGTGCACGTTTCAGATGCAAATCATTATACATTGTGCAGAGAGCTTTTCCCTCTTCAGTGGCCTGCTGAATAGGTCAATATTAATGTCAAATAAAAATCATACCAACCAAAGGGTTTGTGCAATATGAACCTTTCCTTTCCTGTCAGAGTTTGGGGAGGAATGGATGCTTCCTGAGTCATGGAACTAAGTCACCTCAGGGTGGGTTTCCTACGTGCCCAAACTCAGGGCTGTATGTAAAAGCCATGGACAAGGCCTAATTCTTCCATTTACTTCCTGAACTTGAACACCAGGAGGTAAAAGACCTTTATATAAACTGTCCCTTCTCAGTTTCCCAAGTTCATCCTCCATTTTGGAGCTGAAACAAGTCAAGCCCAATTTTAGTGGAATACTTGGATGTCTTTTAAGCAAAACTTCTATCATGAAAATCTTTCTCATCCTCAGAAACTAGCTCTAGGTTTGTTCTTGTACTTTGACTTTTATGGATATGGAACTGATTCATACAATGGCATACTGGGAACCAGGAAGTTGTAGGTTGTGTTTCAGAACTACATGTCTGCTGAAGTGTTTTAAGTCATATGAAATACCAAGAGTGCTTTTTCTCCAACATTGTCTGTGTGAACGGCAGAGTTGCTATGATCTCGGTTAAGTGCCTTTCACTTGAACTATGACACGGGTAATACAGCATTCACAGCATTATTGTTGTCCTTGTGCTCCCATCTGTCTGCTTCCACATGTTGTCCTTCTCTTGAACTTAGATTGAAAGAGCTTTGAGGCAAAGGCTTTCATTTTGTTAAGTGTTTTAACAGTATCCTTTCAATGAGATCCTGGGTCATGACTAGTAGCTGCCACAACAGCTAACTAAAGCACGCCAGCAATAGGTAGGATCCCACATGGTGGGGTAAGTTCTTGAAACCACAGTCTAGCTCAGAGAAAAGGTGGAAACCAAGTGAACCATTAATAATTGTATTAATATATGTTTCTTGCATGATTAGGGATGTGATTACACCATTTGCACATAAATTTAAAGTCATCTTCTTGCGAATTCAATCTAGGAATTTACAGGAATGAACATGATAACATTACTATTTCTTCGTTTCATATCTTGTTGGTACATCTTTATTTTCTTTGCCATCACTAAAGATATGGATCTTCTAGCAATTAGTACATGCTTTTGTTTTAATATGCACCAAGAATTATTGGAAACAGTCCATGGCTTTCTGTTTGGGTGGTCAGTTTTGCTTATTTAACTGACTGAAAGTGCAAAACCGAGCTTTTCACAAAAAATGAGTTCAGCACCCAATTTATTTTAAAATATGTGGAAGCAAATCTGATAGACTGGATAGACTATTAAACACTTCAGAGTTCCATGGCCATAGAAAATCATGTTCAGTAAATGGAAACCTTTTGACAAATAAATCAGAGACCACATCAGGGCTGAAACTGCAAATAAGCAAATTGTATTACAGATTTAATGAGTCCCATGTGTTTATTATCAACAACTACTAAGGGGTGATGAAGAAGAACAGCCAGCATGAAATGGTGGCATGCTGAATTAAATATAATCATTCTAATCAAGACAAGGGGTTGGTGTAAATTCTCTTCCTTTGATGTACAACTTCCTAATTTTAATAGCTAACAACTATTTGTGTACTCCATCTCTTTGAGGCAGCAGCTTTGGTTGGATGACATTTTTGTTCTTGTGCTATTGGCAAAAAAGAGAGAACAATTGTACTAACCCAGATTTTAAAAGTCATTTTCATATGAGAGCAATAACTCAGTAGGGAATTTAGTAGTGCTCCAGCATAGCAGGAAGGAGGGGGCAGGAAAGGAGGAAAAGAACATCCTGTTTGGTGGTGATGATGCTGGGAGGTTCCCTACTGTGCCCAAGGAAGGAACTAAAAGAAAAGAAGGCTCTGCTGAAACTACTATTTCACCATGGTAAAAAACAAACAGAAAGGTAGAAAAGAAAGAACATGGGATCTCTGATGCTGACAGAAATCTGTACTGTTCCAAGTCACATATTAAAGATTAGTCATACATAATTAGATATGAGATGTATATCTGCTTTCCTTTGTACTTCCTCTGAGTACTGAAACTATGAATAGCTAGTAGAAGATGACAAAAAAGAGTACTCTAGCTCAGTACTGATTTTACAGCAGGCTGCCCTAGCACCCTGGGGTATAACAAGATCCTTTAAAGGGTGCTATAGGGTACTGCTGAATATTAGCATTCTTGGGGTATGCCTACATGTGGCTGTATGGTGCCTTTGTTGCTGCGCCACCATTTAGTACTTCCTTTTGTGCTAAAATGAGGGAGTGTGCTGCTACAGCGATGTAGAGGCAGTGTTACGGTTTTTGCCAATGGACGCTATGGCGCCATAGCATGTTACTATGGTGCTGTAGCATCTGGTGTAGACGTGCCCTTGAGCATGCGAACACAGGGATAATGTCTACACTGGATGCTGACTGTGCAGTCTTTTCTGTGCAGTCACTTAGTACTTGTATAAACAAGTACTAAATGATTGTGCAGTAACCAGAGTTACTGAGCAGTCATGCTGAAGAACAGCTCTTTCGTGATGCTGACTGTGCAGTAGCTCATGGCTACTGTGCAGTAGTGTTGTGTCACAATTCCTGACACCCAATGCTACTGCACAGTCAGGGTCTTGTGTAGACATAACTAGAATACACAAGATAAACTCAGAGATTTAAAATAGTGTCAAAAATACTCTGAACTGTTGTGGTCTTTCTGGGTTCTTAGAGAAGAATTGCTTTATTATTTTTCTGTAATCAGCTAATGAATGCAGGCTTTTCCAAGGGGTGCCTTGACTTTGTCAAGGGGAGCCTTAAGTCTAAAAAAGGTTGAGAACCACTGCTCCAGCCAAGTGCAGCTTAGATGACACTCAATAATTTCTAGATATCAACCATTGACTCCAAAGACACAACTCCAAAATTCATTACTGCAAAATGAGCCTGAAAGAGTTAGAACTTTTCCCATTTATTGACATTAAGAGGCTTTGATTTAAAATAAAAAATGAATATTAAAAATGTCAGTGTTCTGAACAAGTTATACTGCAGTCTTTTCCTTCACTGAGGCAGGGAAGAAAGATCTTAAGCCTATATAGTCTGCTAATTTGCTAATTATATAGGCTTAATTTCTTTCTTAAATACTAATGTCTTATTAGGTATCTGACAAACAAAAATAAGGTTTTTTCTTTCTGAAGGTATCCATTTGTCAGAGTAAACTTATACTTTTGTTTCTGAATGTACATGTTTGCCAGAGCAAACCTTCCATCAGTGGATACCGTAAGAGCAGTTCAGGCTTGTAAGCATATATTTTTAAAAGGGACCTGAATCTAGTTTCCTGCAATAAATCACACGTACATGTGCATGGAGACAATTTTATCTATTATTTGAGTTTATGGGTTAATGGTGACAGGCTGTCTACCATTTTTAGGCCTGTGAGAAGAGGCTAGTATTCGATTCGGATTCAGGCAATTTGGGGTACATTGATTTGATTCAGTGATTCAAATCACTGCCCCAAATTGATTTGGCCAAATCTGATTCAGAGATTGCAGTGTGGGGCAGTGGGGGGCAGCAAGGATGCCCCCCCACACCTGGCAGCACCTGGTGAGTAGGGTGGGGCAGCCATGGGTGGTGGCTGGGGCTGGGGGAGTAGGTAGGGGATGGAGGCTGGCAGGGGTCCCCCCATGGTCTCCTCCCCCACAGCAGCCCCTCCTGTGCCCCCTGTACTTACCAGCTCCGAGTCCAGATGCAGCTCCCTGCTGGAGCCACTGGGGATTGTCCGAATCATCAAAGCTCTCTGAATCTTTTCTAAAGTTTCAGAGAGCTTTGAACCAATTCAGACCTTTTAATTGGTCCCTTGATTCAATTTGGATTTGGAGTTTCAGCGACTGAATCGGGCTGCATCTCCTCTGAATCAAATCACCACCTGAAGCTTTGCACAGCCCTACCATTTATGTTCCTAACTGTAGGTGAAAAAAATTAATTTACTGTCAATAATCCAAATGATACCAGAAAAAATGTAGTTATTACAACTCAGTTGGCAAAAAATAGGACATAAAAATAATAAATAAACAACTGCCCATGCACCCTCTTTAAAACATAACATATATCTAAGTCTGTTCTCATATTGCCACATCATATTTCACTTGGCTCCACTACTATCTGTAAGACAAAACTTTCAGATACAACAGATGATTCCAGCATTAGAAACAAGAAAGCAAATCCTTTGTCAGTGGGAAGAGACAAAAGACTAGTTTAATTTTAATACCAGAATTATCTGTTTCCTTTGAAATTTTAGGCAATATGATTTGAGCAAAGCTTGCATTCTGGCTGGAGATGATGGAGCTTTTAAGTGTTGAATTCTTATCTGAACTCTTTTTGAGGGACTTTATTCAGGCAATCACATTGGCAATCCCATGGGACAAATTTCTTGAAAACTTTCTAATATTCCTGTTTCTGGCTGGGTTAGAAATTTAGGAATCAAAGTCCAATGTAGATTCAAAGACTGCTGAAGATTCAAAAACAATTGCAGTTATTGGAAACTATTGTTTTTACATTACTTCAAAGGATTTTGAATCAAATGCCTTGTGACGGCAGGCTTTCCACTACTATCTCTATCCAAAGGTGAACTAAGGGAGAACAGTTAAACCTGTTTTCCAGGAATGATAAAAAAGTGAGGACTGATAAAGTGACCACTGAGAATGAATTCAGTTGAAAAGGTATGCAAGAGAAAGGAGATAATATAGAGGGAAGCAGGGGGTGCTAGTTAGGAGGTAAAGTGTGTTAAGACCAAGATGCCTATAGCCAAATAAACTCCCAAAGAAATGGCCACATCGTATGCATTGTTTTTTATGCCTGGAAGCCATTCTAAAGAGCTAACATACCTATCTGGAAGCTGTATGTTGTGTAAGCCTAAAGGTATATAGGGAGTTGCTCTGTAGGATTCTCTCAGAAAAAAAAATTAATTTTCATTTTTAATGGTCATTTTATTATCATGCTTATCACAGAATAAAAAATGACTAACATGCAATACATAACATATTCAAAGTAGTTGTATGGCTATAACTTGCATTGTAGTTTATGAAGGTGTTGGTACACTTTTTGTCATAAAAATATTCTTTGTTTAAAATGTTTTAGTTCTACAGTTTAATAGAGAACATGGAGATGATTATTATGGCATTTATTCAGCAGAAATGTTACATATCTGTTCCACACATTACAGCACTTGCAGAAAGCCACATAATGGTTTCCTTTCCTTTCTAGCTATTCAGCAGAAATGTGGCCATCTAGCAAGTTCTAGTTTGCCATCTCCTTGGAAACCTCCTATAGAAAGCCAAAAAGAGATGTAATTGATATCCACCATGTGTAGAATATGCTCCCTTACTTTGAGATTGAGACACTGCCATGTGCAGTTGGAGAAGCATTTAAAATGTTTTGAAGTTAATTCTCTTTTGAGTTGTAGTAGCAGTAGATAATATTCTGACCCTTGGGAATTAATTACTGTAAGAACTGTTTAGATTCCCTTGGCTTTAAACAGTACCCTGCTCACCCACAGTTAGGGTTGCTTGTCAGCGAAGAATTATTTCCACATGTCATTATGGAAATGTGGTCCGTTTTCAAGGAACTCTGACAGTTGCACACAGGCATGAAAAAACACACACCAAGGGTGCATTTAAATGGGCAGGCTGCTTCAGGCTGTATGCACCATTATTCTTGCTTTTTCTGTCACGTTTCTTTACTTGAAGCCCCATGTTTGTTTACACCATATTATTTTTGCACAAGAATATGAACCAATGACAAATACTTGGGGGAAAGAAGCGAAAGGCACTACATAGCATCCACCACAGACTCTTAGCTGTTAGAAATGGAAAAGATTAGTCAGCCAAACCAGAGAGACAGGTTGTATTGGATTGTGCATAGGGGGAAATTTATTAAGAACATGTGTTGTCAAAATGTATGTGAATGAAATGTAGTGGATCTAAGCTACAGCATGGAAACATCAGAGATCATCTAAAGAACAAAAGTCATGGAGGCAGATCAAAAGGCATCCACATGTTCTGAAAAGCAGTCAGTGTTGCATATTCCATGGTTTATTCAGTGTTTTTTTTAATTCTCAGTTGTACCTGGATTGTGAGTTCTGTAGGTGTGAGAACATTCATGTACATGTGAGAACTGTTATTTAAGTTCATGATTGTGAAGCAGAAATGTTTATGTTCTAACCCAGTCTGAGGCAAATCACTTGACCTACGTACTTCAGTTGACCCATATGTGAAACAGCGAGAATAGTACTTTGCTCGGAGGGGAGGATTCTGTTTTGGTTTCTGATATGCTCATATATATCCCTACCTAGATAAGTATTGCTAAGTTTACTGAGGCTGCATTTTTGCTGCATTTATCATAGAAAACATACAAATTAAAGGCTGGAAGGAATATTGAAAGATCATTGAGTCCAACCTGCCTGCTCTGGGGAGGAATACTGCTGAGATCAAATGATCCCAGCAAGGTGCCTGCCCAGTCTCCTCTTGAAGACTTCCAAGGCTGGGACTGCACCATGTCCTTGGGAAGTCTATTCCAGATTCTGGTCACCCTTACTGTAAAGACGTTTTTCCTTACATCTAACCTGAAACCATCCTCTAACAGTTTACGGGCATTACTTCTTGTCCTCCCCTGGAGCATCCTAGTGAACAGTTTTTCTCCCAGCTTCTGATATTCACCCCTTCATAGAATCATAGATCATAGAAGTAGGGTTGGAAGGGACCTTGTAGATCTTCAAGTCCGACCCCCCACCTGGGCGGGAGAAAAGACTGGACTCAAATGAGTCCAGCCAGGTAGTCATCAAGCCTCTTCTTAAAGATCCCCAGGGTAGGAGCCAGCACCACTTCCCTAGGAAGTTGGTTCCAGCTCCTAGCCACCCTGTGAAGTAGTTCTTGCAGATGTCTAATCTAAATCTACTCTCTAATAACTTGTGTCCATTGTTCCTTGTCATGCCAGGGTGTGCTAGGGGAAACAGCGTCTTTCCTAAACCTTTCTGGTCCCCCCTAGTGAGTTTATAGACAGTCACCATGTCCCCCCTCAGTCTTCACTTGTGAAGGCTGAACAGGTTTAGGTCCCACAGTCTCTCAGTGTAGGGTCTGCCCTGTAGTCCCCAGATCATGCGGGTGGCCCTCCTCTGGACCCTTTCAATGTTGTCCACATCCCTCCTGAAAAGGGGGGCACAGAACTGGACACAGTACTCCAGCTGGGGTCTCACCAACACCGAGTAGAGAGAAAGTATCACTTCCCAGCCCTGATCACGACACATTAGCTAATGCATCCCAGTATGCTATTAGCTCTTGACTACAGCATTGAACTGGTGACTCGTGTTCTTCTTGTGATGAAACATAAGTTCCCTTTCAGCCATCATGCTGGCCAGGACATCTCCTCCTAACCTATATTCATGTCACTGGTTACTTCTTACCAGATGAAGCACTCTGCATTTATTTTTATTGAACTTCATCTGGTTTCACTCCACCCACCTTTCCAACTTGTCCAGGTCCACTTGTATCTGCATCCTATCCCCTAGCATGAACGCTTTTCCCCATAACTTGGAATTGTTTGCAAACTTGGCCCATGTGCTTTCCATATCCTCATATAAATTATTGATAAATATGTTGAACAGCACAGGGCCAAGAACTGAACCCTGTGGGACACCACTGGCCACTTCCTGCCAAGACAATACAGACCCATTTGTTCAATGGTGAGCTTTCACCCCAAAAGTCCCGCCCCTATCTATGGTAGAGGCTTCTCTCTATCGGTTTAGGTGTTGCCAATCTCTGGAGCTCATCACTTGTCTGAGTGGCTTTTTTTCCCTTTTCTTCCTTTCTGACTCTATCTTCTACACCAAGACAACTTTAGCACCTTGGCTAACAAGCCAAAGTCCACCGTGACGTCTTGACGGCCCCTTCTCCACATCCGCGATCTCACCTGCCATGACTTGTGACAGGAGAAAATAGAATGCCGGGGTGTGTGGGTCTTGACGCTTTGGCTCTTGCAATTTGTCTTAGTGTAGTGAGGGCTCCACCAACCCCTACACTCTTGCCCATTCCACTGGGTGGTAATTCAGTTGTGTCTGCAATCTGCTGTTGAGCAGTAAAAAAAATTCTCCTTGGGTCTCTAGGTCTGGCCACTCAGTATCCCCAAAGGGCCTGGTTGTAGCTTGCCTGGCTGGCACCTGGAGCCTGGCACAGACCTGCCAGTAATCCTAGCCAGTCTTTTTCCTGGCTTATTGTCCTGATAGTTGTAAATGCACTTTCTGGGGTGACTTTCCTCTCACCCTAACAAAAAGGAGAACAAAAAAACACTATAAGGGCATTTCTTCTGCCCTTATAGTCCCAACTTTGAGGTACCCTTTTTCTTCAGCTCTGCTATTAGTGTCATCATGGTACCTTCTAACTGCCTCACAGCAGTTTCTGTTTCTGTTTCACTCTGGGCATTTCCCTCAGTGTTCTCTCCCCTGGCGGCTCCCTCCAAAGTGTTGCTTCCCTTAAGCCCAGCCTCCCTTGCTTCCTCAGCCTCTGCCTCTCCCTGCCATCTCGCTGCCTGAGTCAGTCTCTTCCAGTTTCCTGTGTCCTTCTTTTGCCTGCCCCATGCCTCCTTTTATCCTGGAGTTCTGGCTGACTCCCCCTCCCCTCCTGAAGCACTCTCCTGAAGAAGGAGCCCTGCGGCATTCTTTGCAATACAGTAGGGCCATTTTACTTCTCTGGGGCTCTTCTCTCTTCTCACACCATTCACTAACACTCTTTGGGTTTGACCCCTTAGCCAGGTCCCAGCCTACCTGACCATGGACTCTGCCAGCCTACAATCCCCCATTTTTTTTATAAGAGTGTCATGGGAGACCATATCAAAGTCCTTTTTAAAATCCAAGTATATGACATCAACCACAACACCCACATCTAAGTCGTTTATTACTTGATCGCAGGAGGAGATTATGTTGGTCAGATATGACCTGCCTGCAACAAAACCACGTTGGCTATCCTTGAGCATCATGCCTTCTGGCAGTCTCTCACAAATAAACTTCTCAATAATTTTCCCCAAAATTTTACCTGGTATTGAGGTCAAACTGATCAGCCTATAGTTTCCTGGAATCTCCCTCCTCCCCTTCTTAAAGACTGGCACCACACTTGCTCTTTTCCAGGCTTCAGAGGCTCTCAGGTGTAGTCCATCTGGTCCTGCCAACTTGAAGATAGCTCCTCTAAATGCTCCTTCTCCTACCACCCTTATCTTTTCTCCTACCACTCATGGCTGTTTTTTCATAAAGCCTCCAAGGTTTTTCCAATTCATTCCACAAGAGGATTTTCCTGGGGGTTTTTTGTCTTACTTTCTCAGTCTCCATGTCATTTTTCTTCATCTGAGACAAGGTAGGCCTATAGACATTTAGGAGAGGTGCTCTAGCTCCTGGCACTTTACACAAAGCACCATGAGTTTAGAGCCCCTCCAACCCAACAGACATTCATCTGTTGTGTAGAGCAGGGGTTGAGCATGCCTGCACTGGCCTGGCAAGCAGATGTGGGGGTTCCAGGAGCCTCCAAAGAAGCTGTCAAACCACTTCTTTCCCCAGCCCTCCTCCCAGCTCTGGCCATGGCAAAGCTGAGTGAGCAGCTGTGTGCTGTCCCTGTCAAGAGGGTTGGGTGGGAAGTGGGGAAAGCAAGCCTTCTCACCTCACATGCTCCCCCCAGCCATCCCAGCAGGAGTACTGGGGGAGAAAAGCTAGGCCGTTGAGGTGGAGGGGTCCCTTCCTCCACCCCTTGCCCAAGCCTCTTGACAGGGGCAGCACACTGAGAGTTACTGTGTGGGAGGGCGTGGGGTGGGTGGAATGGAGCCCCCTTGCTTCATGAGCCTAGTCAGGGTAGCTAGGCAGGGCCCATGAGGCAAGGGGACTCCATTCTATACCACCCCTCTGCCCAGCTTTGGCCATGGCACAGCTCAGCTGGCAGCTGCATGCTACCACTATCAAGAGGCTCAGGTGGAAGGTGGGGAAAGTAAGTTCCCCTCCTACCTCACAGGCCCCACCAGGTACCTCAGTAGGAGTACTTCCCTCTTTTTCCTTCCCCACTGGAGACTCTCCCCTTTTTGTGACGGACACAAAAGATGGTGTCCCTGGTGGTGGGGCTGGGCTGGTGCCCACAAAGGTGCATGCAAAAATTTAAACCTTGAGGAAAGCTGAACGGAAGTTTGCTAAGGAGCTCTGATAAATAGCTGATTTATCAAGAGTTATTTTTTCATGTGATTGGCCATTTTAAAAGCTCTCTGCAGCTATGAGCATGTGGTATGTTATAACTGTAGAGTGCTTTCAGAGGCCACAGAAATGTGGCACAAAAAATGTATCTTGCATAGGCACCTAAGGGGTCACAGTGGGTGTGTTCTTTTTTTCTTAGTCTACTGTATGTATATTCCATGCACTCTATTTTTCACCTAATCTTCTCTAACGCTTTGAGAATCTCAGCATATCACCCACCATAAATAGAATGGACTACAGGTAGAATGTAGTAGTAGGCTAGAGCAGCAAAGGGTATATATAATGAGATAAATATTGGTTCAGACCTCAGAGCCAAAGAAGCAACATTTCCTGAATCAGCAGCAACGCATTCTTCCATTATGTGAAGAGCAAAAGTGGCCGGTAATTTCGGAATTCCTGTGGAAGCAATGTTCTCTTTAGTAGCTTTTAATAGTCAATATATATATTGATAATAAATGATAATCAGTAACAAATGCAAGTGAGATTTCCCCTCTTGTCATCTCTCCAGAGCGTAACAGAATAACTGCTGCAATAGCATTATCAATGCCTTTGTAGTGGTAGACTTACAACAGCCATAATTGTTATGTATAAGTGTTATAAGTCTTATACTGTAAGGGCATTATAAGTCAATGTAAGTGTTGAGAGTGATTTTATATATCTGTATATATATATATGTATGTCTGTCTATATATACATACACACATATGTGCGTGTGTGTTTGAGACAAACAGCAGAGTGTTGCCGTGTGTGCCCTCTCAGTTACAATGGCCTGTAAGTTGACAGTGATATATAGCTGTATACCTGTATATCTATATATAGCTATAGATATCTAGATATATATATATATATAGCTATATATAGCTACAGATCTCTATATATCTTCTATCTATAGATATATATATATACACATCACTCTCGGGCAGCATGTGCTGTTAAAAAGTGGAGCCAGGCTGCTCAGAGCTGTGCTGCAGCTGCTGGCCAGGCTCCACCCAGCAGAATTGCCATGGCTGCAGCTCTGGAAGGCCTCCAGGACTCCAGGTAAGGCTGCTGGAGCCAGTACAGTGCTGGCCCCAGCCTCCCCTATGCCACCAAGGGCAACTTACCACGTGCCAAAGCGCACGTGGCATAGGCATTCTCTGGGGACAAGAAGTGGCAGTGCAAGGTGCACTACTGCTACTTGTTCCAAGGGAATCAAACATCCATGCATATCTAGACATGTCCTTGGAGGTCAGATTTCGCCTTATTCACTGGAGCAGAAAATCCTGCTCTTAAGTGGACATGCTAGGATGTCCCTGGTATGATAGAATTCATGGCTATCTTACCGTGTATCTTGCCATTCTCTTGGCACAGGGACACATGGTGAGGGTCATGGCCAGAGCAGAGTGGATTCCAGTGTTCCCTGACTGCTGTTCCTTAGGGTACATTACAAGTTGGCATAAGTTAAAAACTAACATTTCTGTAACATATGCCTAAAACCAAACTAGACAATTTTATGTGTCCTCTTCTAGGTCTGTAGTTGAGTAGAGTTCAGCTGGTCCTAAGGATTGGGGCTTAAAATTTTTCCAAGTCCAGGAGTTTAGCAGGAGTTACTGGTAAAATACTGAATACACTAAAATAGTCTTAACTGGGAAATGTTGGTAAATGGCTACTGTTTTATTTTGTATGAACAACACGTCTATCGTAGAGAAAGCCCCATTTGAAAACCCTGTTAAAACTTAAACCATGGAACTATGCTGAACAAGTCCCTGCTTTGCCTCTGTCTGCTTCCTAATGACTCATTTTGTCTTTTGTAGGGTGAGGGCACACCCACATGCATTCAGTTGCAAGATCAGTCCCTAAAAGTACAAGAATGATATTCACAGCATGTTTCTCTTTGCTTCTTTTCCTTTTAATTTGTTTCAGGCAACTTCTTTGTGACCAGACCTTGGAATCCCATTCTTAGTAGCAGTTCCTATGACTACTGGAACTTTCCCCAGTAGAAGGACACTGTCTGTTGGCCTACTGGATCTAGTGGGAGTTGGTGTTGATGGGCAGTGTTATTGCAATATAACATATTGGGAGTGAAATGTACTCTGTCCAAATTTGCAGATGATATAAAACTGTGGGGAAAAGTGGACACACCAGAGGGAAGGGAACAACTACAGGCCAACCTGGACAGGCTGGACAAATGGGCAGAAAACAACAGAATGCAATTTAGCAAGGAAAAATGCAAAGTTCTGCACCTAGGGAGGAAAAATGTCTAGCACACTTACTGCATAGGAAATGACCTGCTTGGTAGCACAGAAGTGGAAAGGGATCTTGAAGTCCTAGTGGACGCCAAAATGAACATGAGTTGTCAGTGTGACGAAGTCATCAAAAAAGCTAACTGCACTTTATCATGCATCAGCAGATGCATGACAAACAGAACCAAGGAGGTGATACTTCCCCTCTATTGGGCGCTGGTCAGACCGCAGTTGGAATACTGTGTCTAGTTTTGGGCGCCACACTTCAAGAGAGATGTGGATAACCTGGAGAGGGTCCAGAGAAGGGCCACTTGTATGGTTAAGGGCTTGCAGGCCAAGCCCTATAAGGAGAGACTAGGGCACCTGGACCTCTTCAGCCTCCGCAAGAGAAGGTTGAGAGGCGACCTTGTGGCTGCCTATAAATTCATCATAGGGGTACAGAAGGGAATTGGTGAGGCTCTACTCACCAAGGCACCTTGTGGGTCACAAGAAATAATGGCCATAAGCTAGTAGAGAGCAGATTTAGACTGGACATTAGGAGGAACTTCTTCACAGTTAGTGGCCAAGGTCTGGAATGCATTCCCAAGGGAGGTGGTGCTCTCCGCTACCCTGGGGGTCTTTAAGAGGAGGTTGGATGGGCATCTGGCTGGAGTCATCTGAACCCAGCACTCTTTCCTGTCTATGCAGGGGGTCGGATTCCATTATCTATTGAGGTCCCTTCTGACCCTAACATCTATGAATCTATGAATCTATATGATATGGTTGTCTGTCATAGTAGGGGACTGGACTCAGTAACCCAAGATATCCCTTCTCTTCTTGTGTTGCTGTGCATTTTACTGATGAAATTTCTCAACCTTCATAATTTGTATGTGTTCAGCTGGTTGTAGCTAGAATACTATGGTACATATGTATAATTAAATACACTTCAATAAGTAGTAAAGTCATGGGACAAAATGGAAGTGAATAAAGAGGCCCTCAAATAACACTTTTGCTTAGGGAGCCACCAAAAGCTTTTAAATGATGATAAAAAATCTCTCCATCTCCATGACTGAGACACAATGCAGGAGAAAGGGAGATTTTATGTAATTGCATAATTATATACTGGGAGATTCTGTGAAAAAAAAACAAAACACTCTCCTTTCATACGTGGAAATGCTACTCCCTAATTTCCTCCAAGATCTAGAACTGCAAACTTCACCCTTCAGTCCCATTAATTTTCAACATGAGCACCACCTAGACAATATTGTTTGTGGGAGGGCAAATATTCTGTGCTGGGAGGGATTTAAGATTTGCCCAAATGGTATAACAGCAACAGCTCTTTTAACTCCTGGAAACAAGCCCAGTTTCAGCTCTCACTGAACTCAGTAGAAAGAATCCTATTGACTTTAATGATAATTGAATTAAACCTATAAAACAGGCCTGATGTACCCAGGATGAAAATATAGGGGTCACATCCATATTCTTGTAACCTACAATCATTTTGAGAGGCTTGGTTACAGTATGCATCCATCCAGTCACATGCCTACTGCACACCAGACAGGATAATCAAACCCACTGGCTTCCAAAATATTTTATGAAACCTCTGGAATGCCTTGGGAAAAACCCAGAAGCTGGAAGAAATAATGCTTGGGCTTCTTGAGAAAAAATGAATGGTAATTGTTTAAAAAGGCATTAATTTAGAATGACTGAGGAAGCCTGAAATTTGCTGAACAGGCAAAATTACTCCATTAAGTTCCAAATTTAGGGATTCACATTGGAAACATAAGTTATTCTGAGAAATGTAAAGATTTGAGACTGCGACTCATATTCCTGTTTCTTGGTTTTGCTAATGACTGGGATAGCAGCTGTTGTCAGACCCGTACACAGTGCCATCTAGTGGGTCTGGGAGCAGGTGTCTTCCATATTTTTAAACAATTTAAAATATGGAGTTGAGCTGGAATGGTAAACCTAGGGCCCTCAGTTACAATGGTTAGGTTTATCCTTACAGTGGCACATGTAAGGATGATTAGAGTTCCTTAGAATTATGCAGGACTGAAATACTACATCTGCTGTATAGGGTGCATTGAGAGTGGAAAACTGCTCCTGGGAACAGCTGGGGATGGGTATTCTGAAAGGTGTATGTGAAGGAAAGGGTTAGGAAAAGGTAGATAAGAACACAAAACCTATGAAAAAAATAGGGGCCAGACTCTCTTGTAGTCAGTCAAAGTGTTCTGTCTAGGTGGTGAAAGTGGTCAGTTTCTGGTTGTAAGTGACTAGCTGAGATCTCCTCTAGAGTAAATCTGGTGAAGGTTGACATGATAGCCATTACTTTACCCTACTGGCACTGTAGGCATGGTAGAAGGGGAATGGATGTGTCTTGGGTGGATTTCTCTGCTATTTTCCCACCTTCCATGGTAGCTGGTTCCTTTAGGTTGACCTAAATTAGGGTTGTTCAGCAAGGGGGTATCATGCAGCCCATGGTAGTTCATCCAGCCTACAGGCTGTCTTGCTGTGGCAGAGGCTGGGCTAGCTGTAGGGGACAATATTCCTACACAAAGAAGCCAGGAGGACATGTAGTTCTGCCTCTGTTGGTGTTAACCCCCTACCTGCTGTCAGGGAGTAGGGCCCTATTTGTTTGACACCTCTAATCTACTGTAAATGATTCTGGGATGGAGAGGCAGAAAATCATGGAGTTGTAAATTGTTCCTTATCGCACTTCTCTCTGTTCCTCTTTTCCCCATACAGAAGAGAGTTTAGCTTCAGAGAACTGAAATAGCAGATTCTTACCTTTTGGCTAGAGAGTTAATCCCTTACTTACAGAGTTTAACAAGTGGTTCTGTTTGAGTGAATGGCAGTGCTCCTGGAAGTAACTGTTCACCAGTGTGTGTGACAGATCTAGTCTGTCTCTTTGTGACTCAACTAATGCTGCATAGTTGGTAGTGGAAAACAGAATTTGAATTTAGTTATGAGATGTTAAGGGAAAGCTTCTATTTTCTCCCATCTCAGTCTCTTGTTCTGAGAGAGCCTGCACATGCATAGTTGCATTCCTTGAAGTCTGTTGCTTGACATGTCTCAACACCATTTCTCTTAAATATTTTTAGTGTAGAAGACTAGCAATGAAGAAGGCTAGTGGCATACTGGGCTGCGTCAGTAGGAGTGTTGCCAGTAGATCAAGGGAAGAGATTATTCCCCTCTATTCTGCACTGGTGAGGCCACATCTGGAATACTGTGTCCAGTTTTGGGCCCCCCGCTATGCAAAAGATATGGACAAATTGGAGAGTCCAGTAGAAGGCAATGCAAATGGGGAGAGGGCTGGGGCACATGACTTATAAGGAGAGGCTGAGGGAAATGAGCTTATTTAGTCTTCAGAAGACTGAGAGGGGATTCAATAGCAGCCTTCAACTATCTGAAGGGTGGTTCCAAAGAGGATGTAGCTGAACTGTTCTCAGTGGTGGCAGATAACAGAACAAGGAGCAATGGTCTGAAATTGCAGCAAAGGAAGTCTAGGTTAGATATTAGGAAAAACTTTCTCACTAGGACAGTAGTAAATAACTAGAACAGGTTACCCAAAAAGCTTGTGGAATCTCCTTGGAAGTTTTTACGACCCAGGCAGACAAAGCCTTGGCTGGAATTATCTAGTTAGTGGTGATCCTGCTTTGAGCAGGGGGTTGGACTAGATGACCTCCTATGGTCCCTTCCAACCCCAATTTTCTATGATTCTATCAATTAACACTGACAAAACAGTTAAAAAAAGACAAATAAAAATGCTATTGGAAGCAGGTGAAAAGAGTACATTAGAAAAAGAAAAGGGTGATTTTGAATGCAATCATAGCCTCAACTTCACTTTCAAATGCGCACTCTAAATATTTGAAGTTCAGTGCAAAAATAATGTTTTTCTTCTCAGGCCAAAGGCAAACTTTGGATATTTAACAGGATTTCACTAACCCAGGTCTATTTTTACTGTTGTTCTGCAACAGTTGTTGGTTTAGTAAGGAACTAAAGTACAAGTAAACTCCACTTAACGCGGTTTCATTTAACGCTATTTCGCTGTAGCGCCCATTTAAAATTCATACCTGATTTCACTTAGCGCTGAGCCAGTTTCACTATAGCTCTCAGCAAAGCAGCAACAGCAGCAAGAAGTGGTGAGTGGCAGCGAGTGGGCGGGTAGGCATGAGCTGAGGGCCACACTGGTGCTACAGGGCCAGGGCTAGCAGGGGCCATAGGCAGGGCAGCAGGAGCAGCGGGGTGGGGTGGGGTGGGGAGAAGCTGCAGCAGCAAAAAGCAGCAAGTGGGGGGCAGGCATGAGTGCAGGACCCTGCCAGTGCTGGCACAGTTCCAGGGCAGGGCAGCAGGAGCACAGGGCCTGGGCTGGTACAGGGTGCTGGAGCAGCTGGCGGTCGGGGGGATGGGGAGAAGCGGTGGCAGGGACAAGCAGTGCTTGCGGGTCCTCATGGTGCTGGAGCGGCAGAAGCGGGGGCTGTGGCCTGGCACATGGGGCCAGAGCAGCCAGCAGGCAGGCGAAGGGGTGGGGAGAGGCGGTGGCAATGGTGAGAACCTACATTAAGAAGCAGCAGTAACCAATTATTTCTATTTACATTAATGCCTATGGGGAAATGGGTTTTGCTTAATGCAGTTCTGCTTAATGATCAGTTTCCCAGAACCAGTTGAGAGTGTTAAGCGGGGGTTGCCTGTAGTGCCATTTTGCTGATTTAGGCCCAATCCTTTTGAAATCAATGACAAAACTCCTACTTACTTCAGCAGGAAATGTGTGGGGCCCAATTTGGGATTTTTGCTTATGCTTGGAAAGAGATAGGCAAAATCAGTAGAAACACGTAAAATTGTTTTCAGAACACTTCACTATAAACAATACAGTGAAACTAGAAACATTTAACCATTTAGGCCCTGATATGGGAAGGTACTTCAGCATTTGTTTAACTTTAAGCATGTGGCAATCCATTTGAAGTCAATGGAATATAAAGTTAAGCACATGTAATGCTTTGCTGGATTAGAGCCTTGAAAGGCACAAACTTGTAGGGGGGGGGGGGAACCCCCGGATTCTTATATAGAGCCTGGCTTCTTTAATGAGTCCTAGGAGACACCTTTAGTTCAACCAGGCACAGATTTAATATGTGTTTCAGTTAAAGATACCTGACTAATGTGTTAGAAATTTCTGCATATGAGTCACTCAGAAGTGTGCTTGCTTTTGCTGCTTGCTGGTCTAAAAACAGTGACGCACCCAACTGAGAGGGAAAAACCTAAGTGCACCCTACCTCAGAAATACTCAGTGTCTCTGTGTGACTGAACCCCTTGTATCCTTTTATCACAGTATCACAGTACACAGACCATATATGTTCCATCGCTTTCTCTGCCAAACATTTGCTTTTGCTGTAAAGCTAACATTTAATTTTTTAAATTTTACACTACTTCTTGTTTTCTCTTGACTTAGTTCCATATAATTTTCCTCCTTTTTGCCATGGGCTATGGATGGCTCTTTTTGGAAAGAACATCTTGTGCTGAATCTATAAAATGCTTCATTCTGTTTGCACTGCTGCTGATACTGATGACAGTGGCAAAATTGGCTCTTGGAAGTTGTGCTCCCGTTGCACTGTTCCTGAAAGGTTGTGAAGGGAATACTTTCAGAGAGATGAGCAGGCAATCACTTCCAATTAATATGAATGGGAGCTGTGTTGCCAATTCCCAGCTTGCTTTGCTGGAATTACATTTAGTAGAGGATTCCTTCCCAAAAGGACTACAATGTTGCTTTAACTAGATGGATTGCTTTTTCTTTCTTTCTTTTGTTATCACTTCCACAAAGCTGTATATTAAAATGTAACATCGTTGCAAACTGCATCCCATTTCCCCTTAAAAGAACACAATGCACATGTCAACGTCCCACTGCATCAGCTATGCGTTCCTAGAGGAGATGCATCCTGTTCTTGCTGGAGAGCAAAGGTATCCTGAGCTAAGCCAGGCACCAGAAGTTCCTAGGCACCAGGAACTAGCTCTGTGCTGTACTGCAGCCAAGAACAGCTGGAGTGAAGCCACAATCTCTTCTGCTCTGGCAACTCCTCATGCCTACAGCTCACACACTTGGGTATTTTTCCAGGTGCCAATTAAGCAGCAATTTTTCCATGTCTGAGTTGTTACAAAAGGATTGAGTATGTCCAAGTATGGAGCTCTTTGAACCTTTGGTAGTCAATTACGTTAGTACTATCTATATATATAGCTATATAATCTATATCTATAGATTTTGATTGCACAGATAGCTACCTTTATATACTTATGTATATTAAAAATATGGAAACAGATCTGATAGCTTTATGGAATCATTCAAATTTAAAACATTTATATCGATAACACAGCAAAGAAAAGATCCATCAGAAAAGCTGGACTGAAGGAAAATCAAAAGAAAATTAAACTGCTACTTTTGAGGGAGTACAAGAAATGGATCCCTTTCACAAGTAGGGGCATAATAAGGGTAAAAAGAGGAAAGATGTATGTGGATGAGCAAAATGACGAATGATATATATGGCTATGGCATATCCTAATCATGACACAAATACTTTATATTCTTCTTAGGAGGAGGAGGATTCTTGGATGACTGTAGATGTGCTGGGAGGCTGTGTTGATGCACTGCAATTACAGCATGTTGGAGCAGATTTGATTAATTGAGTCTGTTGGAGCATGCTAATTATCATGTTCCAGCCTGCCTCCTATATCAGAGTCCCTGCACTTCAAAACATCAGGGGCACTTTAACTAGAGTTTGTCAAATAAGCTTTAGCTAAAGTGCCCCCGCTGTTATTTTGAAGTGTGGGGATGCTGATACACGAGATGCTGTGGGCACTTTAACTAGAGCGGCTCTTGGAGCCACTCTAACTAAAGCATCCCCAACCCTCACCCCTGGAACACATGTAAAAATCCCCCTTATAACTAATGTTGTCTAATGTTTTTACTCTAAACCCATTTTTAGTTACTTATAAAACCTGGAGACTTTCAGTGATTAGACTGGCTGGAAAATCATTCTTGTAGCCAGATTCCATTCTTAGGTATGGTGGTGAAAATTAAGAATAATACTCTTAGCTCTATTGACTTAAATGGAATATTTTTGATTTACATTAGCATAACTATGGGCAGAATTTGGTCTGATGTCAATGTGATTGAAAACATTTAGACCGATCTAATATTTTGCAAAAAAATAGCATTAACAGCATGGTTGGGTAACCCTTATTCTTGTGGTAAGGAGTTATTTGCGAGACCAGCATCACCAGACTCAGCCTGCTCTGTCTAAAGCAAATAAGTTTCCTTCTCATGCACATCAATGGGAGTTGTCAAATGTTATCAGTATAAATAAAGGTATAATATCGTTATCAGGCTTTTGGGATGATAGAACATTTTCCTGGTAAAGTACTTGAATACAGTAAGGTTTTTTCTTCAAAAGAAATGGCATAGTGCATCCTGTGGAATGAAGAAAGACAAATCTGTCTCCATTCCTGTCGTACTTAGGAGCTCAGGCTCCTTCACCATTACTCCCTTCACCAGAGGTTTGACTTATACTTACTTTTCTCTTAATTAATTTCCAGAGTCCATTTTTATGACATTACATTTCTGTCTGTCCCATCACACTTATGGGCTTCATCTTCCTTTCAGTTTCCATTTGTATCTAGGCTCACTTCTCTTGCTTAGATATAGATTCCCACTCTCCCACTGCTTTCACTATGGCCAAGTATATCCAATACAATAAGAGTTCTGACCTGACTGCCTACTACTTGATGTTGCTTCCTCTGTTCTTTCTGGTGTAAGCATATACTGTAGCAAAGCATTTTCCTGTTTTAGAGATTTCACATCTCTCCTGATGTATCTACTCAGACACTTGAGTTGGAACTTTCTTAGTAGAAGATGAGAGACAGTGGTAGGCCAATATCTGTGGAAGTTTGTTTCCTTTTGAACATGCTTTTCCCTGTGTCTGTATAATTTGAATCCCTTGACCTCCATGACAAGCTGGAAGATCAAATTTAATTACGGATATTGTACTGGGAACACATTGAATTTATTCCTTGTGCTGTGCAATTATTAAGTAGGTTGATACATCAATGGGATGTTCTTTTCTTTGATAATTAGATGTATATTGTCTCTAAAATAATTTTTAGATGAATGGGATAGAAGCCTCTTGTAATTCCATAGATTTTTAAGGAATATATTTTATTCTTCAGCAGAAAAAAATACAGCTATGGGAATGACTCCTTATGGAAATGACTCCTTATGATTTCCATGGGCTCCCATACTAATTCTTATAACAGAGTTGCAACTTCTCACCTTTCTCTGGTGTGCCTGCCCTAGTGACAGTTTAAAACAGTTATATTCCCATAAAATAAGGCCTTAAAGTCTATGCCCATGGGTATCATTTCCAAAGCACAAAGTCTGAATTGGTACAAAATGTACTTATTTTTTTCCATCATTAACTGACTTATGCAGGTAGGCTTGGGCAGTAGTCTGGGTTGTTTTATTCTCAGAAGCCTTGAAAAAAATTATAGTATTTTTATAAGATACCTGGGATAAATGCCATGTTCTGTAGTGCTAAATTAATGTTAAATAATATATCCTAGAACCATCTGATAGAAATTAGAGACTGAAAAGACCCAATAATTCATCTAATCTCTGCCTCTGGAAGTGAAATGACTTCTCTGATACATATTGAACATCATTTTTAGTTGATCTTTAGATTATGTTTAAATTATGTTTTGTAGCTTCAGGTAGGACAGCCAGTTTTTCAAGCATATATTTGCTAAGTAGTATTTTTATCTAGACATTTTTTATTGGCTGTTTGAAAACTGATATATTGATTTTTTTCTGTCAATGTAAAGGTATCTAGACAGAATAAGGAAAGCTGGTATTCCAACTACAGTATATAGAGGTTATTGCTTTTCTCAACATTGAAAAAGATAATCATAATTTATTCTTCAACAAATTGCTGTAAATTCCCTGGGAGATAAGTGGGACTGTTTAGTCCCCATCCCTTTATTGTTAGTCCCTCACTCGGGTGATCTGTATTTCCATATCAGCTTTGTCATTTTTTTTCTGGACTCCCAGTTCTAAACATTTACTAATAAAAGTCAATCTGCCCTGTGTTCAAATCCCACTCAAATTCTCTTATTAGAGATAGGTAGCTGCGTTAGTCAGAAATTAGGCAGAAGGCAGGTCAGCATGGCACCTTACAGACTAACTTTTCAGAAAGAATCCAGAGTCACTGTTGAGACCGCTCCAGAAGTGATCTCAGAGCAGCTGTTTCTAAACAACAAAACTTGAGGAACAAGAAATGATTCACAGACTGCACTATGGTAAGTATGATCTCAACAGACTCTGTATTCTTTTCCCATTGCTTGAGCTATCTTCTGTATCCTGCAGTGGGTCAACTGCTTTGTTTATTCCCTTTGATCTCTTTACCCTTTTCAGCAGTGTCTGCTCTTTTCCTCACCCTTTCCCTAGCCTTATTCCTTTCTATTTAGTACCTCAACTTTCTTCAAGTACAGTTATAGCATCTGATGAAGTAGGCTGTAGTCTACAAAAGCTTGTGATTCTCTGAATGAGTTAGTCTCTAAGTGCTACACTACCTGGCCTCTCTTTAAACTGATTGTGTGTTTCCTTGTGGTGAGGCATTTTTGCAGGCCCAAATATAGGAGGGACCACATTCTGGCTTGTCTTTGGCAGGAAAGCAACAAAAGAGACACCAAGTGAGCGGCAAACTTGAGAATTTCACTTCTATCAGTAGAATATTGCCTATAACAGAGGATCCAGTAAACACTGAAAAGAGGGATTTGAGGGATCAGAGAGAAAGACAAATGTTTTCTACACAATCTGTTATTTGCTCATGTCCCCCCTTTAGTAATGGGGAAGTAACTGACCTATAGTTTCTGCTGACTTTGCATATTTATGAATATGAATAGAAACTTCCTTATTTACTTTTATGCCCCCTTGTTATTTGTAACTCATTTTGTGCTTTAACTTTTCTGATTTTGTCCCTGTGTCCTTTAGCCATTCTTCCCTGTGCTTATCCTTAGCAATATACTCCTCCTCCTTCCAGCTTTTTAGTATGACTTTTCTGATTTTCAGGTCATTGAAAAGCTCCTGATGCAACCATGTTACTTCCCATTTTTTCCTCCTCTTTGGTTTGCCTTAGTACTTTTGTATTATCCTTTAGAAACTGACAGCACTAGTGGAATAATGTGGGGTTACAGCCTGTCTCCTACAAAACTTTCTCACACTCTTTTTAGCGTCTAGGGCTGGCAATAGAGCTAGATCTTTGGAATCCTTTTGCACAGGACAACAGCAGTAGGCACGGGTCTTATGCTCATGACTAGTGCTCTGCCTGTCCCTTGGTAGTTATTCAACGCAAGGATCATACTCTGCTTAGTTCAAATATGTGGGCACAATATATGGAGGGTCTTTGTGCTCTTCTGGCCCAACTCTTGCACATTGAGGCAGAGCCAAGCAAAATTGTATTCTTCATTTTTGTGATGACAAGTCACATTGCAAAATATATTATTTAGTTTTGGTTTTTGGTCATTTCCTGCAGGTGCTGGTAGGCATTTTTTAGGCAATGTTATTTTTAAGGTAATCCCTTTAAGGAAATTTTGGCTGGCATCATACCAGGTATCAAGCCCTGGAGTCATGCAATTTACACTGAAAGTAGGGTTTCTGTTGAGGGATAAACTCTATTTCATTTTGCCTGGCAGAACAGTTTAAATTCTTTTAGCCAATCTTAAATTGCCAAATCTTTTTATAAACCTTTTGATACTGACTGACTCATTGGCATGTCAGTGTTAATTAGATTAGTATTTGACTTTTCTTTGTCTTCTCGTCAGCCAAGTCAAAAGGCATTAAAATTTTATGGGATGTTTTATCACTTTTAAGTAGTATGTTGAGATTTTCCTGTAGAAGTCTGAGGTGCATTTTGTATTCTGCTCTTCAAAGGATATCCAAATGATCTTGGATTTTCACATATTTTAAAACTACGTGAGATTATGTGGTTTGATTGAATTTCCCAATTTTCAAATGTTAATCAAGTTTATACACAATTATTTTATAAAATAAGCAGTACATTAAAAAAAAGAAAAAATCAGCAAAGTGAAACAAATGCAAGATGATTCTTTTGAAACAAGTAATTAACCTAAATTCCACTAACTATTGCATTTTTTGTTTCTGTCAGTTCTGAAGCTTTTAACATCTGCTTGTATGTGTTATAGCAAAAGTGCTTATGTGTTTAATAACTAACCTCTTTCCATCAGCCTTTCATGGATATGAGAAACTTAAGGTGGGATTGCAAGAATTTCTTGAATGGAATTTCAACCACTGGGAATATGGCTTCTTCTAATCTGAGCCAACTCAGTTCTAGGTTTAGTAGGTCTCCTTCACCCCCCCCGCTTTTCTCTTTATTTCAACCTTTTGCTTATGTTACTTTTCTTCCTATCTTTAAAGATCCTTCCATTAAGAATAATGAGTTCTGTGAACTTCTCCAAAAGCCACAGAATTCCAATGGGGATCCAAGGCTCGAGAATTCAAGTATAACATGTATTTAATTGACATGTTAAAGAAACACCTCTGTTTTCATACATCAGCACAGACAGTATGACACATTTTGCAAAAACTGGTATTTTTCCACTTCAAACAACAGGGAATTCATGAAGTTTGCATGGAAAGTTATTTGGATCTTAAATGTAACTGCAGCAAAACCATTATTCTTGTATAATAAAGGGCTTAGCTTGTCTGTCTGTTTGTCCATAATGCTCTTGGAGCACTCTGATTGGTTAGTGAAACAACCAGAGTGTTGAGTGCAACCATGGCAGTGGGGATGGAGGGGACGGAGTGGGGGGCGAGGTGGCAGCAGCACAGGGTGCTGGCAAAGGGGAACGGAAGAGATGGTGGGGCAAGCTTTTCTCTCACTTCCCTGGCTCCTGGGACCTGGAAGCAGTGGTGGTCCAGGATGGTGGGTGGAGCTGCTCTGTCCCTGCCCCACCTGTTACCAGCTTTGCCCATTACTTTGGGGTGTGCTCATGTATTTGGGATACATTTCTAGGGTCTTGGTACTTCTATTAATGTGCTGCCTGTGTTACTTGTGTTTCTGTACGGAGCTGTATCTCTCCCTTCTGCAAGCCCTCACCCCCCAATGGAGCTATCTTGCAGGACTCAGTTTCAGTGGGGCTGGGTTCCTCCAGTCACCAAATAAGTCATACACACAAACACACAGATTAATGTGACACGCCTGACCTGGCTGGGTTGATCAGCATGAACAGGCTGACACCCTCATATGCCAAGAATCAGTTCATCAGAGCAACAATAAACTACAGTCAGACACAAGCACACAGTTAAATAGAATAAATCTGAATCTGGCTGGGTGTCCAGATGATACCCTCATGGGCTAGCATTCAGTTCATTAGGGTATGTCTGAGCCAAACTGGGTCAATCAGCCTGTACAAGCTGATCCCCTTATGTGTTTCAAACTCAACACATCCCAATCTTTTAGCCTCTTGACGAGCAGACCCCACAGTATTTTTGGGCTTCACAGGGATCTTTAGCTTAGGTAAAAGAAGCGTTGCTGCAGAGCAAGTAGGGAAGGAGGAGTAGTGAAGGAAAAATATACCCTGTTACCACCAGTTTGACTATAAAAGTTATTGATTACAAAGTATATGAAATATATAATGGCACTAGTAGTAATAGACATGCAAAGGAAAAACAAACACGAACAATTACAGTATTACCTTGGTTTCAGTAAGTATTTGGGGAAACTTAGCTCATGCTTAACTAATACAGTTCAGGTTCAGAAATCTATGCTTAGAGAGAGAAGAGAAAAAAGAGAGAGCTGGGATCTCACCAGTCCAAGGCACTCGGGTTGCAAAGCTGACAGGTTAAAGTCCTCAGCA
>NW_017728918.1:59435630-59438362 GCF_001723895.1 Crocodylus porosus | reverse complement strand
ACATAAGGTTAAGGAGTAACCAGATACTTAGGAGCCAGCTTGAAATTCCTATGGATAGCAGATATACTGATGGGATATCTCCTGGTTTCTTCAGAAACAATAGATAGCTTGCCACATCAGGGTTCTAGATTTTTACTTGTGAACAAGCTTCAGCTTAGCATGACTTTTTCAGATCTTACTATAGTCTTTTAACAGACTTAAGGCAGTTATTGAAGTGTTCATAACCTTTGGGAGGGGAGGACTTCTACCAGTTGTCCCGGGAAAAGTATGACAACACTTGTGGTCAGGGCTCCAATGGGCTGGATGCTGTGATGAACCCTTTACCATTGTTCAAATGTTGCCCATACCCCCTGACTTGGTGTCTTGCCTCAGCATTCCCTAACCCAGCAACCGAGTTTTAGCTAATTAAGTTTAAATAGGCCTCCCATAGTGGGACCGGGGAATGTACGGCCCAAGATGCCTATTAAACTTTTCTTCTGCTTAGAGGTGTTTGTGTTTGTGTGTGTGTATTGTGTGTGGGGGGGGTGTCCTTTGTAAATCCAGATTAGAACTGGTCTGATAAATGCTGAGCTGGGTGTGTGGTTTATTAGCATTTGGAGCACAGATTCCCCATCATGCAATCCTCCCCTGCTTCTCTGATCCCAGAATTCACTGCAGTCTCTGCTTCAGGCTTTCTGTTCTCCATCTCTCATGTAAATGAATGGTCATCTGGTTCCATCTTGGATGCAAATGAGACCTAGGCCAGTTGTTTCTCTCTTGTCACCCTTAGCTAGAGGGGTTTAAGTGTGTCTCTCACTGCATCTTAATCAGTTTTTGTTTAGGTGGCGGGGGGGCGGATGCTTTGTGAGTCAGACAGTCTGTGTCCTGTGTCAGGGTTCCCCAAGAACATGGAGCTGAGAGGTAACGCACCTCCCATGATTCTTGACAGGCAGTTGGCTAGTCAGCCATAATCATGATAGGATCAGAAGTGCTACATGGCTCTGGGAGCATGGGGAGTTGGGGACAGAAGTGATGTTATATTATCCATACCAACAGTTATGGGTAATGGCCTAGGTCTAGGCAGGGGCAAATACATTCTGAAGATAAACTAAGAGGTATAACGGTACATTTGGCATGCAGGGTGGCATGGGAGAAGGATTTACATCCTTACACAGGCTGAGATGACAGCAGCAGCATTGGCACAGGATGCTGCTGCCTCAGTGCATGCTCCCCCAACAGCAGCTGCAGTGGCAGTGCAGGCTCCCTAATGGCAGCCGTTCTGAAACCTCCTCTGAGGTGGTGCCCAGCAGTGGTGCTTAGTCCACCCTGCCTCTTAATTTACCCAACTGGATAAACTCTTGACATTTCAAAAGGTATTGAAAAGAGGGGCTCGGTTTCCTTAACCGGGAGGAAAATTTCTGGAACAGGGGCTTAGGTGGGAGCCCTGTTACTGACACAGTTTCAGGTGAGAGTGACCTGACAGTGCACCCCACCAGGTGAAGGGAATCACAAACTGGAGGCAAGACAGGTTGATTAGCGTGCCACAATTGGCATTGAAGTGGCGACAGGATATACTCAGTTGGCCGCATGAGATAGGACGATGTCGGGAGTGGAAAGCTCAGAGTGATGCAACCACTCAAACTGAGGCAAATTACGTATCTGTGAATTGTAGCATCTCTGGTGAGTGTGGAAAAAGCCAAGGCTTCATGGGACAGCTTGGTGAGGGGAACCCCAGGTGAAGAGGGTCACTCCTGGAAAATGTGTGGGCTGGAGGAGCTTCCATAAGCTCATGACCCCTTTAGACAAGCTACAACGCTAAAAGCAGCAGTGGGAGAGGCAGTGGAGCCGCCAATACTACTCTCAAGAAGACAGACCTGTAGGATATGGAGAATGTATCTGGTTAACAATACAATTAGCTATAGAGGTGATGATAGCTACAATGTATTTTTAAAGACTCAGGCACTGAATTACCTCACCAGTAACTTGGACTCTTCCTGCTAATGAAGTAACTAGCAGGGCTATTGATACTATTCAACTCCCTGTGGAAAAATAAAGCAACCCTATAAAAAGTTAACATCTGAGTGGTGGGAGTATTTTCTAACCCAGTAAGACCACTGTTACCTTCTTCTTTTCTTCCCATCTAAGTCATGGCAGTAAAGTCCAGAGGGAGACTGTATTTAACGACGTAATGTTATTTAACCTATTTAATGACTTCTTTGCCTCCATTTTCCTGAGCAGGGACCGTATCAGCCCCCCCACTGGGTCCCCCTCAGACCCCAGGGGAGGCACACCTATACCAAGGGTCAGTGAGGATCTAGTCAGGGAACTTCTGGAGGGACTGGATGTATTTAAATCAGCTGGTCCGGACAATCTGCACCCTGAGGGAATTAGCTGAGGTTATTGCGGGACTCCTGGCACGGCTTGATAAGCACTCATGGTGCTCTGGTGTGGTGCCAGAGGAATGGAAGAGGTCCAATGTGGTTCCCATCTTCAAAAAAGGGAGGAAGGAGGACCCGGTAAACTATAGGCCAGTTAGTCTTACCTTGATCCTGGCTAAGCTTTTTGAGAGCATTATTCTGGCACATGTCCACCTGGGGGCAGCAGAGGAGATTATGCTTAGGGGCAACCAACGTGGGTTCATTAGAGGCATGTCCTGTCAGACCAACCTGGTAGCCTTCTATGACCAGGTCACCAAATACTTAGATGCAGGGGTAGCAGTGGACATAGTCTTTCTGGACTTTTGGAAGGCCTTA
>NW_017728918.1:59432412-59435025 GCF_001723895.1 Crocodylus porosus | reverse complement strand
TAGTCAGAGGGGACTAGAAGGCATTGGGGCAGTCCCTATTTCTTCGACCACTATCAGGAGTGACTAGAAATAATGGTCACAAGCTGGCAGAGGGTAAATTCAGATTAGACATCAGGAGGTGCTACTTCACTGTCAGGGAGGCTAGGATCTGGAACTAACTTCCAAGCGAAGTGGTGCTGGCTTCTATCCTGGGGGTGTTTAAGACAAGGCTAGACAATCACCTTGTTGGGGTCGTTTGACCCCAGTACTCTTTCCTGCCATGGCAGGGGGTCGGACTTGATCTGCTCAGGTCACTTCCAACCCTACTAACTATGAAACTATGAAACCCAGTTAGGATTGTTTACCCACTCACAATTTCCATAAAAGGTGAAAACATATTTGGTGGATAGACATAGGTGGAGGGAGAAAAAAAATGGGGAGGGGACTGAGCATGTGCATGCATGCACATGTGTGCTCCCCCCATGGGAAAGTCTGTGAGGGAAGAGGTGGGGGGAGGAAAAAGGGCCATTGAGGGGGGAGTGGTGCTGGGACCCGGCATGGATCAGGGCTGAGGCCCACTGTGCCTGTACAGCCAGCCCCTGCCCCACGCCTGGGGTCATTGCCTGGAGCCAGCTGCCTTCCCACACTGGCCCCAGACCCAGCCTGAGTCCTGGCTCCAGTCCTGGCCCCTGGCCCTACACCACCCAGTGGGGCCAGAACAGGGCCAACCTTGGCTGGACTGCCAGGCCAGAGGGGATGAAGCCCACGGGACCCTCATGCGCACCCCACATCATCCCTGGGAGGAGCTCAGCAGCTCTTCCAGAAGCATGGTGCTAGGGAGCCAAGGGAGGGCCATGTGGCCCCTCCAATCTTTGCACGGTGCAAGGGTGTGCTGCAGATACAAGCAGGGCTCTGCCTGCTCCCTGCTTCCATTTCTCACTGCTGCTGCTTTGAAAGCAGTGTGGCAGGGCGTGGCACAGTGCCATGTGCCTCACTGCTCCACCTGACTAGTGGAGGGATGCATATGGTGCTGTGCTGCTCCACTTTCAAAGCAGCAGCAGCAGTGAATCGCTGACATAGGGACCAGGCAGAGCCCTTCTCACAGCTGCAGTCTGCCCATGCCCCATGCAAAGACTGGGTTGCCATGTTCTTCCTCCTTGGCTCCCTGGCACCATGCCTCTGGAGGAGCCACCAGGCTTCGGTAGCCCCATGACCTGGCCTGATATAATGTAACGGGGTGTAATTATGACCACTTAAGTATCAGGAGCAGTTGGACAGGAGTTTTTAAGAACAATTATTAGATTTATCTAAAGTGCATCCTGGTGGTAATTGTGGGCTGACACCAAGCTGAATGAGTTGGAGGAGACAGTAAATCAGTTTAGAGTAAAAGATAAAACTACAAAATGATCTTGAAATATTTGGGAGATGTTCTAAAAGAGGAAGTTCAGTTAAGGCAAGCAAAACCTCTCTGTGGTTCAATTCCACATCTATAAACTGAAGATAAATGAAGACTTGCTTTAGTATAGTTATACTGTGAAAATAAATATATTACAAGGTTACAGAGCATTCATATGTTATGGCTGTGAGAGCCATATAGGTATCTAAAACGGGTAGTTATTTCAGGAGGGTCACATATCCAATATATTCTAGACCTAAAATAGATATGAAACCTTCAACAATAAAACAAGATCTATGGAGCAACTGTGATACTTATTTAACCATTGAGGTATGTCTACATACTAGTGAATTTAATGCTTAGGAATAAGACCAATTCCATTAATATTAGGTAGCTTTCTTCCATACCTGATGGGATTAAGCAGTGCAATAAAACTAATATTGTAGCAAAAGGTCACAGTTAGAAGGCCCTTAGCCCCCAAACTTGTATCATGTTTAGACATCTGCATAGCTGTGTGAGAATGGAACCTACATTTACCTATGCCCTTCTGAGCTTGTTCAGAAGGGAACTACTCTCACTGCTATGCTCTTTTGTAATCCTATTCCACCTGGGAAAGATCAAGTACCTGATACCTTGGTCTGATTTAAAAAATGGCTAGCAACTGTGCTGGACAGCGAACAAGGCCAGAAGGAGACTCCTTGCTTTTTGGCTTCATGAGCTGGGTGTTGCCCTTGCTTCAGCAACCAATATAAAGTAGAATATATTTAAGAGGTGTATATGCTTAAAAAGGTTACCCCCCCTGACTTTTGCCTTAAACAAATTAATAATTATTTACTTTATTTTCCTATTTGAGTAAGTGGCCGAACTGTTTAAGTTCATGATACAGAGTTCCCATGCACTTGTCTTTCAAACGGAGAGGGAAAGCCTGGTTTTGTATTATAACATGGAGAGTTAGAGGTGTGCTTAACTAACCCCTTGACTGAAACTAAATGGTTAATTACTTCATTTTCATGCTTAACTCTGATGGATTTCCTCTTGACCAAAATAGGTTGCATTGCTGGGAGGAAGGAAACAAGTAAGTGCAGGTTGTTATAAAAAGTAGCCTGAGTTCTTGCTGAGTAATGAATTTAATAAATTTGCCTTGCTGTGTGAAAAGGATATTTTTCACACAGCATGGAGAATTAATCAGATCTTGTGATTTATTCAGCCAAACTCCATTTATTGTTGGTTGTAAAGTG
>NW_017728918.1:59431018-59432079 GCF_001723895.1 Crocodylus porosus | reverse complement strand
AGAGGAGAAAATTGACAGATATTTTCTTTCCCTGCAGGGTTGTACGACCAAGGAGGATGCACCTCAAGATGAGCCCTCCACTGCTAAGTGGCAGATGGTCACCTCCCGTGCCAGGGCTGCTGGAGAAACGGCAGCACCAGTTCTTCCAGTCTGGCTGGAGAACAGGTACAAAGTCCTGGTAGCCCTGGAGGAGGAGGAAGGAGAGGACGAAACCGGGGAGAAGGCAACTCCATGCTCACCGCATCCTGTGCAAGCTGAAGGAGGCAAGAAGGCCAGGAGGAAGAAGTGTTGCATGATCGTCATTGGTGACTCCATCCTGAGAGGTACGGAAGGCCCCATCTGTCACCGGGACCCCTTGGCACGCAAGGTATACTGCCTACCTGGAGCGAGGATTCAGGACGTGAAAGGGATGCTCCAAACCATAATCCAGCCCACCAATTATTACCTCATGGTCCTAGTCCTTGTGGGCACTAATGATGCTGCCAGGAGGAGCCCTGATCGCCTGATGGAGGACTACCACGCTCTGGGGTGCGTGCTGAAGGAGATAGGCGCACAGGTGGTTTTCTCTTCTATCCTGCTAGTGAGTGGACGAGACAGATGGCATGACACGTGCATCGCGGAGACCAACTGGCGGCTGCAGGAATGGTGCTTCGAGGAGGGCTTTGGTTTCCTCAGCCTTGACCGGCACATCATGACAAGAGACATGCTGGGATGAGATGGGCTCCACCTTTCCCCTAAAGGTAAGCGCGTGTTCTCTTCTAGGTTGGCGGACCTCCTCCGGTGGGCTTTAAACTAGGCTTGTTGGGGGAAGGGGAAGATGAGGGCGGAGGAAACATCAGACTGCCATACCAAACAGCACCCACAACTACAGCCCAGACCAGACCGACGAGCGAAGCGAATAAACAGGTAAGAGATAGGGGCCAGGGTAATGCTGGGACTAGGGGGTCAGCACACACATCCACAGGAGGCTTCAAATGCCTCTACACAAACGCTCATAGTATGGGTAACAAGCAGGACGAACTCACCCTCCTGCTGGCTGACACCAGCCCGGACATAGTGGG
>NW_017728918.1:59426798-59428154 GCF_001723895.1 Crocodylus porosus | reverse complement strand
GCCAGGAGTGACCAGGAATAACGGTCACAAGCTGGCAGAGGGTAGGTTTAGGTTAGATATCAGGAGGTACTCTTTCCTGCCATGGCAGGGGGTCGGACTAGATGATCTGCTCAGGTCCCTTCCGACCCTAGAAACTATGAAACTATGATGAATTTATTGTTTTTCATCACAGAGGCAAGAGATCACATTTTTGTGGTGTACCTTTGCTTTTGATTATGTAAATATAGCTTAAGTAGAAAATGTGTTTAATATATTCATAAATGTAGTAATATCAACTTAAACTTAACGGGCTCTTCCAAATGAGCATGCATGTGCCTCTTGTGGCATCTCAAAGCCATTTGAGATGTCACAAGAGGCACACTGGGAACAAAAAGATTCCCCACGCTGAATGTTTGCAGTGTCAACTCTAAATCTGATACTTGGAAATCCAAGTATAACTAATAAAACTGTGGAAAAAAAGCAGACTGTACCCTGAGGCAAACTGGCGGTGGGTCCTTCAGAGATGCTTTGGTATCCAGGCAAAGCATCTCTATGGTGCTTCTGTTGCCCCAGCATGCACCCAAACAGAAGTGGGGCAAGGTTGCAGTGGGACCCAGCCTCAGGCACTGTCCCAGGTAAGCAGGTACTGGGGGTGGGGGGAATGCATGGTTTTTTTGGGGGGTTGTGGGTGGGTGTGTGGGGAATGGTGTGGTGGTGTCAGGAATGGCGGGGTGGTGTGGGATGTAGGGGGATGTGAGGTTTGTGCAGGGACCACCACACGTCCACCCCTCACCCCCTGTGCTGCCAGCCAGGCCATGCCCACAGCAGAACTGCTGGACCCATGTTCTGTGTGGGGAGAACAGGCCCATCTGGATCTAACCTAGCATGGCACATTACAGCACCTTTGGACAGGACTGGGATGCGTGACTCTGGGATGTGTGGTGCCTGTCCAAAGGCAAGTGCCAGCTGGGTGGGCCAGGCCAGGTCGTGTCAGCCTGGGCCCATTTGCCATGAGGGTCAGGTGGTGATGTGCCATGGCCTGTTGTAGGCCCAGCTGCATGGCCATGCTTTGCCTCCTTACCCTCATGGTGAATGGGCCTGTGCTGACACAACCTGGCCTGGCCCTCCCAGTTAGGGTGTGCCTTTGGACAGGAGCTCAACATCCCAGAGCCATATGTCCCAGTCCTGTCCAAAGTTGCACTAACAGGCCAGGTTGGGTCAGGTCTGGCTGGGCCTGTTCTCCCCACACAAACCATGGGTCTGGCAGTGCTCCTATGGGCACAACACAGCTGGCTCCACAGGGGACAGGGGAGGGGCTTTTTCCCCCACAAACCCCACATCCCCCCACACCCACTCACACACCTGAAACCACCCCCA
>NW_017728918.1:59422601-59426288 GCF_001723895.1 Crocodylus porosus | reverse complement strand
TATATATATATATATATATAGTGTCTTTTGTTTTAATTGTGCAAGAACATGGATTTTGGAGTTATTTAAAGAGTGAATCTGGGATTTTTTTTAATCAGAGAATTTGCATTTTTTTTAAATAGGGAACACCAGGATTCCTGCTAGTGAGGCAAATGGCAGGACCGAGGCAGGGGAGCCTGCTCAGGGCTGGCACCTGCAGCCCAGCTGGAGGGGAAATGAGGTGGCTGACCTCCTGGTGATTTGGGGCCAGGAGGACATGGTTTGACAATTTTTTGACACTGAGAACATCTTCCGGGAGATAGCTGCCCAGATGGCAAGGCAGTGGCACACATGGCAGAAGTGCCACATAAAGGTCAACTGTGCAGCCATGGCCCATTGGCAGCTAGCCCAGAGGTGCAGATGCCTCTGCTGTGGCTCTGCAGTCCCTGTCTGGGTCTTGCAGGAGTGCAGCATTGGGACCATGTGCTGTTGCAGGTGGCAGCAGGTCACATCCAGGCAGCAGACCCCACTGATAGACAGCTGCACTGTGCAGAGGGTGCAGCGAACTTTAGGTTAGGGCTGCTTCAGCAGTCCAGCTAGCACAAGGGGCTAGTGTCCCCGGGTACCAATTGGCTGGGCCTCAGAAGCTCTTGAGAGCAAGTAGCTGTGACCTGCTTACCAGGGTAGCTTTCTATACTGCTGGGGCCACCACAGGGCAGGTTTTATATTGCTGGGATGAGCACCGATACTGGCCCCAGGCTGTAGCTCCCCCTGGATGCAGATCTGTTAGGAGCTGGGCTGGGTCATTTTGCCCCAAATGGCACAACTTGCCCCACACCAAAGTGCATGTCTAGGCATGTGTTCTGAGGCAAAAATTCCTGGCATAAATTTATGCCATTCCTATTTGAGTTACTGCGAGAGCACATGCCTGCATATGTGGACATGCCCAATATTTACAAATCCAAGTTACTCTCTTTCTTTATAAACTTCCTATCCAGTGGTGACACATAGAGGGGTACATGGGGATGCATGTGCACCCCCTGAGAGCATTGCTGCACCCCCTGTCAGCCAGCATTCCTGGGCGGGGGGGGGCAGGGAGAATGCTGGTGCCCCCCATGAAAGCACCAGCTGGGGAGTGCACCAAGAGAAGCGATTCCTCTGAGGCTGATCCCACTGACCCAGAAGTGCCAGCAGCGTGCCACTGCCAGTTGTAGGTCAGCAAGATCAGCCACCCCAGGGGGGACCCTCCCCACTGTTGGCAGAATTGGCCATGCGGGGACCCCTCCAGTCTGTGGGATTGGCCTGTGGGATTGGACATGGGGGGACTGCGCCCTGGCCTTCAGGGTGAGCCACAGGAAGACCCTCCTCCTGACTGTCCACTCAGTGGGGGCAAGTGCCCCCCCGACTGAGGAGGCACCAGTCGCCCATGTTCCTATCTCTTTCCTTTCTTGATCAACATTGAAAGCATTGCCATCCCAGCAATTGCTCAGGCCTACAATTTGTGTGTATCAACAGCTGTGTCCTCTTTCTAACTAATATCCAAACCCTTTCCAAATGTCAGTGTTTTCTTCTCTGTAACATTTCTAAACTTTTCTTTCTGTCCACCTCCCTTTAACTGTCATAAGGATCTTTGAGCTTTTCACAAAGGAAAAAAACAGCAATTAAATGATAATATGTATTTCTGAGTGGAAAGAATAAGCTAAAGCTAGAGATGCATACAGACAGATCACTGTAATAACATTTTTCTTCCATTTGAATTATGGTTGCTTTCCTTGCCTGACTTTCCTGTAACTCATTTGTAAAGCTACTGCTCTGCTCAACTGATTCCATTTTCAAGACCCACTTCTTTTATATTGTCCATAATAAATTGTCAATGTAATAATGGCATGGCAGGAAGCCAATAAAAAAGGTTGTTTTTTCTTGTTTAATTATAGAATTACTTAAAGCATGCTAATTGTTTAGATAGCTCATCTGTGTTACACATTGTGTTCTTATCACTGTCACTGTCATTTTCTCACTGGGGTCCTGCACCGGTGAGAGATAGGAGGGGGGATTAACCCCCCGCTTCCTCTCAGGCTACCAGTGTTTGGGCATGCCCCCTGCTCCTGCCACTTGAGCGGTGAAGGGGCACTCTGGAGCAGGTTTCCAACCCTCACCCCATTCTCAGCCAGTTGGAGCAGTGATAGTGCTCCAGCTAGGGAGAAGAAGGGTGGTGCCATCCCTGCTCCACTGAAATGTACAGCACAGTACAGCCCAGCCCAGGGCTGCAAAGCATCCTGGGTTGCTGGGGGACTGTGAGTTAACTTAAACCAGGAAGGGGGTCTGGGACAGAATTTCCATAAACCAGTTTGATCTAAATCAGTTAAGTCTGATACTACATTCAACCAGGTTTTATCTTAAGGCAGTTCTGGCCATTTTGAAAGCAGTTTATGTGAACTGAATTTCTGTTCTGTTACAGGTTTAAACTGCTTTCTGATCACTTAAACCAGTTTATGTGTAACTTGTGTCCCTAGCCCCACACATTTTTACATTACTGATGCAGAGAGACTCAAAATTCTGGCTCCAACCTGAAATGAAAATCACTAGAGGCTTTGTGTATTGTCTGTATTAGGAATATAGATTGGTATCAGTTATTTCAGTTATATCTTTGATTCATACCTGTTTACTTACAAAGAATGTATACAAAGTCCTGTTTCCCTGAATGCAATAAAAATAAAAGAACAGGAAGGGGTTTCCTTCCTTACAATTCCAAGTGATTTTTTCCCCCCTAAAACTCCTTTTTGGTTTTACTCAGAGCCATATTCCTGGGGCTTCATTTGCTGTCTTCTCAGTTTTTGCCTCCTGTCTGGCTGATTCTTCATCACTGCTGACATACAAACGCATATCGCTTCATCAGTTAATTTCTGGCTCCTGTGTTATCAGTCATGCTCATCTTTGTCTGGTGGCTTTTGTTGTTTCATCTATCACTAAACACAGAAGCATTTTATCACCTCCTCAGTTTAAATGAAAGGTGGCTGGTGAACTCTCCAGCATAACAATACTTCTGTCTGAAATAACAAAGCTTGGGTCTGTTAAGATGAAAGATTCTATTTTCCTCCCATTACTAATGACAACTTTATGGCATTTCTCAAAGTTACTGGTATGGATCCAGAGAAATTTTGTCTATGCCTGTTTTTCATTGATGTGGCAACCACATCAGTATTGGCTCAAATGTGTTCTCATGGATTCAGAGAAATAAAGTGGGCAGATGGAAAGTTGCATGGCATCTTAGAAAATGCTCAGAAAGATGATATTGAATAAAAGAACAGCTTATCCTTATTTTATCATTTTTGTTGTATTATTTGAATAAAATAGAATGAAATATGACACATCTACAGGAGACTTTTATCCCCTGATATTGCATTGTTCATTATGGCACATGAAAGTGTATTTGGAGTACAACAAAGAAGTGTTTAACAACTTTTAAGCACCCATGCATCACTGCTGTATCTTAGTGCAATATAAATTTAAACATTACCTTAGTTACCTGGAAAAGAACATGACTTCCATTTCCTTTCAGTTATGCAGCTGTCTTAATTCATAGATTCATAGATTAATAGATGATAGGGTCGGAAGGGACCTCAACAGATCATCGAGTCCGACCCCCTGCATAAGCAGGAAAGAGTGCTGGGCCTACACTACCCCAGCTAGATACTCATCCAGCCTTCG
>NW_017728918.1:59419972-59422590 GCF_001723895.1 Crocodylus porosus | reverse complement strand
AGTATGAATCAGCAGCATTGCCTCAGCATCCTTCATTATATTGGTGGATTTTTTTATTTTGCATGATCTCCAATTTCTGATTCAGAATTTATGAGATTGGCCTCCTCCAGAATGTTTATTATTACTTACAGAAGTACTGATATCAGATTACTTTTAGCTAATACGGCCGCCATTCTCAACGCACTTTGCACAAGAAATAGTCTAGAGATAGTAAATGTGGTTATTACCTCCCACTGTTCAGTTAGACTGAAGTTAGGACATCTTCTGCATCTATTGAACATCTTTTGCATGCTCCATGTGCTGAACAGACTGAAGGAGGCAATTTGACCCGGAAGAAGAGATGCTGAGTGCTCGTCATAGGAGATTCCATCCTGATAGGTACAGAGGGTCCCATCTATCTCCAGGATCCCTTGACATTTGAGGTCTCCTGTCTTCCTGGAGTGAGGATTCAGGATGTGACTGAGATGATCCTGGCCATTATCTGGCCCCTGATTACTATCCCATGGTACTAATTCAGGTGGGCAGTAATGATGTGGCCTGGAGAAGCCCAGATCATCTGATGAAGGACTACCATGCTCTGGGGGGCAAGCTGGAGGAGACGGGGCACAGGTGGTCTTCTCATCTGTCCTTCCAGTGAGCAGACGTGGATGACACCATGAGACCTGCATCAGAGAGGTCAAGTTGCACCTTCGGCAATGGTGTCTTGAGGTGGGCTTTGGCTTCTTGGACCATGATCCATACTTCAAGATGAGAGACATGCTCGGGTGGGATGGGCTTCACCTCTATGCTAAAGGTAAGTGTGTTCTCTTTCAGGTTGGCTGATCTTGTCCGGTGGGCTTTAAACTAGGCTTGTTGTGGGACGGGGAAGATGAGGTTGGAGGGAGCCTCGGAACACCAAACCAAGTGTCGCCCACAAGAACAGCCCAGACAAGACTGACGACGAGCACAAGAAATACCCAGGTGAGAAACCTGGATAGTCCTGGGATTAGGGGAGTGGTGCATACACCTTCAGGGGGCCTTAAATGCCTATACACTAATGCTTATAGTATGGGGAACAAGCAGGGGGAATTTGCCCTCCTGCTAGCTAACACAAACCCAGACATAGTGGGACTCACCAAAACATGGTGGGATCCAACACATGACTGGGCAGTGAGTATCAAAGGCTATAGGCTGTACAGGAGGGATAGAACAGGGAGGAAAGGCGGGGGTGTGGTGCTGTATGTCACAGAACAATTCATATCCTCAGCGAGCAGCACTGGGTCAGAGGAGCAGAGGAGGGGCAGACTGAAGTGCTCTGGATCAGAATACAAGGGGGTTGGGGGGAAAGGGAATTAACGGTGGGGGTCTACTACAGATCACCCTACCAGGGAGAAGAGCTGGACTAGGAATTCTCAGGTCAGCTCACAGAGGCAGTTAAGTCAAAGGATGTCATCATGGGTGACCTAAACTATCTGGACATTTGCTGGTTCCGTGTTACAGGACCTCTATCTAACTCAGGAGGTGCACAGTCCCACCAGGGGAAATGCCTTGTTAGACCTGGTCCTGGCCACAAGTGATGACCTGGTGAGGGGACTGTGGGTGCTCGATGATTTGGGTCATTTTCAACCTGAAGGGATGTGGGTAGTGGGGTCCCCCAGAGCTCAGTCTTTGGGTCCTCACTGTTCAACATCTTCATCAGCTACTTGGATGAGGGGGTGAAAAGCACCTTGTTCAAATTCACAGATGACACGAAGATGTGGGGAGAAGTGGGCCCTCTAGAAGGGAGGGACAGGTTGCAATTGGTTCTGGACAGGTTACAGGAGTGGGGAGATGAGAATAAGATGGGATTCAATACTGACAAGTGCAGGATACTGCTCCTAGGGAGAAAGAACCAGCAGCCTACCTATAGGCTGGGGAACTCCCTTCTCATCAGCACAGAGGCAGAAAAGGATCTTGGAATCATTATAGACTCCAAGATGAACATGGGCTGCCAATGAGGGGAGGCTACCCTCACCTTGTCATGCATCCACAGATGCACCACGAGCAGGTCCAAGAAGGTGATCCACCCCCTCTATATGACATTGGTTAGGCCACAGTTGGAGTACTTCAGGAGGGATGTGGGCAACATTGACCAGCACTACTGGGGGTTCATAGATTTCATAGACATTAGGGCTGAAAGGGACCTCGGAAGATCGAGTCCAGCCCCCCACCCAAAGGGCAGGAAGTCAGTGGGGGTCATAGGATCCCAGCAAGATAAGCATCCAATTTGCTCTTGAAGGTGTTCATTGTAAGTGCTTGAATCACCTCTGATGGCAGACTGTTCCAGACCTTGGGGGCTCGGACACTAAAGAAATTCTTCCTTGTATCCAGCCTGAAATGGTCTCGCAGTAGTTTATGACCATTCCACCTCATCATCCCTTGGGGCGCTCTGGTGAACAAACGTTCCCCCAGATACTGGCAGTCACCCCTGATAAACTTATAGGTGGCCATCAGGTCAACCCTGAGCCTGCACTTTTCCAGGCTAAAGAGCCCCATGGCTCTCAGGCTGTCATAAGGTCTGTTTTCCTGACCTCTGATCATGCATGTGGCTCTTCTCTGGACTCTCTCAAGCTTCTCCACATCCTTTTTGAATTGTGGAG
>NW_017728918.1:59414021-59419961 GCF_001723895.1 Crocodylus porosus | reverse complement strand
TTTGGAGATATTCTCTTTCCATTTTATTTTGGAGTTGCTCTCCCCAGCACTTATTGTCCCAGTTTCATAACCAGCTGACAGCCAGTTTTGCTAAAAGGTCTCTGCTTTTCTTCTGCTTGTTTCTGACATTTATTTTTCTTTGTTCTTCATTTTTAGAACACTCTTTGATAGTTTTCACTTCAAACAAGAGTTCTGCATATGAAATGTTATTCCCCAAGTTATCTCCTTGGTCCTGAATGTTTAGGAGTTAGTCTTGCCAACAAATTCATGAATTTCTTGGGATGATGCATACATTCTGGTCATATACCCAATGAGTTGTTCTCCAGTATGTTGCTAAATCTCAGAAAAATAAGATTTAAGGTCTGATGCATTGACTATGTTTCTATAACCTTTTTGAGAATCCTAAAACTTGCCTTCTAGAACTGTAGAAACAATAAACTCTTAATCAATTTCCTTTCCTTAACTTTCTCACAATCACTCTTGATCTTTCTAAGTGGAACTGTATGTGGAAAATGATATGTTTAAAAGGCTCTCTGTACCTTTAAAAAGAACAATTGTGAATTGATTCTTGCTTATAGGTCATGTTACACAATAATGATTTTAGAATGAAACACTGAATGAAACAGACCTCTGACAGACTAATTGGTTCTGGGTGATTACTAAAGCCCATGTATACCAGAAATATAATGAACTGAGAAAAATCCTGAGTGGAAAAATGGAGCAGTTAAAAGCTTCAACAGAGTTAAAACTCTAGAAATGTGGATGGCAGCTAGAGAAGCCTTAAATACCACTTCATTTTGTACACATGTCAGCAGAAAGCAAGAAGGTAGCTTTATAATTGACAATAGCTATTTCTCAGGCACAATGTTTTTATAGTTTTCAGTTAGCTCAGTCAGATGGGACTGATTTGATAACAGAAATGTTAAGTTCTGTACTCTGCGTGCAAATAAAGTATATGAGAGAGACATTTTTTATCAAAGGGTACAAAAAAGTAAAAACACAGAAGAGTTGGCAGTTGATATATGACAAGATAGTAACTTTTGCAGTTTTGGGGGGGCTAACTTCACTTCTAATAAGAAGCCAAATGGTCACTGGAATTTGGGACACGGAAAAAAAAACCACATAACCCTCAGAGAGACTCCTTTCTGGAATAAGAATTAAGTTTTGACTATAAACAAAGGTAAAATGAAAAACAGGATGGGAATGAAAAACATTTCATAATGGTGAAGGAAGAAGATAAGGAATCCTTCCTTCAAGAAGTGTAAGTTTCAAAGAACATAAGTCCCTAAGGCTAGGGACAGACATTACACATAAACTGGTTTAAGTGATCAGAAACTGGTTTAAACCTGTAACAGAACAGATATTCAGTGCACATAAACCAGTTTGAAAATGGCTGAAACAGGTTTGAAATAAACCTGGATGAATGTAGCATCAGACTTAACTGATTTGGGTCAAACTGGTTTATGCAATGTCTGTGCAGTTATAAAATGATTTAGCTTAGTCAAGTTAGACTAACATGCAAAGATTGAATCAATTCAGGCTTAGACTTTTTGAATGTTTGTCCCTAGCCCAATTGACACTTTCCACATCCACAGTGGTTCATTTTGAGTCTCTTACTGAATGGGGGAGGCAACCTGGTGACAGATGCTGCAGAAAAGGTTGAAGTACTCAATGCCTTTTTACCTTAGTCTTCACAAGCAAGGTCAGCCACCAGGCTACTGCACCTGGCAGCACAGTTTGGGAGGAGGTGAACAGCCAACAGTAGTGAAAGAACAAGTTAGAGACTATTTAGAAAAGCTGGATGTGTACAAGTCCATGGGGCTGGATGGAGTGCACCTGAGAGTGCTTAGGGAATTGGCCAAGGTGATTGCAGACCCAATGGCCATTACCTTTGAAAACTTGTGGCAAATGGGAGAGGTCCTTGGGATGATTGGAAAAAGGCAAATATAGTATCAATATTTAAGGAAGGGAAGAAGAAAGACCCAAGGAACTGCAGAACAGTCAGATTCACCTCAGTCCCCAGAAAAGTAATGGAACAGGTCCTCAAGGAATCTATTTCTAAGCACTTGGAGGAAGATAATGTGATTAAGAACAGTGAGCATGGATTTGTTGCCCTATGGGGTCAGGCCAACTCTCAGGATCTCAATATTGTGCTGTTAAGACAGGAGGGTGTGACACAATTGCACATATACAAACACACAAATCAATTAGGTGCATACACACACACACAAACTACCAACTCAGGCACATACACATCCAAACCAGCCTAGGCACATGCATACCTATCACCAATTCAAGCACATACACTATACAACCCAAAAGTTAGACAAAAAACAATTGTCCATACCTGCACATTCAATACACATACACAGATCACTAATTCGTATATCATGCACACAATGACATATATATACACACACACACACTCACCAGTTCACACACAGGTAAGTTCCTAACTTCCAAGGGAAGTGGTGCTCACCCCTACCCTGGGAGTCTTCAAAAGGAGGCTAGACAATCACCTAGTCAGGGTCCTTTGACCCCAGCATCCTTTCCTGCCCAAGGCAGGGGTTGGACTTGTTGATCTGCTTATTTCCCTTTGACCCTACCAACTATGGAACTATGAAAATTAAAGATTTTAAATCAACAGGCCTTACACTCAAGTGTCTTAAAGGAACTAGACAAAGAGCTCTTTAAACAACTATTTAACAAGTTGTGAAAAACGTGAGGAATTCCAAAAGATTGGTCAATTGCAAATGTTGTTCCAATACAGTAGTAAAAAAGCAATATAGGTGATTTGGGGAACTATAGACCAGTTAATTTAACATCAGTCCTAGTTGAAATAATGGAACAAGATATTTGGCACTTATGAAACATAGATTTAGGCTAAAATATAATTAATATTAGTCACATGATTTCTTAGTTGTTGTTTGGTCTCTCCTACATATTTTCCATCAGGGCATTTGGTGCACTGGATGACATATATTACATTTCTGCAGGTACAACTGTAAGTTCCAGGAATGATGATGGTTCTGTTCAATTGCTACACCCCACAACAGAACCACTGAACCCTTGTTGAACCAAATGGGGCAGCTGACAACTGACACCCAGGAGAAAGTTGATCTCTTCAACGATTACTTTGCGTCTGTATTCCACCAGCCCAAAGGGATCACCCTTCCTGATAGGACACCAGAGTAAGGGTGATCATACACCTATAATTGGTGGAGATCTTCTGAGGGAACAACTTGAGAGGCTGGGAATCCACAAGTCAGCTCGCCCAGATAGAATACACCCAAGAGTGGTAAAAGAATTGGCTGACATCATAGCACGATCAATGGCAAGGATATTTGAGAATTCGTGGTGCTCAGGAGGGGTTCCTGAATATTAGAAGAGGGCCAATGTGGTACCTATCTTCAAGAAAGGAAGGAAGAAAGATCCAGGGAACTACAGGCCAATCAGTTTAACCTCAATCCCTGGAAAGAGCGTGGAAAAAAACATCAAATAACCATCAACAACAGGCTAACGGAAGGCAACATTCTGAAAGATAGCCAACATAGCTTTGGTGTGGGTAGTCTTACCTGACCAACCTCATTTCCTTCTATGACCAGGTGACGCATCACCTGGACAAAGAAGAGAATGATGTCATATATTTAGATTTTAAAAAAGTCTTTGACTTGGTCTCTCATGATGACCTCGTGCTAAAATTGGGGAACTGCACCCTTGACAACCTTATGGTTCAATGGCTGGGGAACTGGCTCCATGGTTAGACCTAAAGAGTGACAGTTGATGGAACAGAGTCAACATGGTACATGGTGACTAGTAGTGTCCCCCAGGGCTCATTACTCAGACCAGTACTCTTTAATATATTCGTAAATGATCTAGATTCATGTGTCAGAAGCAGACTGACTAAGTTCACAGATGACACCAAATTATGGGAAAGTGTGGTCACACTAGAAGATAGGCTATGAATTCAGGTCAACCTGGACAGGTTTGCCAGGTGGACAGATCAAAACAGGATGACATTCAACATGGGGAATGCAAGGTGCTCCACCTTGGGAGAAAAAACACACATCATACTTATAAGCTTGGCAGTGCTACACTCACTAGCACCATGACCGAAAGAGATTTGGGACTCACGACTGATTGTAAGATGAACATGAGCCACCAATGTGATGCCACAGCCAGCAAAGCAAATAAAACTATTGATGCATCTCAATCAAGACCCAAGAAGTCATCCTCCCACTTTTCTCAGCCTTGATGAGGTCACAGCTGGAGTGCTGCATCCAATTCTTGGCTCCACACTTTAGAAAGGTTGTGGAGAAGCTTAAGAGAGTCCAGAGGACATGCATGATTAGAGGTCAAAAGAGCAGGCCTTATGAGGAGAGGCTGAGAGGCCTGGGACTTTTCAGCCTGGAGAAGCTTAGGCACAGGGGGGACTTGGTAGCAGCCTATAAGTATATAAGGATGGTGCATCAGAAACTGGGAGAACATCTGTTCACCAGGGCACCCCAAGGGAAGACAAGGTCTAACAGTCACAAACTGCTGAAAGACCATTTTAGACTAGACATAAGAAAAAATTCTTTGCTGTCCAAGTTTCCAGAGTCTGGAGTAGACTCCCCACAGAAGTGGTGCAAGCACCTACTCTGGATACCTTTAAGAAATGCTTGGATGCTTATTTTGCTAGGGTGATCTGATCTCAACTGACTTCCTGCCCCTTGGGTAAAGGGCTGAACCTGATGATCTCGTGAGGTCCCTTCCAGTCCTAATGTCCCTTCCAGTCCTAATGTCTATAAAATCTATGAAATCTCAGCATACGCCATCTAATTAATTCCCTGCCACTGGAGAGTCCTTGGGCGTAGGTAGCACCTTGATCTCTCTTGCTCTTTCCCTGTGGTACACACTGTTTGAGGACTGAAAAGTTATGCCCACTTTTTTGTCTTGATTTGGAGGAAATCAGGCTGCATGAACTGGTAGCCTCACCTGGCCTTAATTTCTACACAGCTTTCTATGAAATTATGAACCCTGCCTAAGAGCCTATGAAATGATGAATTTTCCCTAGGAAATCATGAATACTCCCTAAGAATCATAAAATTCCCTAAAGAATATGTATTTCCACCTGTGTCACAATGCCAGGAAGTCTGGGAAAGTGCAAAGTTGTCACTGAAATCTGAATTGGAAAAAAACATTATATTTTACTTATAGGAGTACAGATAGGCAAAAGGATTCAAGTGCAGGAGGAGGAGTTTTGCCAAACAAAGCAGTAGCAAAATGTTTATACTTTGTTAGCAATTCCAGCAACAATGAGAGAACATTTCCTCATTTATGGTCTGATCTACAGCATATTAAAAACAATGTATGTTTTTGAATTAAGTCCATAATCCTAAAACAAAGAACTATATTATTACTATAGCATTCTGACAGGTTTGGACAAGAGGTGGTTTAGCAGGAAAATAGCTGAAGAACGTTAGAGATTTCAGCTGCCACAAGATCAGAGTATTTCATGGTCTTTATGGAACTTGTAAAGGAATTGCAAAAACAAACAATGTATTAAACAGCATGGTAGAAACTATAATTTGCAGTTCACAAGAGCTTTTACTATAATTGAAAACAATTAAAAAAAAGGGTATTGGTGATGATAAGAAAAGTTGAAGCTAATTAGCATTAAACCCAGAATGTTTAAACAGAACCCTGCAATTTTTACTTTAGATTTTTTCTTTTAATAATGTATTCGGTATAATGCCACAAAAGTTAATGGTTGTTTAACACCAAATGTATAAATGTACAGTTATTGTTCATATTTTACATTGTTTCATAGTTGCATAGTGCTTAGGGTCAGAAGGGACCTAAAGAGTGCCGGGGTCATAACACCCCAGCCAAATATCTGTCCAGCCTCCTCTTGAAGTTCCCCAAGGAAGCACCACCTCCTTAGGGAGTCCATTCCAG
>NW_017728918.1:59390950-59412794 GCF_001723895.1 Crocodylus porosus | reverse complement strand
CACATACTACAATGCTAGACATATATGGTAGGACGTGATGTTTGGGATGGGGCATAAAAGTCCTCAGATCCCAATCACATGACTGCCATGGATGAACTGGAACCTACCCCCAGCTCAATCCCAGGGATCAAGCTAGGGGTGGCTGTGTCCTGGCTCAGGACTCCCTCCAGCCTGGTTGATGGGGATTGAACTGGAAATAGTCCTGGGACCAACAGCTGTCTGGAAATGATGCCAACAATCAACTATATGTCAGACTGTATGTCAGTCACCAAACCACATACCTATCAGTTGGAGAGTCAAGGCTGTCTGGAGCTGATGCCCTAGGAGATTCCTGGATCTCTAACCAGACCTGGGGCTGTTTAAGGCCAATACCAAAAATCAGATGATTGTCAGCATCTTCCAGAAGAGCCATGGGTCTTGTACAAAAGCCACACATTCAATTTAAGGTGCCATACAAAGCAGCCACAAAGATATTCTACATTATATATGGAACATCTTTGTAGCTGGTTTGCCATGTTATGGCAATATAAATTGACAGAATATGTAGTATGTTGCAATTTATGCTTTGAATAACACATTAATCACTCCATAAATGTAATGTCTGCCAGGACCCATAGATGTATTTGTAGCAGGGTCCCATAGCCCCTGCTACTTATAAACTAGGAGGACAGCAGCTTCAGAGGGATGCAGTGCAGGGCATGCAACTAAGCAGGAGACAGCTGCAGAGCAGTACAAGAGCTTCAGACAGATGTCTGGGGCAAGATGCCCTGAAGTAAGCGTTGTACTTTGACAAGCAAGTAGCTAAGGAGCAAATGGAGGACAGCTGGGCAGACAGCAGCAAGAGCAGGAGGAATAACAGCCTAAACAGAAACTCCTGGATCAGTCAGAGGTCAGGTGACTTGAAAGGGGTGGAACTCAGTATAATTAAAGCCTAGCTCCAAATTTAGAGTGTTAATTTGGCCCTGAGCTGCAGAAAGAAGAGAACTCCTTTCTATCTGTCTACTAAGGTGGGGAATCCAGGTATTCAGGAAAGGTGGAGAGAGCCGTGGGTAGATGACCGGAAACTGCTGGGACCTGGAGACTCAAGAGATGGGAGATTTGGGTGTAGCTGAGAGGGGTCCCTGGTGGGGTGCTCTATGTCAGAAAGGGTTGAATCCAAGATAGAGCCCTCCCAAGGTCTAGGACCCAGGGGGCTGTGTGGGCTAGAGCTGATACAAGGCCAGGGGTCCTGTGTGTGACTAGAAAGGGAGCTGAAGCCCAGATACATCCCTGCAAGGATCCTTAGTGGGCTGTGTGGCCTAGACCAGAGGTCCAGTGCATAAATAGACAAGGGGCTGAAGCCAAGACATCCTTGAACTCATCCAGGACCCAGCAAGCTGCATGGGCCAAAGCCAACCAATTCCTTGTCTGAGGGTAACAGCCCAGGAAATCAGAGACTCAGAGGGTTGAGACCTGGATAGGGCCAGAGGGCCTGGTGAAGGACATAAAGTAATATGTGCAAAGCATGGCCATGATTACCGCGGGGAGGAAGGGGGTATCAGGAGGCTGTGATTAAAGCTCTTAAAAAGATTAAGGCTTGGAGAGCCATGACTGGAGGCAATAAGTTGGTACAGCTGTGTTCCAGAAGGGATCAGAACCCCAGCTGAATGACTGTGTTCCCAGGGGATCAGAGCCAGTGAGAGACAGTGTCCAGAAAGCTCACGCTGGCCTCTGAGGGCAGTATCCTCCAATTTTACCATCAAGATGTGGCAGGTGGCATAATAAAATGATATTGTGAGAGGAGCAAGCAGGACAAGTGGGGCCACTAGGATTCACCACAGTTGGCCACAGAGGCTGGGTCCTGCTACAGCATAGAAATTTAGGTCAGAAGGGACACCATATAATTTAATCTGACCTCATGTTATCACTGCATGAATTCTTTGTAATAAACATGAAAGCTTTAGGTGCAACAAATATTTAAAGCCTCAACTCCCTACTAAAATATGTACCTCAGAGATAAAACAAGAAAGAGAGAGGCCAAAGAATACCCTACCATAGTGGGTAAATAACCAGTTCTCATGTCTTTTGACCACCTATATGACCAGTTAAAACCCTGATATGTGAGTTGTTGTTTTTTACAAGCAGTATATTAATGCAGAACTTCAAATACTCTGAGCATGATAAGTACTCAAAAAGAAGGGGATGCACACAACAGGTCAGATCTGCATTCTGCTCACTGTATACACGTAAGCCAAAAGGTGCATCAGAGTATGTCTTTTAGAAAGATATCAAGTCTTGTCATAAAGACTCCAAGTGCATTGAATTCACCATCTCCCCTAGCTTTGGACCAAAAAAGTGCTACTCAGTAGGTGCTTCTACATGAGATGCTACTGCAGCATAGCTCATTGCTACCATGCAATAGCATTGCTGGGCACTAACCGTGATGTGATGCTACTACGCAGTAGCATCGGAAAAAAAACCATACGGGGACAGTAATGTCCAGTAACAAAGGTTACTGAGCAGCCATTTAGTAGTTGCTTATTCAATGCCAATTACTGAACTAAACGACTAAGTAACAAGTGCACAGTCCTCTGCTCATGTAGATGTGGCTAGTGACAACTACAATCTGAGATCTCTCACTGAGCCAGTTTCCATATATTCTCTAATTCTATAAGATTTAAAAATGTTCATATAATATCAAGTAAAATGCACTAAAAGAAATTCAAGTCTCTGATATCAACACAGTCACCTTTATCAACCACCAGACATGCAAAATTACAAAAGAAAAAAAAATGACAACAACCTTATTGTTGAGATTACCTATCTTCCATAAAACCGTAATGGCTAATGCTAAATTACATTTTACACTCTAAATCTTTGTTGCAAGAATACTAAATTAACTGTTCCATTTCTTCAGCTAGGACTGACGTCAACTAATTCATCCATAATTCCCTGGCTCATCCATTTTACACTTTTTAAATACTGGAACAATATTTGCAGTCCTATAAACCTTTGGTATTTGTCCAGTTTTCCAAAATGTGTTAAATATTAACATCAGTGATTCAGGGGCTTCTTAGCTAGTTCCTTTAAGATACTTGGGTGTAAATTATCCCAGTCTGTTCATTTGAAAATGTTTAATTTTAACAGATCAGCTCACATCAGCTTTTGTTACAGAGAGTAAACTTTCTATTTCAGCATTAAAAACATCACATATGCTTCTATCCTCTTGCTTTATTACAAACATAGAGAAGTATCAACTGTGAACTGAACATTTCTTTCTTCTCTACGTTGCTATTTACCATTTTACTATGCATCTAGTAATGGGACTAAATAATGACCTACAGCAGGACTATCCAATTTCCAAGCAGCCAGTGGCTGCCCACTTCTCAGGCCACACTAGTGAAGGATGTACTCTACATGATCTGCACTAGGGTAAGCTAAGGACCCCTGGACCCATAACATGGCCTGCACATTCTGATGGACACTTATACATGGATCACATGTTATGAGGCACAGAGAGCTTTTCAAAAAAGAATTTGTCTCTATTTGTCTTTTATGGCATTTAGATTCTTTGGGGAGTGATTTTCCCATTTAGTTACTAGACTTTTCCCTTTACAAGTAGGGTCATAAGTAGTGGGAAATGATTAATCATTCTTTTAAACTAAAACATATTCCCATTTAATTTCTACATTAGGTAAGAGAATTTTCTAGTCCTTCTAGACTAACCCAAAAAGCTTCATTCTGAAAATAAGACAAAAGTAGTTTGCAACGAGTCCAGCTCCTAATATGATAGATGATTTTGCCAAACTGTATGTGGATCACAAAAATTGGGTTGCTAAAGTGTTCCTTAGAAATGGACTTATTTTTATATACCCAAAGCCAAATTCTGTTTGGCTTTTATTTATCTAACTGCTTTGTGTGGGCATCTTTATACTTGCTTAGGAGCAGGGAGGGGTGCTTTAATTAGAGCTCTTGGGAGCTGTTCTAATTAAAGTGCTCACAGCGTTTCATGTATGCAGCATCCTGTGTTCCCACCATCCCCAGCATAGCCATGTCCCCCACCGGGGGCACTGTGTTCATGAACAGAGACAGTGTTCATGAATGCAGTGCCTTATTTGCGGATTTCGCCATACGTATCCCCTGCAAATGGCCAGGGTCTCTTGTACAGACTGGGGAATGACTAGCTATGCTTAAGTACTGCAGAGAAGGACATGGGGGAGTACAGTAGACCATAAGCTGAATATAAGCCAACAGCATACTCTTGTTGAAGAAGAAGCCAACAGTATACTGGGTTGTATTAACAAAAGTGTCATTTGCAAATTAAGGGAAGTGATTCTTCTGCTCTATTCAGCACTGGTGAGGCCTCATCTGGAGTACTGTGTGCAGTGTTGGGCCCCTCACTTCCAGAACCATGTGGACAGTTTGGAAAGAGTCCAGCAGAGGGCAACAAAAATATAAGGGTCCTAGAAGACAAGCATTATGAGGAATAGCTAAAAGAACTAAGATTATTTAGTTTGGAGAAGACAAAGTGGGGAAGGGGGATGATAACCATCTTCTAGTACCTGAAGGATAATTATAGAGAGAATGGAGGTGCATTTTTCTCTGCAATGGGGTAGTGGATGAACTAGGAGCAATGGCCTCAAGCTGCAGCAAGAGAAATTTAGGTTGGAACAGGCTACCTAGAGTAGTCGCCGAATTTCCATCCTTGGAAGTTTTCAAAAGCAGGTTAAATAGACACTTGGTATGGATGGTTTAGCCAGGGATGATCCTGCCTGGAGCAGGGAACTAGACTAGATGACCTTGTGAGGTCTTTTCCAGCCCTACTTTCCTATGATATTGGTCAGTTAGTAACTTGTAGGATTCCAAACATATCATTTCACAGGGAACATACAACCATGTAGGATAACTGTTGGACAAATCCTTTTGAGTTGTATACCATCCCCTTTTTCCTAACTACTCCTAAAAGCAGAAACCTATTGACAGAAATCAGATGAAGTGCATTATTCTCTAACAAAATGAACTTCTGTTGGATTATCCAGTTATTAGTTGATGTTGAAATAATGATGTGGAAAGCTCTTAACTGAATGCGTCTATCTATTTTTTATATATTTATTTTTGGAAAGTTTATCCCACTTCTGACATAGCACTGAAAAGTCATGACTGGAAAGACTACAACCATATATTAGAAGTATTTTCTCCTGGAGAAGATAAACATACTGTATTTTGTTCTAATATGATATGTTCCACTTTAAAAAATCAGGCAATTATATCACTTTATAAAACGTTCTACTCTTTAAATATTTGCATTTGGTAAAAATGTTAGTATTATTTTGATCTAGAATCACTTAAGATTGCTCAGTTAGCTAATTTAGCAAAATATTACTATTGCCTTAGTCACATAATTGACTCTTATCAAAAACAAAGTTGTAAATTAGCAGAAAAGGTTTGGTGGGAGAGTTGTTTTGGCAAGTCAAATCATACTATTGAATAAAGTGATAATATGAGTGTAAGCAAGCCATGAATGCTGTGTATATGCTGAAGAATGCATGATTGCATATTGCTTTGAACAGAGAAGAATATTCATGTGCACTGATGAAATCGTTAGCAATTTTATCTTTATTTTCACCAAGTCTAATTGTTCCCTGAGTTGTGTTTTGTACTATGACCATCTGAACTTGCCATTTGACTTTGGTCTGTTGCTGTCTTTGCTAAGAGACTACCTCTCTTTTCCTATAATAACATGTAGTTTGAAATGATCTTAGGCACTTGCGCTGATAAATACTTGCTTTAAAACTTGATCCAATAGAGCTGTCTGGATATGGTTAATTGTTACCCGCATTCCTTTTTACTGGGGCTGTTCATATGCTTAACTTAAACATGTCCTCCACTGCTTCACTGGGGCCTTAATGATGTGATGGCTATATGTTTTGCATTTTCTCTGAGTTGAAGCACCTTTAGGTTAACTCTGACAGGTCCCAATCTGACAAATGTTTCTCACGCTTTTGGGAAGGGGATGAATGAAGAAGAGGATAAAAGTCATTTTGAACACCCATTCATTATTTATCTGCTAATATTTGTTAATGTATGTTGGGGTGGAAGTACATAGGTTTATTTGAAGCATTACTCTAATACAATTAGTCATATATGATTAATTGTACATTAATATTGTTACTTATTAGGATCCACAGCTCAGTTTCTTCTTGCTGCAATTTGCAAATCCCGAACAAGTCATTTTTTACTCTGGACAAACTGCGCTAAAGTCAGAAGTGCTGCAAGACAGGGAAACTCCAATTTGTGACTATAATGGAGTCATGTCCACTTGCAATAGATTTAAATCTTATCTTTTGTATTTGTAATGTGAAATACAGTCAAGCCCTGTATTTCCTGTGGAAATTTCTCTTTCTTGAAAAGGCTAATGACATTTAAAATATTGACCAATAGTATAAAATAACATCAAAATTGACACTGTGTAAATATGTAGTGGGTCAGACTCAATATTGTACATTGTCCATGCTCCAAAGAGTGATCTTGTCTTGTATTACTGGCTTTACCCAAACCTTGGATACCCACTCAGATAGTATGGGGCTATATAATTGTTTCTAAGTTCAATACACTTCAGGTTCTTGCAAGGAATGGATGAAGGTATATTTTGAAAATAGGTAAGGGTCTCCTCTACTGTGTATTGGTTAGCTGCTTACTACAATCCTCTCTTGGCCTGTCTTTCAGTTTCTTCACCTCAGGCTCACTCCATCTTTCCTGCCAAGTTCCTTCATTTCCTCCCCTATCTTCTCTCCACCTTACATAGGCAGCGGAAGTGGGGAATAACAGGGCTTAATCCTTCCAAACATGGGGCAGCAGTAGGGCCACAAGGCAGCTGGGCCAGGGACTTCCAGCAGCTGCAACGGGGTGGAGTCCATGTGCGGCAGTGAGGGAGGGAGTGGGGCTGGGGCAGGCGCTGTACAGATGAGACAGAGCATGGAAGTGAGCTGTGGTGGCTCATCCAGGGGGCATGACTCCTGCTACTTTGTGCACCCTGGGAGGCATAGGGAGTTCATGCCAGCATACCTGCATGGACTGGGGCTGGGGTGATGCCAGGCTCTTCCCGGAAGTGGGGACTGGGCCAGGCTGTGCTTGGGCAGGTGGCAAAGATGCTAGGAGGGGGGCTACAGGAGGGGCTGCAGCCATCTCAAAATTCGCTGTAGCTTCCCAACCCCGCATCCCACCCTGGCTGTGCAGTGTCTGCCTCAGCCCCACTTCCTCCTCCACTGATGCATGTGTGCCCCTCCCGATCTCTACTGCAGCTGCCAGAAGCCCGTGGCCAGGATGGGGGCCTATGGGAGGGGCTGGGGAGCTACAGGAGGGGTTGAAGCCACACCAAAATTCACCATAGCCCCCAAAACCCTCTCCCAGTGCCACTGACACCCACCCTGAGTGCAGCCTGGCCCAGCCCCCCCCCACTGGGAAGAGCCTGGTGTTTTCCTGGCCCCAGCCCAGTGGTAGCCTGCCTTGCCCCGCACAGATCTGGGGACACATGTTGCCCATGCCTCCTGGGGTGCTTGCAGCGGTGGGAGCTGTCACATGCTCCCTGTACCCCCGAGATGAGACACTCGTGCCTCTGTCCCATGCCCCACCTCTTGCCCCAGCTGTGCAGGACCTGCCCCTGCCTCAGCCCCAGCCCCGCTCCCTTTCCTCTCCCCCCACCCCTTCCCCCACAGACTTACCTACAGGGGCATGCATGCACATGCTCAGCCCCCCAAATAATTTTTCCTCCCTCTGTCTATGCCACCTTACCTCTTTATTTCCTTTCTTTTAAGATCCTCTCTCCTTTTCCTTTTAGGTAATTCTCTTTCTCACAAACTCAAACATGAATAATTAAAAAAGATCCTTATAAGGTCTCACATGACATTTGAAAACTATCAGTCAGCTCACTCTGATTGTATGCTCTGTCTTTTTCTACTACCCTTTGTTTCTCTTGTATATTGACGTCTTAGGTTGTTCAGAACACCAAGTGTCTGTCACTCTCTTTGTACCACGTTGAGCATCAAGGGGTCTAGTTTTCAGCTGGCCCCTAGGCATTGGAACACCACCAACAGCGACAAACTTAATGTGGCTACAAGGAAGAGCAAAACACAATTTTTTAAACTGTATTTTTAGTTACATTCCTGAATCCTGAGAAGTTACTGGGGAAGAGGAGGAGGAAGAGGGATAGACATATGTCTGGAAAATGCAAACATATGTAACAAAGTTCCTAGTTTGAACAAAAGGAACTGTGTCACAGACATAGCTGAGGTTAAGAATAGACATGTTACATCATACTTTGCACAATGCAGTAGGGAGAAAAGGGAGGAAATGAGGCCTTGGGAGAGGCATAAATAAATTACAGCCAGATTTTATAGAAAAATGGGTAGACTGGAAGCTTCTTAGGAAAAATCTGGATAGTGGTCTGTTAGATACAGGTAAGGAAAGAAGGGAAAGAACAGCAACAACAGAAGACAGAGAACCTGTTAGGATTGATGATAACAATGAAATAGGTGTTAGAAAACCTAAAAATGAGTTTGAGAGAATTATTAATTAATTTGTAAAGAAGAGAAACAATGACTTTGTCTGGCATATTGTTAGTGATAGCAAGCTGTGTGGCAGCCATTCAAACTCTATAGACCTCTCTAGTCTCAAATGGAAAAATAAAACCCCTTATATAGAAGCATGAACAATTTTCTTTTTGCTTGCTGTTGGTTTTAGCCAAGAATGATGTCAGACAGGTCAAAAGAAAGCTTTCTTGTGGCAAATCCTGTCTTCATGTCCACAGCTGTAGAGGTTTCTCAGGCGTCAGAAACAGATCAGAAGAAAGAGGGTGGATGTTGTAGCAGCCATAAGGGGCGCGTCCACACATGTAGGCACATGCGCATGCAGCAGCTCAAATAGGAGTGGCAAACATCTGAGCTGGGACTTTTAGCCTTAGCACACTTGTTGGACATGCACTTTGCTGTGGGGCAAGTTGTGCCACTTGAGGCAAAATAACTCTGCTGGGATCCTCCTAGATCTGCAGTCAGGGGGAGTTAGATGCTGGGGCCAGCTTCTGAGATGTCTCGCCCTGTGTGGGAGAGCGCTAGGGCTGAACCAGCTGGTCCTATCTATGCTTTGGCACTGCTTACACACCCTGCCTGTGCCCCCTGAGGTCCTGGCAGGGCTCTAGAGACAAGCGCTGTAGTTTTCCTGGCCTGGATAGCACTGGGTTGCTTCAGAGGTCCTAAGCCTCCCCTTGCGGGAGGGTGGCCAGGGTCTGGTTTGCCCCCGCAGCCAGGTCCTGATGGTCTGCCTTCAGGCCCTGCAGCAACTGCTGTACAGTGTCAGTAGCTGAGAAGTAGAGCACAGCCATTGTGAATTTGGATCTGCTGAGGATGTTAAGTTGAGGGACAACATTTTTTTCAGCATAACTGACTGAAAACTCAAGGAAAGGCTTCTGGAAAACCTCTCCCTCACCCTAGCACAGGCTGTGGATATCTGCAGAGCAAAGGCTCCCACAAGTGCTCAGATTCATATTATGTCTGCAGAAGCAAGCTTGAATACAGCTGAGCAAAAGCAAAGCTGTCATAGCACTTTGCAAAAGCAAAGCAAACCACCAACAGCGTTTGCTCCACAGGAGAGCTATCAAGCTGCAAAGGGAAAAGTTTGCAAACAGTGTGGTAGCACACACAAGCCTAGATCCTGCCCAGCTTTTGGAGAAGTTTGTTACAAATGCTCTGGAGTGAACCATTTTGCAAAAATGTGAAAATCAAAGGGAGAGGCTCTAAAGTCTGCAAGAGTAGTCAGTACCCTATATCTGGGTGAAATGTCTGCAAAGCAACACTTATGGACCTTTAATAACTAAAATGCCTGGTATATAACAGTGATGATTTTTGGCTTGCCTGTTTCTTTTTAGTTAGATACTGGACTGGAAGCAAACACTATTCCAGTAGATACAGCAAAGGCTTTGCAAGAAAAAGTATGCAAGACTCAAACTCATGTTACATTAGTTACACTTGGCAGTGCATGCATCAAACCAAAAGGTGCAATCATTGCATGCTGAACATCTGGTTCTAAGGAATCTGATTTAACTTTTTACATAACAAACAATAGTGACCCACCAATACTTGGTAGGGTGGCATGCACCACCTTAGACCTCATCAGAAGAGTCCATGGAATGGCCCTGACAATACCTGTAACCAAGGAGGAACTTCTCAAACTATACTCAGATGTTTTTGGAGTGTTGGGCCAATTTCCTGGTGTCCACCACATCTGTGTTGACTCGGTGGCACCACCAATGGTGCATGGGTATAGAAAAATTCCCTATGCCACCCTAGGCAAATTGAAGATCACCCTCAAAATGCTGAAAGCTATGAGAGTCATTATGAAGGTGACTAAGCCCACACACCCTGGGTCAATAGCCTTGTGATCTCACAAAAGAAGGATGGTTCACTATGGCTTTGTTTAGACCCATGAGACCTCAACAAGGCAGTATTGAGGCAGTACTTTTCTATTCCCTCTGTAGAGGATGTGCAAAAGATCTTGTCATGTAAAAAGCTGTTCACCATTATTGATTAAAAGGATGGGTACTGGCAAGTCAAATTGGACAAGGAATTGGCAGAGCTGTGTACCTTTAACACCTCATGGGGATGGTTCCAATTCAATTGCTTTCCCTTTGTTATTAAGTTGGCTAGTGAAGTATTCCAACAGAAGAATCATGACTGCTTTGGTAACATTCCAGGACTCCACATAATCATGAATGACATGCTCATTGTGGCAGCTACCAAAGAGGAGCATGATACTATCCTGAAACAAGTCCTGGAGACAGAATATCTGAAAGGAGTAAAATTTAATAAGGACAAATACAGTTTTTAGTTGACAGTGTTAGGTATGTGGCAGAAAGCGTTAGGTATGTGGCAGAAAGCCACCTTGGTTTTTCCCCAAAATCTCTGCCGGGTGACAACGTGAATAAATCTCTGTGCTGTGACCATTTGGTGAGGATGAGCCCAGCAGAGGAGACACACCTCAGCCTATCTTTTTAGGTAACCTGAGCTGGCTACATTCCTGAGGGAGGGGGGAAACCTGTTCCCCCTGCCTACGTGACTGGTATCGGCTACTTGGAATGGGTGCTCAATCTTGTACCCTATTTTCACCCTACCCCTGTAACCAATAAAGTTCTCCTTTGTGACCGGTGTGGGAGACTTATTGAGGGGTGGGTCTAAATTATGCCTAAGAGACCCCTTAGGTCTGCAGACTAAGGGAGACTTTACTTTTTGCCCCCTGACTTGGGGAAGTGCCCCAAGTGCCTGTACTGGGTCGAGTACCCGTAGGAATTTAGGCCTGTGTTTCCCTGAGGACACAGTGCCGAGAGTGAGTCCCTTCTCAGGGTGTTGGCAGCTACGTTACTCCCAGGCTAGTGAGTGTGCTCCAGGAAGGGGGTCAGCTGGACGTAAGGCACCCCTAGGGAGGCATTCAGAGCCTGGAAGGTGGTCGGGCGCAGGGAGGTGGGTGGCTCAACGCAGGAGCGCCCCCTACTGGCCCACCACAAGGTATATGGGCCATATCTTCTCAAAAGATGGTGTCAAACTAGACAATGACAAAGTGGAAGCCACCGACAGGATGCTCCCTCCAACAGACCAAAAGGGCCCTCAGAGACTCCTCAGAACCATTCAGTACTTGGCGCAATACATTCCACATGAGTCCAGCCTGACAGTCCCACTGTGAGCGTTTCTCAAGAATGACATTATCTACTAATGGGGAACCAAGCATCAGGAAGCCCTGGATAAGCTCAAGGAAACCATCACAATGGTGCCTGTGCTTAGGTATTTTAACCCAGCAAAGAAGCTGGAAATCCAAGCTGATGCATTCAAAGATGGACTAGAAGCATGTCTGTTTCAGCAGAAGCAGCCAGTTGCATGTGCTTTGAAGGCTCTAACACAATCTGAGAGAAATTATGCTCAGATTGAAAAACAATTGGCAATTGTCTACACCATGATGAAGTTCTACCAATATGTGTATGGCACCCAGGTAAAGGTCCAGTAGGACCACAAACCCCTGGAAGTGATTTTTGCAAAGCCCATAGGAAAGGCTCCAGCATGGCTACAGAGGACGCTGTTGCAGCTCCAAAAATATGACTTCCAGATTCTTTATACCAAAGGCAAACTACCATGTTAGTGGCTGACACACTTTCTAGAGCCACAACGCTCACTCCTCACCCTGAACCTGATCTTTTCCACTCAGAAAAGGTGGTTCACAGCCTGACTGAAATGGAGCCACTCAGTGGCCACTTACTCCAGCAGTTACAGGAGCACATGAAGGCTGACAGGGAACTACAAGCCCTTACAGCCCAGTATCTTAATGGATGGTCAAGCAGGCAAAAACAAATTAAACTTGAACTAAAGTCTTACTGGCCTCTCAGGTACCAAATCTGGTTTCAGGATGGTTTGCTTATGATTGGGCCAAAAATAATCATTCCATATGGTGCGAGGACCAATGTGTTGACATTTCTTCACTTGCCCCATCAAGGCATACGAAGGTCAAAAGTACAAGCTCAACAAATCATGCATTGACCTCAGATGAATGCCCACATTGAGCAATGAATTGCAAATTGCACACCTTGTGAAGAGCTCCAACCCAGTGCTTAGAAAGAACCCATGATCTCACATGAGATCCCAGACCTGCCTTGACTAAAACTGGCAGTGGACATTTTTGACCTATAGGAACAGTCTTATTTGATAATAGTCAAGTATTACTCCAAGTACCCTGAAGTTTTGCACCTACCCGATGAGACAGCTGGCCTAGTAATAGCTAAAATGAAGTCTGTATTTGCTCGCCATGGCATACCTAAAGAAATTGTTTGTGATCATGTGCCATTTGCAAGTCACATGATGAAACAATTTGTGACTGATTGGGGCATAACCATCGCCTGTTCTAGTCTAGGTTATCCACAATCCAATGGTCAGGTTGAATGCACGGTTCAGACCATCAAATCAATGTTTAAGAAGAGTTTGCAGGATGGCTCAGATCTGTATCTGGCTTTACTTAATCTGAGGAACACGCCCACTACTGGTTGGGAGTATGCTCCAGCACAGCTTCTGATGGGGAGAATTTTGTGAAGTACCCTCCCTCCTACAATGGCAATGCTAACTCCTAGACTACCATCAAATGTCTCCCACAAGTTGTGGAACCTTCAAAGGTGCCAAAAGTTGCACTATGACTGCACAGCTGTATTCTTGCCACCTCTATGACAGGGGGAGAAAGTAAGGATTAAAACAACTACGGGTTGGATACCAGTGTCCATTATGGCAATAAGGGATGAACTACATTTCTATGTGGTAAAAACCCACAATGGTAATGTCTACAGGAGAAACAGAAGAAACTTAAGGATAGATTACTCATCATTACCAGCAGAACAAGCTGCTACACCTCAAGAGATGGCAGCAGAACAAGTATGAGAAGTAAAACCAGACCACCAAGAGCAAGAGTTTCATTACATTTCGGAGGATCCACCAGTACCCACAGACATACCCGATGGCACCATGCAAACTAGGAGTGGATGTGTGCTGAAGTTGCCTGTGGAGTACAAGGACTATGTAATGGGATAGCAGTAAAGGCTAGAGCCCATTGGTGATTGGTACAACCTTTGGCTCCATGATCCTGAAATGTTCCAAGTTAAAGTAGCTATTGATGAATGTTCAACTAAAGAGGCAGCTTCTAAAGTAAAGAAGAGGGATGTGGTATATGGAATGTACCTTTAAGGGCCCTGCAGTGGAACATTCCAGTCTTTCCCCGTGATGACTTGTGGGTGTGGTTGGTTTGTGGTGTGTTGTTGTTGTTCTCCCCACAAGCTGTGAGTGTGTGTGTTGCTGCATCCTGTTCCTAATAAAGCTGCTTATCATCCCACTGGTCTCTGCTGAATGCTGACTCCAGGACAGGATACCAGGACCATGGAGGTCTGAGTGAGTACCCCATCCCAGGAACCCAGTGGCCAAGGGCAAACACTATAAGGGGTAGCTACTCCTCCTGCAGCTACACTGCACCCATTCAGGAGCAGTGCATAGATAACCAGTGTACTGATGTTTAATATTTCAGCCTTGGAAACTGAGGTGTTTAGCTCTGTTGGCAGGTCATTAAGGTGTTTTCCTATGAATCAAGTGGTGTGAGTTCAAGCCTTGTTCAGTTTGTTTCAAAGGCTACCCACTTTAACTCAGTGCTGAACAGGTACCTGCACATTTGGATTGTAGAGTCAAAGGCAGCAGGATGTAACACTAGCTACATCTTTTCATTGTGTGCCACCGCCTGTGGAAACTTGTGTACCTTAACTACATTAACTGAATGCATTCTTAGGCCGTGTGTAGATGAAATGGGAGGTGTGTGCACATGACACTTTAAAGAGGGCTAAATGCTTTTGCACCATTTTAATGGTGTTGGTGTTTGTACACGTAAATGGCATATTGCACATTAATTCCAGCCACTGTAGGAAATTTGGTGGAGTAATGCACCTTAAATTACTTGGGGTGCAGCAGACTCAAACTCCTTCTGCAAGAACCCCTATAGGCAGCCAGGCAGCAGTCCAGGAACACAGGCTTTGCCCAACAAAAGTGGCAAGCCTGATCTTCCCCCGCCCTTCCCCTGGAGCTTGCCTTCGTGGAGGTCTGGTGCTTCCGTCCGTGGCTGCAGTGCTCCCTGGGACCACCTCTGTTCTTCTGAACAGAAGTTTCTTGATTTGACTTATCTATGAAAGAAGACAGTCCCTGAGAAGGTCAGCCTCTGTCTCCAGCTACGCAGGTCTCTCCTCCTTCCCCCCTGAGGGAGGAGTCCGCTAACCTTTTATTTGAATTTGGTGGCCAATTAGAACGCTTTCCTCGAATAACTTTCTAGCCTGATTCTGTCATTCACTGAATAGCAATGGGCATGCGCACTGTTACTCTCTCTCACACTGGGCATGTGTCTGACAGGGAAACTAGGTCACCCATGAGTGACAGGTCTGCAGGTCATGTAAAGGGCACATGCAGGGCCTGTTACCCTGGCCTAGACCAGATAGCTTCTGTATTGGCCGCACTCACAGAGCAAATTTCCATGACAAGTTGGAAGCAGGTGACAAGGAAAATTGTAAAAACTATTGCCTTAAGTTAAATTTGAATTCAAGAAGAGTTATAGCAGCAGCAATAAATAGGGGCAGGCAGGCCGGGTACCAGCTTTAGGTGTTGATTTAGAGAGGGCACTAGAATGGCAGCTCCCAGGAATATTGAGTGCAGCCAGGGCAGGGAGCACTATGGCAGCAGCAACAGCAAGAATCTTTGAGTCTTTTGGGCAGGTAAGAGTGACAACTGTCTGCCCCTTTCTCTCCATCCTTGCTCTTTGGCATCACTGCCCAGGGTACAACACTTGCTAGTTACAATTTTGAGTTAGACAATACATCTGCAGAAACTCGGAATAGTCTCAATAATAAAAGCCTTCACTTAATTTTAGTGTTCTGACTACCCATATGGGATAGGATGGTTCAATTTCTGGTACCAGCTTTTGCTTTTGGTAACATACAAAACTCAAAGTGATGTGGGTGGAGCATACCCTATGGAATTCCTAATGGAATTTAGTACTTCATGCTCCCAGCATTTCTAGCACTATAAAATACACCTAATGTTAACTTTTATTTCAAAGTATATCAGTGTGTTGAAATAATTTTGGCTTATATGGTTAAGTCAAGGGCATAAAAGATGTATGTTAATTATAGAATAGCAAGTCTTAATTTTGCTTGTATTTAGCATTTAATGCCAAAAGGTTGTAGCATCAATGGCAGTTAATAGTGACCGGGGCATTATAGCAGGGCTGTCGAAGTCATCTCACCCCATGGGCAAGATAGGTGGTATGGACTCGGTCCATGGACCAGAAGAATGACATGGGGCTGGCTCTATTGGCCAGACTGGGCCCACAGACACCTCTCTCCCCACTCCCTCCCCACAAGCAGCACCTGTTCTGGACTAACTGGAGCAGGCGCCATGTGTGGCTTGCATCCCAGACTGGACAGAGTGCTGGATTCAGCAGGCAGGAAGGGGATCCTGGATTGGTGCCACACAGGGACTGGGGCAAGATTCTGTGGCTCTACGGGCTGAATCCATCCTGAGGGCCATATCTTTGACACCCCTGCGTTATAGATTTGAGCCACCCACCCATGTAAATCCAAAGAAACCAGCTGTACATAATTTCTTGTACACAGTACTGAAAGTGGCTACCCTGTGTGACCACTTAGGGATATTAGAGTAACAGCAAAATACAACTGGGTCTCCATAACAGTCTCCTCAGTCCACTAAAGACTGATGAGGAAATACTGCAAATTAGTTTTTTGTGCTGGCTTCCCTCCCTTCCCTTCTCCCTGCCCCCAGTGGTGCATAGGGCAATAAGAAAGGTTTTGGTGGGTATTGCAGACCTCAGAAAATATGGCTGGGCTTGCAAAAACATTCTGTAGTTGTCCCCTTCCTCCCAGCTGACTGTTTAATAATGGTGTATTCACCCCACAAACTCTTATCAGCCTTTACACTTTGTAACTCTTTGGGGATAATTAAATCTACAATGTAATGCATATTCATGAATGAGATGAGTTAATGCGTTCAGTTAATCTATACTTTTGATGTTTGACTTTGAAACCTTAAGAATTTTTAAAGCGAGCTATGTTTAAATTAATTTCCTTGGCTTTTAATAATAACAACTATTTTAAAAATATCTTATTTATGTTTATACTAGAGTTCATTTCAATGCTCTGTCTTGTATTCATTTCACAATCCTTGTGGCTTGGCATTACATGGGAAAGTGAGTGAAATAAGAGTTCAGATAAATATTTTTTAACAGAGAAAATAAATAATCTTGGGGCTTTCAACAGCTGCTGTCAATTCAAAGAAAAAGCTTTCTTAAATATATACTTCTTCAGATGATCATTTCCTGATTACAGAATAGTAACCTGTCCTCAGTTTTTACAAAGTAAATCTGTTTAGAAAAAATATTGTTTGAGAGGATTAAGCTGTCAGAAATATAAGTCTAAATGTCGTAGGTAAAGCCTACTACTCTGGTTGCTAGTTTTAATCTGAGCAGATACTACCATGACCTGAACTTAAAATGAAGATATATTTGAAACAGACAGCAAGAATCACTATGCTTTATAAAGATGTCTAACCAGGCAAGGTCGTTGAAACTGAGCTGAGAAACTGTTAAAAAGGTAGTTATTTTGAAGGGAACTAGTATATTATGGTAGTGCTATTATCATTCCTCCCTGTTTCCATTATAGCCCACAGTTTAAAGGGTTTCTAAATCAGCTCCAGTATAAAATGTGATATCCTGGCTGGAAATAAGCATTTAAGGTTTACAGTTAGGCATTTAAAAATAAATTAAAAACATTAATAATTTGGTTTGGATTTTGGAGAACAAGACAAAAGAAATTGAAGTATTTGCTTCAGTAGGTAGCCAAGTCAGGTTACCGCTAAACCAAAGTGTGGTGCTAGAAGGAATGTCACCACTCCTCTAGGTACATCCTATTAGGGATAGGGCAGAAAACAAAGATGAAGTTACTAATCTTCACTGGCTAATAACATGAAGTAATAATTTTTGTATATATTACTGTCATAAATTACTGCGGTCAAAATCAAATCAGTAATACATCTAATTGTTTTGTTAGCATTCCCTTTGACACACATATGCACTTTAAGAAGCAGCATAAGAGGCCTATTAATATTTTATTAATTATAGGAGAAGGCAGCACTTTTCACGAGGTGTGATAAAGGGAAGGGGAAGGAGGAGGAGGAGCAGTAATAGAATATTTAGCCTAGCATCCCATTGGGCTACAGTGATTAAGATGTGTCCGTTTCTTAGCCAATGGTGCAAAAGTGGGAGGTCAAATGGGTGTTGCTGTAGAATTGAGCTAAGAAGCTCTAGAAGTTTCCTGAAAATTCCAGACATCTGTCTACTTTTATTCTGATTGGATTTCTGTCAGACTTGTTTAACTTCCAATTAGGTTTTCCATGCTGTGTATTAGTGCCTTAATGTGAAATGCACTCCCTCTTTAATAGTTCCACATTATCTTTGCCACCATAAGACTACGTAAAATCCATCTGGTTTTTGATGTTGTGGGGGGTTTTTTTGGATTTGAGTGCTTCAAACTGAGTTTTTGATACCATCCTATTCCTTGTTTTATGGTGTATTAGATGAATGTTATTAAAACAGAGGACTGGAAAGAGGTAAGAGCTATACTGGTAGGAACCATATTAAGGTCTAACATAGTTTACCAGGCCTGTCAGTGGTTCTCTCAAGGACTCCCTGGCTCCCTGGTGCTCCATGCTGTTTGTCGCCTGAGCTGGAAGTCATGTATCCCATAGCAAATGGTGCTGTGACAGGGCTTGTTAACATTTGTGAGTAACAATCCTAACCAGTCCACTGCTATAGTAATTAGCCTGCCTGAAGTGTTACACATTCAGCTACCCTGATTCTGATTTAGGAGGCAACCTGTGCCTTGCTGTAGTGTGCCACTTCCAGGTACACACAGTTGAGCATGTTGATTTGATTTTAGAGTCCTACTAGTAAGCCCTACCAGTAAGCTTTCACTTAAAAAAAAGCTGTGTTTTCCCTGATGATGTATCCACCACTGTGCAGGGAAGCACATACATTACACACACTCACACACATACATCATAGAAGAAGTCAGATATTATTACAACACAGAAGAAGTCAGATAGTCATAGAAAAAAAAGAAGAGATTATCTATAGTTATTATTAGGTATATTTATATACAGACTAAAGACAACACAGAAGAAGTCAGATAGAGATTCAGATTAACACAACACAGAAGTCAGAGAGTCATAGAAGAATAGAAAGAAGAGGAAGAAAAAAAGAAGAGATATTGTTTTAGTTACACATACAACAGTAACATAACACAGAAGAAGAAGTCAGGCACAGTCATACATCAGAGAAGAAGATGACATATATTATTAATTAGCTACACAGGCATATTTTCCAGTACAGGAAAGATTAATATGAAGTGTACTGGAAAGGCAGGTACATGTCTTCTGGCAGGGGAGGAAGAGGAGATAGAGGGGGTACGGGGAGAGCTAGAGCTGCAAGTCCTCCCCTCTCCCCACAAACAGATGCATCCTCTTTCCTTTTCCTCTTTTCTTTTCTGCCATGCTGGTACTCCGACACCTTTTGAAGTAGGCATTTTGGTGTTTTTTGGCACTCCGGCCAAAAAACATTGCCTACCTCTGCCCTAGACCCAGGTCTCCTTCTCAGGAAAGCACCTCAGAGGATGTTGTGGAGGCAGGTGACGCAGTTGAATCAGCTCTGCCTGTTGTTGTGCCTCTGCCTGCTGAGGAGGGGGAATAAGGCAGGATCCCCACTCTCAACCCAGAAGTGGAGGAATAATGTAATGTGGGATCATTTTGAGGTGGCAGGTGATCCCAAGTATGCTATCTGCGAGCGCTGCCAAAGGCAGATCAGCCGGGGCAAGGATGTGAAACATTTCACCACCACAGTGATGCTGCTGAATCTGAGGAGGCAGCACCCCCTTGCCCTTCTTTCTCCTCAGTCTGGTACCAGTGTGTGTGTGCCCAAAGGGAAATCCCCCTCTACTCCAAAGCTCCCATCCCCTCAAAACAGAGACAGGTCATCCTGGAGCAGTGGGGGAAAGCTGCAGACAAAAAGGAGTGCATCGCAAGGGCGAACAAAGTCACCCAGAGCATTGGGTAATGCTTGCTCTGGATAGCCAGCCCTTCTCCTTAGTTGAGCGGCCAGGGTTCAGGCAGCTCATGGCACTCATGGCTCCATCCTACCAAGTGCCTGCACGTACCACATTTAGCAGGACAGTGATGCCATCCCTGTATAAGGCATGTAGGGAGTACTTGAGGGAGGAGCTGTGCAAGGCAGGGCCACAGGTAGCCTTGCACTTCATCTCCGACATCTGGAGTATCCAAGATGGTGATCACACCTACCTCTCCCTCACAGGGCACTGGTGTGATCAGTCAGGCCATCGGTGGGCCATGGGATGGGTCTCTTCAAGCTGAGATGGATGAGTCCCACATGGCAAGGGAGATCAAGGTGGTCATGAACTGCATGGTGCAGTGGTTGCTCTTTGGGCAGGGTGAGCTCACCGACAGGTTCATAGTCATTGACAATGGGGCCAATATGGTCAAGCCTATCTGATACCATATAAGCATCAGCTGTGTGGCACACAAGCTGCACCTCATAGTCAGGGATGCTTTGGAGGGGAGCAAGGGTGCCAGTCATGGTGCTGTCACTACCCTACCACCCAGGTGATTTAAAAATGCAGGGAGATGGTGGGCTACTTCCACTGCAGCATCAAGGGGAGCAAGATGCTGGGGGAGAAACAGGCAGAGCTGAGCATCCTGCAGCACAAAATCATGCAGGATGTGGAGACTTGGTGGAACTCCACATAGCTGATGCTGGAAACGCGGGTGGAGCAACAGAAGGCCATCTATGAGATAGCCTTGCTTGGGGAGATCGGGATCAGTGTTCTTCTTAACAGAGCTGAGTGGGATGCCATCTCCCAGATCTTGGTAGTACTCAAGCCCTTCCTCAAGCCCCTCCCTCAGTGCTGGTGATGCCCTCCTTAGCCAGGTGTTCCCCATAGTGAGGGAATTTGAGAACCAAATGGAGAAGTTACAGGGGATCAATGTTCCTGGTTGGGGCAGGCCGCTGTCACCAGACGTGCAGGCACTGGTGAGGCAGTTGAAGGAGGGCATCAGAAAACTGCTGGATCCCTTGTGGTCCAGTATGATTCACATGCAGGCAGGCATGTGCAGCCCAAGGGTGAAGGGGAGCATGTGCACTGGCAGCACTGAAACCCTTGATCACTGGACAGAGGTGTTGGTCAACAGAATCAAGGAGGCAGAAGGGCAGAAGAGAGGGAATGTGGAAGAGGGGGATTCACTTTCCTATGCCAGCACTCCCAGCACCAACACCAGCCAGTATCCTCCACGCCAGTATCCTTGGTCCATTGCCGATGTGGACCAAGGGCATGGCTTCAATGTTGGGCTCCAGATGCATCAGACCCCAGCCTTGGGCAGATAGCGCCAAGGCTTCAGTGGCTGCCTATCTCACCAAGGACATGAAGCCACTTGACCTGTTGGGCAACCAACAGCCAGATGTGGCAGGGTCTGGTCATGGTTTCCCAGGAACACCTGTCCTGTCCACTGACCAGTGCTGCAAGTGAGAGAGTGTTCACCATTGCTGGGATTCCACAAATCACTTCTCACAGCCAGGCCCATGAACTTCACTTCATCAGCCTCCTAGGTACAGAAACTCATGGACTCAATATAGACATTGGAATTCTGACACACTACAACCTGCTGGACATCTGACTCCCCAGATACCTCTCCACTTTTACCTGTGCTTCTACATCCTCCTTCTCCCCCTCCACCCTTGTCTGTCTCTCTCATCCCCTGATGCCTCCATTTCTATTTTTACTGACTGGCTTTCTTGCCTGCATTGCATGCCAGCCTCTAGCTTCTTTACTATTCCTTCCATCTAGGAACAGCGCACACACACCAACTGCAGGTGCTTCCTCAGCCTGACAAAGGGTTTTTCAACCTGAAAGCTTGCTAAGATTATATATCTGTAACTGTTCAGTTGGTCCGCTAAAAGATACTAGATTGACCCAGAGGACCTTGTCTGCCATTGCCATGTCTTTAGACCAACACCCCTAGCATCTGTCAGCTGACTGGAAGGATGTGGGGCCCGGGGCACAACTAAGCCCCAGGGCTGGGGCTGGGACTGGGGCTGGGGCTGGGGCTGGGCCTGGCAGGGAGAGTTTTTTGACAGCTGCTGCAGAAGAAACTCCTGCAGGAAAGGAAAGAAAAGCTCTAGT
>NW_017728918.1:59382433-59390850 GCF_001723895.1 Crocodylus porosus | reverse complement strand
GTACTGCTATTGGTCAGTCTAAGGACAGTTGAAGAAAAAGGAATCTAAGTGGTCGTACGTTATTAGTGTCTTTCAGAAGCTATAAATTAGCTAAAATGGAAACCATTCAGAAGGAAGATGCGGCTCTGTGAAAAGGATTAGTTAGCTGTTGCCTGGATCAGTGGGCCTGTGGATCTCAAGGAGTCCAAGAACTACATTCCAGGGTCCTTCCCGGCACCCCTCAGACAGCGTTGTCCAGGGACATCTGGCCTCACTGAACTTCGTGAAAAGAGAAGCTTGCTGTGTATCAGGCATCAGAGGGACTGCTGATAAGTTGCTGACGTGAATTGCTTTTGTCTGTCATCGTTTGTCTTGTTACTCTGCGTAGTTGTGTTTTTCTTAAGTCAATAAATCTTTCTTACCTTTCTACCCCCGACCACACTCTGAATCTAAACCCTCCACAGGCAGCTGTCCCTGCTCTGAGAAGACTTAGTTTTGAGGTCCAGATAATGTGATTCCTTAGAATGTTTTGATCCAAATTAAAATAGAGTCAATAACAGATACTTTTCCAAGTCTTTAGGCCCTAACATAATATAATTGTTTTTGTCATTTATTTATGGTGATATTACAAATGGTCCAAAAGTATGACTCATCCTCCCTTAATTTCTCCACTAAAAGCAGACCTTTAATTCTTAATCTGTCCACATTCATCTTTTTACTAAGTGTAATGTAACGGATCGTTACTGTAGATTCATGATTTCTAAAAAAATCCAGGTTATTAGTTGATCTGTTGCATATTGAAAACATCTGCCCAAAATTATGAAAATACCGGTGAATGAAAGGATTATATCACATTGTTACCACTGTATTTTAAAGGATTGCTGACCTTTAAGTCTAGTATTGTTTGATTTTCTGCCTTTTTGGGTGAAAGTTTGGTAAACTACACTGACACAAGAATGTAAATGAGGGATCACTCATCTGTCACAGTGGAAGTTTTCCATTCTGTGGACTCAATTAAAAAAATAAGATTTAACCTAGTTTGGTACTGAGAGGAACTTTTGCAGCTGTTTTTGGAACATATGTGTCATTCCAAAATACACAGCATCTGATGAAGTGAACTAAGGTTCACAAAAGCTTGTGCTCTCTCTATATATCCTATTTAGTTAGTCTATAAAAGTGCATATCTGTCCTGCTATGGCAGCGAAAATTGTGTTTCCAGTACTAAGTACAGTCCGGGGCCCGTAGGAAAAAGACCCCCTGAAAGCCACTGGAGAGCTTGCTCTGGTTATAAGTACTCACCTGGCCATGAACAATCGGTGAAAGCACGGGGCATGCCAGAGCTACAGACACTGAGATTTATTAGCTCTTGTCACTTCTGGTTGGCTGGGTGCCCAGTGGATGACATCATAAAAGCACACCAAGCATCGACTGCAAGAGCAGGGGAGAGAGATGGAGAACAGAGATTGTATTGAAAACACAGATGCTATGACTATGCCCCAGCAGGGGCAAGGGAGGAGAGTGGGAAAATCTATCCTTTTTGAGGCTCAGAGGAGTCTCTCCACTTACCAGAACCAGAAATTTGAAGATGTGCCAGCACCCAGGGGCTACTGTCTGTCTGATGAGGAGGACCTGTGAAAACCCCAAAAACGAAGACAACTAACCATGAATGGTGGCAAAGCAGGACTGGTGAGTGGGGAAAAGCCTGATGCCTGGTACCTTACACCCACCTGGGAACATTTCATGGGCCAAGGGGAACCAGTTCAGTGCCAGGAAATTCCCTGCTGTGGATCATTTGACTGTCTCAGCTCAAGATCAGATACTTAATTAAACAAGGCAGTAGTAGTTAAGTACAAGGATTGAACCTAATGCCAGTTGAGAAACATAGTTGCTTCTGCATGCCAGTGACCCAAAAAGCAGGTCATTGTCAACAGTGATTTGGGCCAGCAAGCCTCCCTCTTTTCTAATATTTCCATCAAGTCATGGCAGGAGAGAAGGGCAGACAGGCTGTTGAAGACCAAGAGCTAGCCCGCACTTTATTCCATCATGAAAGTAAGCGAGCAAACCTTGATAAGAAGCCACTCATTTACACCAGCTTCCTAAAATATACTTCCAGGAAACTTCTTCAGTTACTCTTTTCTTGCTACAATCAATTACTCCTCTCAGGTAACTGGATTCCTACTAGTGTAAAAACTAAAGTAAATGAGAGGAGAAATAGGCAGCCATATAAACTTATTGGGCATTTATACACATGCTATGGGAGGCAGTGGGTGGGGGGGAAGGGCACTTTAATCATAGCAGTTCCGAGAGCCAGTCTAATTAAAATGCTTGAAGCACCAAGTGTATTAGTGCCCCCACACTGAAAAATTGTGATGGGGTCACTTTAACTAAAGCCTGTTGAATGAACTTCAGTTAAAATGCCCCCACTACCATTTTTTAGTGTGAGGATACTGATACATATGACTCTGGAGTCTACTGGAGCACAGTAATTTCCACAGTTTACCAGACTCAGTTATTCGAGTCTGCTCTGATGTACTGCAGTGCGTGTGTTTGTGTGTGTGTCACTGACATCTGAGTTTTGTCTTTGTGTGTGTGTGTGTGTGTGTGTGTGTGTGTGTGTGTGTGCGCACGTGTCCCAGATGCCTATATTCTCACCCCCTGCTCATATTGGTGGCCCTGGCCCTGCACCGTGGTAGGCTATTCAAATCCAAAAAGCCCTGGCCAAGTAGCCCTTCACCTGCATGAACTGGGAGCCCTCCCAAATGAGTAGGGCTAGATGGCTTTGAGCGCCCATGACCTGGTACAAGGCCATGGATCTCCAGCCCTGGGCTCCTCTGGCTTTGTGTCCTGGGCACTACTTCCCACAACCCACACTGTCCTCCTTCCCCTTTTCTTCCCAACTCCCCTCACCACCACCCTAAGCACACACCGAGGTGCATGGGAATGCAGTGCCAAGAAGAGACATGCCTCATTTTTATGAAATGTTGAAGCTGCCAAACTTTTAGTGTGTTTATTCAAACAAAAACTGTGCAACTGTGCTGCTCTGGAACTTGTAACTTTCTTCTCAGTTAACATTGACAGGGTGCGAAAAGACCCTTCCTGCACCAGGCAGTTATGGCGAAAATGGGAGAGCATTGGGCAGCTATGGGGATTCAACAAAGATGAAAGTTTGGAGTGGTAGGGGGAATGCTGCATGCAAAACTGCTGCCTCTCAGTTTAATTAAATTTTGCAGCTTCCAAACTTTTTATATGCATAATAAAGTAAAACTGTGGAATGTTGCTGTCTCTGGAATGTGGACCTGAGTCCAGGAGGCTGCTTATCTTTGTGGAGTCTATGTTGTTTCCCCACAGTAGGACCTGGGCCTGCAGTGGCCTGCCCCACTGGGCTGGTAGGACACCCCTCCTAGTTCTCTTTGGGGCCCTGTGCATATGCTATTGACCATGAGCAGGTGGGGGTAGTGAGCTAGCCCTGGAAGGCGGGCTGAATCAGTTCTGTAGCAGGGCAAGTGGCATCCCTTAGAAAGTGGCTGGCCATCTGTAGGCCTCATTTTTGGACCTTCATTCTTGGTGTTCCTAGATCTAGGTGGCTAGTTCAAGTGCCACAGCATCGCAGGTTCAAGCAGTTGTCAATCTGTCCATTCTAACACCCTACATCGAAGGTCCTGCTTGGACCTCATGTCACTGGCACTGCCTACGCACATGTCTCTGGGTTCTGGGTGACCATCCTGGATCCAGTAAGTCAGATGCCATCTGAGGCCTCCTGCACAAATGCAGAGGCCTCTGAAAATGCAGAGCCTGAAGACAAGGGAGACCCCAAGGACCTCTGGTGAGTTCCTTGTCCAGACCCTTTCCATTGCCCTGGGCAAGAAGCAGCACAGCTCCTCATGACCCGACACTGACCATGGCACAGAATGCCCATATTCCACCTCCCAGCTGGGAAAACCCAAATGCCTGGGTCCCATCTCCCTGCTGTGAGAGCTGGGAGAGGAGGGAAACCTATGCATCAGGGCCTAGAGATATGAGTCTTCTCTGCTTCTCTGGGAGGAGATGGAGCAGGGACAGGGGTTTGCTAGGGAGAATTCCTGTTCCTTGTTGCACCTTACCTGCAGCGGTACTCCTTCATAACTGCACTGCCAAATGGTGGCTGGCCAGTGAAAACGTCCCTCCCCTGACAATGGTGTGGAGATAGGGGAGGTTGTTTGCAAGGTACAAAGTCAAGGGGGAGCATCAATAAATCGGTATCATTGGTCTTCCATGTTGTGGCAGGAGGAGTGTGGAGTGCCACCCATCTTGTGACACACATGGACAATCATCAAGAGCATGTTGAATATCAGAGGAGGCAAGCACATCCTTTCCTATGACCATATCCAAAGCTACCAAGGAGTCACATCAGACCATTCCCTCACCTATAAACATCACATTCAGAAGGTCAGCAGTGAAGTCTGTGTGGGTAGCTGCCTTAAGACATTTAAACAGCATGCCATGGTATGTCAACTTCAAGGTGCTCAAAACCACTGCACTTTCGTTGATATATGCTCCAGCAGAATACCGTGCTCCAGTATGGTCCAGAAGCTGTCACACTAAAAAGCTTATCACTGTACATAACAGTGTGGAGACTCAAAACAGACTGTAAAACTTGCACACACACACAGATGCATTCTTTGCACTCTTGGCCATTTGATCAAGTGACATAGAAGACAGATCCTAACTACTCCCCTGCTTCCAGGTTTCTGGGCCCATGGAGAGTCTTACAGGCCAGGTACTGTGGCTTTGTGTGTTGTGCTAAATTTAGATAAGGGGTGGGGTGACCGGAAATGAAATGGTCATTCAGAGTAATCTGGTTTGAAATCTATTCTTATAACAGTTCTATATCAACATCAAATGAGTCCTCCATTGGCAACAACCTTGACAGAAAAGAGTGGGTCAACCTGAACAGATTGATATCCAGATACAGATGCTTCAAATCGACACTGTACAAGATAAACACCTTGGACAGCCCCCTGCATGAAATTGGTGTCCAGCAAAAAGCACAACACTTAATTGAAAACTGCAATCTTTACAAATGTTGAGACAGTGTAGATGGAATCCACACACTGAGCAATAATACCAGACAGTGGCTCATAGCTGGCTGGAGGGAACAAGATGGGAGGTGAAGGGGGGCATTTAGACATGGGCTTCTTCACCTTGAGTCACTGAGAGCCTGGGAGTTGGGGCCAGCCTGGTACTTGGGCACACCACACAAGCTGTGGCTGAGGCTAGAGTGCTGCCCTGGGAGGAGTGGTAAGTAGGGTGCTGTAGTGTTCCATGGGATATCAACAGAGTGCAACTTGCCATGAGTCATGATGAGATGTGGTACAAATGTTCATTATAGTGCTCTAACCTACAGCGCTGAAGTTTGATACCACATCCATCCAGGGTTATCTTAGAGCAGGATCCACCATTTTTACAGTGCTCTATGTGCCCTTACCATCTATTTTGTTACTGTTGTGTAGCGCGTTCTACATGCCTACCATGCAATAAGTGTAACTTTGGTACCTGGCCTTATAGACTAGCTTGTTCAGAGAGACACAAGCTTTCATAGCATAATCAATTCCCACAAAAGCTCATAGATTCCTAAGTTAGTTTATATGGTGTCATCCTGCCTTGCCTTCTGCTTAACCTTAGACTGACAGAGCTAAGCTAGCTATCTTTCTCTAGTAATTGCTAGGTCTACTTACAATTCACAATACAATCCTCAATGCAAGGTTATCAGCATGGATAAACACGGTACCTGATTTTGTTCATTGTTTGTTTGCAGACCATACCATTCAGGCTCTTTTGTCAATGTGTCATTGAGTTGAAGATTTCTGCATAGGTTTAAGGATTGCCACAATAATAGAACAGGGGACTCAGTGGGCAGGAAGGAAAATTTAGGTACAGCTAATATGCCAGGATTACAGAAGGCATCTTTGCCACAGCCAGAAATGGAGACCAGCTCTCTGATTTCCAGATCTGTGACTGAGCAGTAAAATCATTCCTCCCACACGTGAATATTTTTACACATGTTTTAGTGTCATTATTGTTCTATTTTGATTTCCAGATTCTGAGAAAATAATGTATAAGAATGTGAAATACAATATGCAGGGACTAAAATGTACTGCAAAATGTGCTTTATAATGCAATGTTCATATTAGTAACACTAAAGACTTACATGGGGTTTCATATCTTCAAAACACTGGTGTTGGGCAAAGTGCTTGAACTTAATGAGAACATTATCATTTATGGAGTATAGGACTGAGCCTACTAATTTATTAACCCTTACACTATTTCTGTAATTTTCCTATAGTAAGTTAATTCATAATGCTAATAGTTAGGATTCAGGAACTGTAAAAAGGTCTTGGAAACTGAAGGATTCAGGAACCTACTTTATTCCTTGTTTATCTCTGAAATCCTTTGAAACTAAAACCAGGCATAAGGCTGTTGCTGTATGTATGTAGGATATTAGTCAGATCCTACATACACTTTTTGGCCTTTGACAACTTCACTGGAAAACTGGACTTTTAAAACCATTGAAAACCAAGTGGTACAAGCTGAATTTAGACAGGCAAGGTTTTTGCATTTACCACTTACCCAACTTCTCTCGTATATTCCTTGATTTTAACTCTGCCTTTTTCGTCCTACCCTTATAATCTCTCCCACTTAACATTGGTAACTTCAGCTTTTATGTTTATAATACTTTAACTGTGTGTTTCTTTGTCCTTGCCTTTTCATTCAAACTGAAGTCCCTGTTAAACTTTCCCATACTCACCAGAACCGCTCACTTCCTTGAGGTATGTCTACACAGCAGTCACTGTTGAACAAAACATAATATAGAAATAACGTTGGTGTTCTCCAAGCACTGCTCCCACTCTTGTCACTGTTGCTGAGATCTTCTCTGGCAATCACCTGGTCATCTTCAGCATCTCCCATGAGGCTTCTCCTTCATGACCCAGCACTCAGCCTTTCTATAACTTCTTTTACTTTTATAAACTTTCCAATCCCTCCACACTTCACTCTCCTCTACCTTTACTTATTTAGTTCTTTCATTTCCAACTCCACTTTACCATTTCCCAAATTACTCCCAGAATCCCCTTCCTCTCCTTTCATTTTCATGCTGTGGCATGATTGTGCAGAAATCCCACAACCAAGGCAGAAGCGGTGGTGGACCCGATCCTGCTTTTGGCAGAGCCTTCCCCCTCCCCACCACAGCCAGGGGGCCAGCTGCCAGTAGGCTGGGCATCCCACGAGCTGTAGGGGGGTCCTAGTTCTTCCCTATGCAGTGCTAGTACCTCCTGGGTCTGGCCACGCAGGCTGCCAATGGGCTGGGTGCTGCCTGAGCTCTTGGGGCCTGATCCAACTTCCTTAGAGCCCAGATACTGTGTATAAGTCAAGGTAGAAATTTAAGAGTAAATTTTTGGGCTTCAAACCTTGACTTAAACACTGTGAAATACAGTACTCTAGTGTAGCGGTCTATTTCAGGAGCTGCTGTTGTAAGTATTTCAGCAGGTCCACTTGCAATGTATATGTGATGTGTCATAGTGTTCTAGAAACTATTCATCTACAGTCTCATCAGAAGTCCTGTACTTTCCTTTAAACTATATTATAATAAACTATTAGCTGTTTTTGAGAACACATCTGATATATTCTCACTGGTGATGACAAAATTGTTTTTCTTTTCTTTCTGTAATTTGACAGCTTGGAACTTCTTCTGTAAGCACAAGTAGCACACATGCTTGTCACAAAATGTATCCAAGGGGCATTTTATCAATCTGACAAGACCAATTCCTGAGTACAGAGAGTATTTTCTGGAATGCTATTGCTCCTATGTGGTTTTTTTTTTATAATTCTTGCTTCATTCTGAGGAATGCTGAGCTCCATTATCCCAAAAGAAAAAAGAGGGGAAGGGAGGCTTGGAGGCCAGAAAGTTAAGATTTCTGTCAGCTACTAGAAGAGACAACACACACAGACATTTTTTTTTCACTTTATTTTGAATATAGAAAGAGACTTGATTATATTTTCCATCATATTTTAGAAAGTGAATGTAGTTTGATAGTTTTGTAGGTGGTAGGGTCCGAAGGGACCTGAGCAGATCAACAAGTCTGACCCCCTGCCATGGCAGGAAAGAGTACTGGGGTCAAACGACCCCAGCAAGGTGTTCATCCAGCCTCCTTTTAAAGACCCCAACTTTTAAAGTTGGTTCCAGATCCTAGCCTCCCTGACAGTGAAGTAGCGCCTCCTGATGTCTAGCCTGAATCTACCCTCTGCCAGCTTGTGACCGTTATTTCTTGTCATTCTTGGCAGTGCTTGGGGGAACAGGGACTCTCCCAATGCCTACTGGTCCCCCCTGACTAGTTTGTATCAGGCCACTAGATCCCCCCTCAGCCTTCTCTTGTGGAGGCTGAACAGGATCAGGTCCCTTAGCC
>NW_017728918.1:59376596-59382198 GCF_001723895.1 Crocodylus porosus | reverse complement strand
GTGTTCTCATCCGTTCTTCTAACTAAGCTGGTCTGTTTCTTCTGCTGGTGCATTATTCAGCGTCAGAGGCATTCATCTGAGAATGCTGACAGATTTGCAGCTCCCTGCTGTATCTCATGGCACTTCACAGGAAGTACCGTAAGTTACATTGATTCCCCCCAACCCGACAGACATTCACTGTTGGGTGCGGTAGGTTGGGGGATTGAGCTCCAGTTGGAGCAGCTGCATGTTTGCAGCCTCTCTCCCCTAGATGGCCCCCTCCCATCCCAGATACAATGCTGTCTTCAGTATGGGAGCGGGGAGTAGTGAGCGGAGGGAGCTTCATCTGGGGCTTGCCAGGCTCCTTACTGTTTTTTTTTCCTTTCAGTTAAGGCTCCTTGCCTGTATGGGATGTCATGGCTGGGTGTGTTGGCAGCAGGAGAAGATGGTAGGAATGGTGCATGGGGCACTGGAATCCCACCAAGCCCCAAGCACATCGGCTTCCAGCGGCCCGGTAGGAAACTAAAACACCTTAGGGGTGGTTTATCTTGCTATGTTCCAAAGTCATTTAAAATGGTATAAACCATCAAGAGTGCAAATAGCAATACCATTAAAGTGGACTACACCACCAAGCATGCAAACAGAAACACCATTAAAGCAGAATATACCACCAAGCGTGCAAACAGCAACGCTATTAAAATAGTTTAAAAGGACATTTAAACTGTTTTAAGGGCCAATTTTGTGGCATGTACAAAGGCCCCTAATGTACCTGAATTTCACTAAAGTCCTACTTTAAGCACCTAAGTCATTTATTGGATTTAGTCTGAGAAATGGCTGGAGTAGGAAGGTGATCTAAACTTCTTAGTTTTTTGGTTTTCTAGTATTTGTTTGTAAGGCTGCACTAGTCCAAACTGTAAGATATAAATTTAAGGGGACTGGATGTTATTCATCTTATGAGTACAGAGAGTACCTGAGGATGAACAATAGAAAGGGTAGCAGCTCTGAACAGGATGTTCATTTTCATGTAAAAAGAGATGGATAAATCTATTTAAGCCTGTGTGTCAATTTTTGTCTCACAATTTTTTATGCTTGGAGAGTTGAGAGAACTGAGAAGAGGATTTTTTGTTTAAAAATGAACTGCATATCTTTGTACTCAGATGTCAAGAGTAAAATTAATGAAGTCTCTTTAGGATGCATTCTGAGTTTCCTTGTACTTATGAGTTTGTTGTATTTTTTATTATAGTTCTTATACATTTTATATATATATTTTTTAAAATAGAAGGAAAGCAAAAGATATTTCATGTGGAAGTCCATTCATACTATAGAGGTAGTAGTGTAAATCTCAGTATATTTTTGTTCTTGTAAGATTGAATGGCCCTGACCTGTACAGTGTGTTTTCAGTAATATTATGAATTATGCATAATTTTTAACACAAATTTGTAGTTTGGCAAAGGTTTACTTGGAAAGGTTCATGACCTTTAAATTTCAAATAAAACTTTAAACCAAGAAAGATTCACATGGTATTTGTTTTGTAGTGAACATTTTGTACATATATACATCATAACAGTCAAATGGCCAACACATACATCATAAAATCTTTCCACTTGCTGCCAGCAGCAGTGATCTTTGGGTTTAATTCGTCTCTGATTGATGTCAGTTCTGAAAACCCAGGCTTAACTTCTCTTCCAACTTTGAGACCTCACCTTTTCAGTCTTTCACTTTTCCTGGTTCCCCATGGACCTGACTTAAGGAATAAGCATCCAGTTCTGCTCCTGAGAGAGGGACTTCATCTCCTATTGGGGTGACCCAGTGCAACCCAAAGTTCCAAACAGCACAGCAGACAGTTTTTTCAGTAAAGGCATCTATTGGGACAAAGGCCAGTCAGCTAGAGGGCCTCTGTCCTCTCCAATGAGGGTAAGCAATCCCTCTATATGCAGTCTAGCCTTCACAGATCTGCACACCCCCCAAAGATACTCAGCCATTCGTTTTCCAATCTCTGCAGCTCCCCATAGCTCCTCCATTTCCAATCCACTTCTGTTGTCTGGCAAGCTGCTGGTTTCCATCCTTCTCTCCTATTGTCCTGTCTATCTCCTTTGGATGCCTCCTGGGTTTTGGGCATCTAAACTTTGTTGATATGTCAACAAAGCCATTTAAGATTCTTGATACTAAAGGCCCATCCTCTCTCTTCTACAAGTAGCAAACACTGGCATTTAACCCTTCATTTGCTGTGCTCAGGCTAATGAGATTAACGGAGTCACACTATATTATAACAACCTGAACACAGTTAACAGAAATATCACAATAAAACACATTGCACCCACATAAGTAGCTTTTTAAAATTTCATAATAAGAGTAGAATAATATCTCAAATAGATACTCTTCAGTGCTGTGCAGGACAGAAAGGACAGCTTGATGGACCTGTATTTGTTTGGCAATTAGAAAACTAGATTTCGGTTCATATCTCAGCTCTTGCTTGAGCCAATCACTTGATCCTTGTGCCACAGTTCTCCAATGGCTACTTCCAACTCAGTTGTAGTTCTCCATAGTTCTCTCCCTCCATAAGGATTTTAAATTTCAGTCTGGTACTTAGGCCATCAAATACTCATTACTTTGACAATTATTTTTTGGAAAATGAATCTATCTGACTGACTGCAATGGGCAAGAATTTGAGAGTGATCATTGGCCAAATGCTAGATGTCTTCTATATAGTATTCTGTAAATGGGAATTAACGATGCACAATGGCACTTTTTAACCATAGTTGTACAACTGATTCTTGAGTATATTTATATAAACTCCCAAACTCTCTCTCTCTCTCTCTCTCTCTCTCTCTCTCTCTCTCTCTGTCTCTGTCTCACACACACACACACACACACACACACACACACACACACAGAGGTTCCTAAGGCTTTCATCATTGTAGCTCCTCAAAGTTATGACTGGATTTTATCCATGGTATCTCAGTGAGATAGCCAAGAAACTATTTCCATTTTTACAGATAGAAACCTGAGGCAGAATGAGGTTAGTAAATCAACCATTCTCCTTATTCTCATCCTAGAGTTCTGTCCATTAGCCATCTTCCCTTACCCTTATTACATGCCTTGGCACCAAAATAAGAAAAATAACATTCATCTTCCTTTCCCTCATTCTTTCTCACCCTTTCATAATATTTTGGTTTGAAAATAATTAAGTTTGTTATTTAGGAACTAATGATGCATGTCTAAAATCGGTAGGAGTTTCACCTTTAACATTTGACTTTTGGCATTTTGTGAGGGAATGTAAGTCTCAGACCCTACTATCACTGCTGTTAGATGTAAATGGAAAAATTTTAAGATGTGTATGTTGGCCTTATGATGGTTACTGAAATAGGCTGCTATAGTCACCACCTGAAATATGATAAAAGGAATCCAACTTTCGAAGTCATGCACTATTTTCTATATTTGATAAATACTTTAAACTCTCTGGGCACTTGTACATGTGATAGGGTTTGGTTTAGTCTTTCAGGGTTGCATTCTATGACTTCAGATTGTATGTCCCCTGAATTAAAATGGTGGGTTTTATTTTTCCACCACTGCATACACATCATTGCTTTTAAATCTCATGAAAAGATCAGTGTGCTGTTGACAGTAAATTATTGCAGGAGATGCTGCATAACAATCCACCCCACTGATATCTTCATATTAAATTACAGTGGAGGGAGGGGGTGCCTGTAGCTCACAGCATGCTCATATGTACCAGTGACAGAAAGTGGTGTGATTTCATTACTTTAAATAGTTTAATTGTCAATTCATTCATTTCATTACTTTTTTACACATATTTTACACAAAGGCTCTCTTGGCCTTTGATCATACAGATGGCTCTCCTCTGGTCTGTCTCTCGCTCCTCTGGTCCTCCTCTGGTCTCCTCTGGTCTCTCTTGCTTATCCACATTCCTCCTGAAGTGGGGGACCCAAAACTGGCTGAGTAAAGTGGGATGATGACGCCTCTGGTTTTGCTTGAGATGCATCATTGGATGCATGCCAGAGTTTGTTTTGCTCTGCTGGCCACAGCATTGCATTGGGGGCTCATATTCACCTTGTGCTCAATCAGGACCCCCAAGTCCCTTTCAGTCAGGGTGCTAGTAAGTGTAGTACTGCCAAGCCTATAAGTATGATGCAATTTTTTTCTCCCAAGGTGAAGTACCCTGCATTTCTCTATGGTGACTTCTATCAGATTTTGGCCTGCCCACTTTGCAAGTGTGTCCAGATCGGTCTGTATCCTCAGCCTGTCCTCCAGCATGACCGTCTTCCCCCAGAGTTTAGTCTTGGCTGTGAACTTTGCCAGTCCTCATCTGACACCTGAATCCAGGTCATTAATGAAGATATTGAAGAGTACCGGCCTGAGCACTGAGCCCTGGGGGACTCCACTGGTAACCTTGTGCCACGTTGATTTGTTCCCATCAACAGTACACTTTGGGTCCAACCCTGGAGCCAGTTCCTCAGCCATTGGACCATAAGACGGGTGAGGCCACAGTTCCCTAGGTTGGTCGTGAGGTCATCATGGGAGACTAAATCAAAGGCCTGCTTGAAGTCCAGATAAATGACATCAACATCATCTCCCTTGTCCAGGCAGTGTGTCACCTGGCCATAGAAGGAGATGAGGCTGGTCAGGCAAGACCTTCCAGTAATAAAACCATGTTGGCTGGCATTCAGTAGGTTGCCTTCCATTAGCTTGTTGCAGATGGATCCCTTGATAATTTTTTCCAAGATCTTTCCAGGGATGGATGTCAGATGGATCGGTTTGTAATTCCCTGGATCTTCTTTCTTCCCTTTCTTGAAGATTGGGACCACGTTGGCTCTTTTCCAGTCTTCCAGTACATCACCCAAGCAGCATGAGTTTCAAATATCTTGGCCATAGTACATGCTATGATGTCTGCCAGCTCTTTTAAGACTCTCAGGTGTAATCCATCCAGGCCTGTGGATGTATGGATGTCAAGCCTCTTGAGGTGTTCTCTCACTTGATCTATGGCAATTGTGGGCCATCTCCTGAGTCCCGGTTGCTTTGCATCCTGTCTGACAGTGTGAGCCCCTTGAGTGGGTGGAAAACTGATGCAATATAACCATTTAGGAGATTGGTCTTTTCATGGGCATCAGACGTCAGCTGCCCAATTTGATCTCGCAGGGGACCAATATTGCTTTTGTTCTTCCTCTGACCTCCCACATATCTGAAGAATGACTTTTTGTTATCCTTGATTCTGGCAGCTAGCCTGAGTTCGGTTGCTGCCTTGGCTATTCTGGACCATTCCCTACAGGTATGGGCTAGTGCTGAGTATCATGGGATCATAGACTCGTAGAATCAATGAGGTGGAAGGGACCTAGACAGATCATCAAGTCCAACCCCCTGCCATGGGCAGGAATGAGCACTGGGGGTGGGAGGGGTCATAAGACCCCAGCCAGGTGCCTATCCAGTCTCCTTTTGCAGATTTCCAGGGAAGGTGAGAGCAACACCTCTCTGGGAAGCCTATTCCAGGCTCTGGCCACCCTTACAGTGAAGCAGTTCTTCCTAATATCTAACCTAAACCTATCCTCCCTCAGCTTGTGGCCATTGTTCCTAGTGACTCCAAGGGGGGACCCTGGTGAACAGACTT
>NW_017728918.1:59358469-59375812 GCF_001723895.1 Crocodylus porosus | reverse complement strand
CCAGCTCTTCCTCCTGATGTGGTGGCCTGTAGTAAACCCCTACCACCAGATCCCTCTTCCCCTGCCCTCTTTGAAGTTTGACCCACAGGGTCTCAGTTAAGCCTTCCTCTGGTCCCATTTGGAAGGTAGAACTGGTATACTGTTCCCTAACATAGAGCGCAACCCCCCCATCTTTTTTCCCCTTCCTATCTCTTCTAAACACCCTATAGCCCTCTATGTCTAATGCCCAGTCAAATGTTTCATCCCACCATGTCTCCACTAGGCCAACCAGGTCAATTCTACCACTTGCAAGCAGGAAAGCAAGCTCCTCCTGCTTGTTCCCCATGCTTCTTGCATTAGTAAAGAGACACCTTAATCCTCCCGTGGGAGCCCTGGGCATCCCTGCTACCTGAGAGACAGCTGGTCTCTTGGTATATACCTGAGCTCTTACCTGGGCAGGTCCTACACCTGATTGAGTTTTTTCTTGCTCCTGTGGATCCCCATCCCCCAATGAACTTAGTTTAAAGCCCGCTGGAGGAGGTCAGCTAGCCTGTAAGAAAACAAACTCTTACCTTTGGGGGAGAGATGGAGACCATCATGCCCCAGGATACCCTCTGATCTGAAGTGCGGGTCATGGTCCAGGAAGCCAGAAGTAGTCCTCCTTGGTGATGATTCCAGTTTTCCATCTGGTACAGGCTTCTCTTTTTTGTTTCAGGAGACCCAGAATTGCCCTGTTGAGCCAAGGGGGCTTCTCTGCCCTCTGACTGCATTTCCTGAAGGCTGGGATGGACTTCCCTTGCACTTTAGGGAGTTCTTTAGGAACAACCATTCCTCATGTTACTGAGGGATTTGCCTACCCTGCATTGGACAAAATTAAAAAAAACCCCACAAAACTTTTATAAGATAATGATGCATAATTACTACATAACAGGGATTTCTTTTTACTATGGTAATGGTGCATAAGCTGTAAAAAAAATCAGTCTAAGCAATAATAAAGACTCCCTGCTGTGGAGTGCCCTCCATGCACTGCCCACTAACTCCCAGGATCTATAAAGTACTGTCCCACGCTGTCCCTAACCCCCTCTTCACCTCACAGCCCAGCAATAATAATTTCTAAGTATAAGATTTAAAGGGTCCCCAGGGCTTCACATACAAGGTATGGAGGTCAAGCTCTCTGGTCTATCTTCCGCCTCAGAAGCGGCAGGTGATACAACCGAAGCCCTTCTACTATCTTCTTCACCGAAGTCCCTGCAAGTCACAGTGGTGGTTAGTGATGTCTCAGCAGGTGAGGACACCTCAGAGGCCTCTTCCCCAGTGTGTTCATGGTGATCCAATACCTCCACTAGTGGCTGGAGGGATCTATAATAGGCCACGTCATGCAGTGGAATGCCCTGCCACTGTGCTGTGGTCATATCCTTGTGAAAAGCAGCCCGCAGCATCTTTACCGTGAGCTGGCACTGTACTACCAACCTGTTGTGCCCCTGCTCACCCATTTTCCTTGCAGCATCAAAGTAGATATACCAGTTTTCATGTGGGCTGCAGATGAACTGGCACATGATCTCAGGGTCCACCAGCACCTGCAACAGGCTCTTTCGGTGAATGTCCTCGACCTATGTGCCCCAGTCTGCTCTATTTTTTCTGGTAAGCCAGACATCTTAAATCAGTAAGGGGTATCATGGCGATCTCTGTGCTCAATTTAATGGTCTTAAGGTGACCTGTCCAAGGGAAGTTCACCCCTTCCTTCCACCCTGTTGTGTCTGGGCAAAATTTGGACAATAGACATGCTCTGCAACTTTTGACGCCGGTGAGCATGGTTCACCTGGGGCATTTTGGCACCAGGTAGGGTCAATTCAGGGAGGGAGTTTCTGTCTGCACCCATGGCAACTTTTGGTATTTTATGGGCATGCTTGTTCTGGATGTGTTTTAGCCCTGGTAGGTCCTTTAGTCCTGTGTATTTAGGGCACAGTAGAAGGCTGCCCAGTGACCCATCATGTGTCAAGACACTGCTCCCAGTAGGACATGATCTGAAATGCTGAGCAGTTAAGGTCTAGCTAATGAGGGAATGAATGGTGACAGAACTCACCCATTATTCATAAGGTGGGTACACTTAAGGCTTATGATTGGGTTCACAGAACTCCTCTTGGGTTCATATAAAAGATGGTGAGTGAATTAATGGCATTAGGGGGGCAATTACACCACAGCCAGTTGAAAAGGGATGTTTTAGAGGTGCAGGATGCAGAGGCACAAGGGTTAATCAGGGCTGTTATCTTATTACTCATAAGATACCACCAGGGTGAACCAGGAAAAGTGTCTGTACACGCGACAGGTTAATGGCTGCACCATTCCAAGTTGCCTTGTTGCAAGTTAAACTATATTGGGATGGGGATTGGTTTGTGATGATGCAAACTTATTTAAATTGTCAAAAACTCATGTAAAGTGCGATGCCATTAAGCCACACAAAGAGAAATTTTCATCATGAGTAAGCTGTCTGAGCATCATGTGTGCAAGTTCCCTCCGACTAAAGCAGTAACTTTGTAACTGTGGAGATATAAACCTGTCCTGAAATATACCAACAGGGTTTCCTTGAACAGACTGAAATTTAGAAATGAAAAGGGATTTTCTGAGAGGTGGTACATTTGAGGAACTTTTTCTTGAATGATGTTTGGTATGTGACATTTTTCTCAGAGCAATTTTCACTTAGGGCTATGTGGTCATTGATAGGGTATAATGAGGCACCAACTTTTAGAGTACACTAATAGACAACTGGACAACAGATAATCACTGTGAGCAGACAGTGTTGTGGTAATTTTCAGGTAAAAGACAAGGTACCCTACATATTACTGTTTTTTGTTCAATAGTACAGATGGTTTCTTTTCTGAATTAAAAACATTCTGTCTGCATTGTCATTCACAGTTTTCTTACAGGGTAATAAAAAAAATGTTATTGTCCTATGTCTGCATTTAGAATATACACTCAGACTTGGTATGTAAATCCAAATAGACACTGCTATTCAGACATAATCTTGGTAATAATTTTGTTTCTAATATGTTAGTAACAGGAAAAATGAGTCCTTGATAGCAATGACTAGTGTAATACAAGCAAGCTTATCAAGCCTACCACTGCAATTATGGGTATGACACTCAGTTTTCAAACAAAATATCCATTCTATTAATTCTAGTAACAGGTCTCCACTGATTGAGTCTGCCAGTTCTGCTGAATAGTATGGTGAATTTACACTATGAACAAAAGTAAACGTGGTATTAATCTGAAGCCACAAAACTCATTCAATTTATGACCTGAACCAATTTGTGATCTTAACTATTTAAATAAGAAGTGATCTATGTTTTCATGCCAGCTTCATAATGAATCAAAGCCAACCTTTTGAGATTAAAAAAATATTGTAATTTAAAGAAGAAAGTGTGTGGTTCTTGGTTTCAGCTGGGTTTTTTCCTGGCCTGACCTGATCAAATCTAGGAAATATTGGACATTTCATGTGACATCTTGCTTTTAAGAGTTTTCTAGATGCCAGAGATTCAGAATAATACTTAGATTTAACCATTGAAAAATTGAATCCGGTCTTTCAAAGCTGAAAATTAATGCCAAATTGTTGAACACAAATTGGGTAGAAAATGCCACCTGGTCCAGTCAGGCCATGCTGCAATTTAGTTTAGAACATCAACCTTTTAGTTCTTTGCTGTGTTTTAAGCCAGATTGTTAAATTCAGTTTTAAAGCGTCTGCTGTCTGGGCCAGTGAACAGAACTTGGCATGATTTATCATGTCAGTTGAAACTGGGTATGAATCCAAATGTCACTTGTTTTTTTTCCATTTGTATGTAAAGACACGGAATTATTTTAGGCAGCACTAGAACTTACCCTAGCTATTTAGTGGGCAGATCTCTTAGATCAGGGGGTATCACCTATTAGTGGGCAGATCTCTTAGATAAGGAGTACTTGGAAAGGGGCTAGGAGGTATGTGTGGGTGGGTGAGGACAGAGTGTTACCACCCACCACCCTGCACCATTTCCTAGGAGCAGGCCGGGGGAGACGACAACAAGGGCAGTGGCTCCCCTCTGTGGGTCGCACAGGTGCCCTCTGGCCAGCTGGACATGGTGAGGGGGGAAGCTTGCATATGGCGGTTGCCATCTGCCACCCCTGCTGCTGCTACTATACACAACCCCCCAACCCGCTCCGCCTTGGGCAACCCCCGCTCCACATCCGGCCACCGCCACCACATTCAGCCCTGCCAGAAGTGTACCCAAAAGGGGTACATTCCTTAAAAAAGGTTAAAAACCCCTGTCTTAGATCACTGACAGTAGTCTTCTGTACACATGGGCAACCTAGATTTCACTCAGCTCCACCTGCATATCTTTTACCTAAATTCACTGACAAGTTAGACATATTCATGACACTGCATAAAGAGAGTAAGCACTGTGTCTCCAGTGAGGCCACTCAGGGTAAATGTATAATAGAAATAGATGAAGGAGCCAAGTAAAGAAACATGGGACATATCAAACAGAACAAAGGGGAAGTAACGAGAAAGTAGAACTGCTAATTATGATGTTAAGAGAATTTTAACATCATAATTAGCAGAGGTAAAGGGAAGAACGAATTAATCAGATTCCTAGAGGGAAAAGGTCTGAGGGATGATGTAGAACTTGTTGGGTTGAACAGAAAGGAAAGGACAAAAAGAAGACCCTTAACCTTGCCCCTGAAGAGGTCATTAGTGTTCTTGTTAGGAATGCTTCAGCTGGAGTGTCTGGTCTAATTACTTCCACAGACCCAATAATTAAGACTTGTCCTATTGCCAGCGAACTCATGCATGCCAAAAACTTTCTTGTGCTTTTTCCTTTGAGAGCCATTCTTACACTGTAAAAGAAAAGGGGTTAGGCTGCATTTTGTCACAATTTTTTCTACCTCCTTAGCTCACTAGTTTCTGCAGAGCGTAGGTTCATTTTCAAGTCCATTATAATAGGGGCAATATCATCTCCCACTTTTTAAACTGTATTGTCAAATATAGTAAGAATTAATATGCATGGTTTAGTAACCTATTAGGAAAATGCTACAAAGGAAGTCAAATCATGTTATTCTTATGTAGGAAGAAACCTCCATTGTAATTTTTCTCTCTGCCTTCACAGCATACATTGAATTTAGATGATAAGCTGCATTTGACAGGTATGTCTAATTGGACATGATGATGATAAGGTACTTCAACAGTAAGAAATGACCGGATGAAATTATATAGACCAGCATTCACTTAACATACATGTTAATATACCCGTTATCATCTGGTATTTGAGTCTCGCTTTGAGTCTTGCATTCTAAACATAAAGGCCACATCCTGTTCCACCTCTTGAATAGCTAAATGGATTTAGATGCTTAAGTGCTATTCTATTTCACCCTGCTCAAGTCCCTGATCTATTTTGAAAAACACCATTATCTTTTTTTTAAGACTGAATCAAGAAAGCAGGAAGGCAGAAGATACACATACCTAAAGCAGGTCTAAAGCAGAGTGGAATGGGATTTCACTTATTTACTTAAGTCCACTTATGTACCTAATAAGTGAAACTGAATCTGTACCAAAGTTACCTTATGATCTCAGCAAACTGCAAAGTCTCTTTAGGTTACACTGCTTCTGTATGCAGAAGTAACATTCTAATAGCCAAGATACCAATGAAAAAATGCATTTTAATTGATTCATTATATTTTACAGGGACTTTCACTTAAGCCAGTTTCCATATTTTCAAGAAGATATATTTAAGAGGCTGTAAAATTATATACTTAGGAACTGTTAAGCAGACAACTCCCTGAATTTCTGAAAACATCAACTTACAAAACATTTTTAACAGGATACAGTTTATGTAAGTTGATATCTTTTCTAAATAAATACTTTGCTATTTTCAGAAATTATACGTAAAAAAGGTATAGCATATCCATTGCAATCGTCAGAATTATAGTAAAAACCAATCTGCCCACTTACATTTACTGCTAAACTTGAGAACAGGACATTAGAGAACTTTAATGAGTGAATGTGAAGGGAAATACCTTGTATAAATTGGATAAATTCTTGTTATGAGTCATATTCTTAACAACAATGCTGGTAGCAAGTATAGCTTAATATGTTTGTATTAATTATCAAGAGTTTTAAAATAGTACTAATCCTCTTTGCATCACATAAAGGCAAGGGACAGAAATTACACATAAATAGGAATAAATGATCAGAAACCAGTTCAAATCTGTAACACAACAGAAGTTCAGTGTACATAAACTACTTTCAAATTGGCCAAAACCAGTTTAAGATCAACCTGGATGGATGTAGTATCAGGTTTAACTGATTTAGGTTAAATCAGTTTATTGAACTTTTGTCCCAGATCCCCTCCAGATTCAAGTTAACTCACAGTCCCCCAGAATCCCCAGGATGCTTTGTACATCCCTTGCACACCACTCCTCACAGGGTGGGCAGGCTAGCTTTTGGCCCAAGCTGTCTTCTCTAGCCAAGCAAGGAGGTGTGCTCTAATGCCCCCCAGCTTCTGGCCTGAGCCACTGCAGGCATGTGGCTGCCTTTCCAGAATCAAAAGTGAATGTCAGTTCACTTGCTTATTGGTTCAATCTACACAGCTTACATTAACCTGTAGATTTCTTGGGCTTTTTAACTATCTATACTCTGCCAAAAGGATTGACTGACAAAAAGTTCTCATCATGATTGGTAAATAAGGAGAAATAGTATTTTATCATTCCTAGCTGATAAATATGTCCAGCACTGCTAGACTATCTCATATGCACTCTTTGGGTGTGTCCAGATGAACACACACATGCTGTTTGTCGTGGCACAGACCTGTTTGCGGTGCCACAAACCACTTGCGCTGCACATGCATATGTTCACCACACTGCTAATTAGCATTCCAGCAAGTTGTTTTAATACCAGGAGATCATGGTGCCAAAAAAACCCACCCCATGGTAGAGAAAAGCTGGGTGGTACATGTGGTGGCAGTGTGCACTGCCTCAAACTAGACCTTTGACAGCCAGAGCCATGCTCTGGCTGCTGGACAGGCTCCTCCTACCTGAATCACCACTGCTGGGGCCCTGGGAGGCCCCCAGGACCTTAGGTAAAGCTGCTGGCCCCAGCCACCCCTCCCCTACCCTGGGCAACTTGCCATGCACCAGAGCATGCATGCAGGGGCATTCCTTGGGGACAAGTAGCAGCAGCACAACTATGTGCCACTGCTGTTTGTCCCCAGGGGAATGCACATGTGAACTCACCTGGAAGTGCCATTTGTGCTCTGTTAGGTACTCACTGGGCATGTCTACATGTGCAATTCATGCAAACCAATAAGTTCCAGTGCAGCACACACTTGAAAGTGCAGCTGGGACCACAGCCAGTCGTGTCAGTATCTACACATATGTTGCTGCAGAGTAAACAACTCCACCATAAGATGGGACTTGTATTTACAAGTACTAACCTATGGCAGAATTAATTAGTTTACTCCATTCTGATACTATCACATGTGCAGATGGTGATGTTTTACTGTGGAGCTAATTAAGCAGCTGTGAAGTAAAGATCTTGTGTAGACGTGCCCACAGTTAGGTAACCAGTACACAGTCCTTGTAAGAGAATATTTGGAAATAACTCTTAAGATACTACTTTTCACTGCAATGCTGAGAAAAGGGGATATTTGAAAAGCCTATTAATAAAATGGAATGTATTCTTTATGGTGCTCCATTGCTGTGAGACATCAAATGGTGCCAGCATTTAAAACATAACTGATTTGGCTTTTCATACAGAATAACTCAAAAACTCTTTGGTCTATAGACTTTGGAACAGAAAGCATTGAAGAAAACTGGTTTAAGTGGAAGAATAAAATATAGGGGGTTTTGGGTTGTTGTTTTTTTTTTGCAGGAAAAGACAGATAAGTGGTCTGCATACCGGACAACTGTATTTTTTAGTATGTACTAAGGAAATAGACAAGACTATCTGCAGAGCATGGGTCTCTAGTGATCAGCTCACTGAAATGGTTGGCAAAATGCGCTTAGGCTATCTGAACTATTTGAAGCCTATTATTTTCCAAAGAGAAATAATGCCACCCCCAAAATTCCTGTGAGAGAAACTATATTCCTGCTGAGGCAAGTGGGAGATCCACTCACAATTGATAATAAAAGACTGCTAAAATATGGGGAAAACACAGATTCATAGATGTTAGGGTTGGAAGGAACCTCAGTAGGTCATTGAGTCTGACCCCCTGCCCTGGGCAGGAAAGAGCGTGGGGGTCAGACAACCCCAGCTAGGTGCTTGTCCAGTTTACTTTTGAAGACACCCAAGGTAGGTGAGCGCACCACCTCCCTTGGAAGCTCATTCTAGTTCTGCCAACCCTTACCATAAAGAAGTTCTTCCTGATGTCCAACCTAAATCTGCTCTCCATCAATTTGTGGCCATTGTTCCTAGTTACTCCAGGGGGTGCATCCCTCTTGAGGTGCGTCACCCAAAACTGGATGCAGTATTCCAACTGCAGCCTGACCAGTGCCACATAGAGGGGGAGCATCACCTCCCTGGACCTGTTTGTCATGTATCTGCTAATGCATGATAAAGTGCGGTTAGCTTTGTTGAACATTTTGTCACATTGACAACTCATGTTCATCTTGGAGTCAACTATGACGCCAAGATCACTTTCCTCTGCTATGCTGCTGAGAAGGTCCTCCCCAGCCTGTAAATGTGTTACTGGTTCTTTTTGCCCAGGTGCAGCACTTTGCACTTGTCTTTGTTGAACTGCATCCTATTTCGTTCTGCCCATTTTTCCAACCTGTCCGGATCTGCCTGGATCCATTCTCTACCCTCTGGTGTGTTAACTTTGCCCCATAATTTAGTATCATCTGTGAACTTGGACAAGGTCCTCTCCACACCCTCATCCAAATTACTGATGAAGACATTGAATAGCATCAGTCCAAGGACTCAGCTATGTGGGACTCCACTGCCCACATCTTTCCAGGTCGATATCCACCACCACTCTCTGGGTGCGACCCCCTAACCCAATTTGCCACCCACCTGACCACGTAATTATCTACATCACAGCCTGTCGGTTTATTTACGAGAATAGAATGAGATACCATAGCAAAGGCCTTTTTAAAGTCTACGTAGATGACATCTGCCTTGACTCCTTCTTCTAAGCATTTAGTCATAAAAAGAAACAAGGTTAGTCAGGCAGGATCTATCTGCAATGAACCTGTGCTGATTTCCTTTCAGCATTATTTCCCTTGGTGGGCTCCCACAAATGTGATCCTTAATGATTTTTTCCAGAGTTTTACCAAGGATCGAGATTAACTGGCCTATAGTTTCCTTGTTCCTCCCTCCTCCCTTCCTTGAAAATAGGGACCACATTGGCCCTTTCCCAGTCCTCTGGGATCTGACCGAGTACCATGAGTGCTCGAACAGCCATGCCAGAGGCTCTGCTATGACACTGGCCAATTCCTTCAGCACCCTTGGATGAAGTTCATAGCTTCATAGATTCATAGATGTTAGGATTGGAAGGGACCTCTATAGATCATTGAGCCCAACCTCCTGCATAGGCAGGAGAGAGTGCTGGGTTCAGATGACCCCAGCCAGATGCCCATACAATCTCCTCTTGAAGACCCCCAGGGTAGGGGAGAGCACCACCTCCCTTGGGAGCCCATTCCAGATTTTGGCCACTCTTAACTGTGAAGAAGTTCCTCCTAATGTCCAGTCTAAATCTGCTCTCTGCTAGCTTATGGCCATTATTTCTTGTGGTCCCTAGTGGCACTTTGTTGAGTAGGGCCTCACCAGTTCCCTTTTGTGCCCCCGTGATGAATTTATAGGCAGCCACAAGGTCGCCTCTCAACCTTCTCTTGCGGAGGCTGAAGAGGTCCAGGTGCCCTAGTCTCTCCTCATAGGGCTTGGCCTGCAAGCCCTTAACCATATGAGTGGCCCTTCTCTGGACCCTCTCCAGGTTATCAACATCCCTCTTGAAGTGTGACGCCCAAAACTGCACACAGTATTCCAACTGTGGTCTGACCAGCATCTGATAGAAGGGAAGTATCACCTCCTTTGTTCTGTTTGTCCTGCATCTGCTAATGCATGAAAAAGTGCAGTTAGCTTTTCTGATGACTTCATCACACTGATGATTCATGTTCATCTTGGAGTCCACTAGGACTCCGAGATCCCTTTCCACTTCCATGCTACCGAGCACGTCATTTCCTAGGCAGTAAGTGTGCTGGACATTTTTCCTCCCTAGGTGCAGCACTTTGCATTTCTCCTTGTTAAATCACATTCTATTGTTTTCTGTCCATTTGTCCAACCTGTCCAGGTCCAACCTGTCCAGGTCTGCCTATAGTTGTTCCCTGCCCTCTGATGTGTCCACTTGTCCCCAGTTTTGTATCATCCACAAACTTGGACAGAGTACACTTCACTCTCTTGTCCAAGTCACTGATGAAGACATTGAAGAGTATCAGTCCAAGATGGACCAAGCCCTGCACGACCCCACTACCCACATCCTTGCAGGTTGATACCGACCCATCCACCACCACTCTCTGGGTACGACCCTCTAGCCAATTTGCCACCCACTGGTGGCATCCAAGTCACAGGCTTTTAACTTGTTCACCAGTGGGATACCGTATTGAAGGCCTTCCTGAAGTCTAAGTAAACGATGTCGACCCTCTACTCCTGCATCCAGGTGTTTTGTAACCTGGTCATAGAAAGAGATCAGATTAGTCAGGCATGATCTACCTGCTACAAACTCATGTTGATTTCCCCTCAGCATAATTTTTCCTGCTGGGCTCTCACATATATGAGCCTTAATAATCTTTTCAAAGACTTTGCCAAGGGTGGAGGTGAGACTGACTGGCCTATAGTTGTCTGGATCCTCCTTCCTCCCTTCTTGAAAATAGGGACCACGTTGGCCCTTTTCCAGTCCTCCGGACCTGGCCTGTGTGCCACTAGTGCTCAAATATCCTTGCCAGTGGCTGTGCAATGACATCAGCCAGTGCCTTCAGTACCCTCAGATAGAGCTCATCCGGGCCTGCTGACTTAAACACATCCAGTCCTTCCAAGTGACTGCAACATCTCAGGGTCAACACTTGGTAGTCTGGGCCCGCTCTTCATCCGGGCCCACTGTTTTGAACACATCCATCCCCTCCAAGTGCCCCTTCACTAAGTCTGCACTAACAGTTTGTGGCCTGGTGTCCTTCCTGTGTCTATCTATGATCCAATTGGGAGATTTGTCTTGGTCTGTGTCTAGGAATACAGATGCAAAGAACTCATTGAAGAGCTCAGCTTTGTTCTCCCTCTCTGTCACCAATTGCCCTAGTTTGTCCTATTGGGGTCCTATGCAACCTGGCACCTTCTTTTTGCTCCCTATATAACTTAAGGACTTTTTGTTGTCCTTCATTTTTGTTGCCAGCCTGAAGTCTAATCCTGCTTTGGCCTTCCTAACTGATTCCCTGCAAGTGTGAACCAGGGAAGTATATTCCTCCTTGCTAGCTATCCCCTGTTTCCACAATCTGTATACCTCTTTCTTTGCCCTTAGGCTTTTCTGAACTTCCCTGTTCAGCCAAGAGGGATTCTTGGCCCCTTTGCCCCCTTTTATGTGCAATAGGATTGTCTCCTTCTGTGCCCTTAGGATTGCTCCCTTGAGGAACGACCATCCTTCCTGGACCCCCATTTTGCCAATGTTCTTGAGCTTTAACACCTAACTAATCTCCTGAGTTCACTGAAGTTATCCTTTCTGAAGTCTAGCACTTCAGCCCTGCTGGTTAGTTTTCTCACCTTTCACCAGATAGTGAATTCAATCAATCAATGGTCACTATCCCCTAGGTTACCTTGTACCTGCAGGTTACCCACCAGGTCATTCCCTGTAGCTAACCCCAAGTCCAGCAAGGCATTTCCCCTAGTAGGATCATATACCTCCTGCATTAGCTGGAGGTCCTGTATTCAGGTTAGGAACCTACGTGTGTGGTTAGATTTGGCTGACTGCTTCTCCCAGTAGATATCAGGGAAGTTTAGGTCACCCATGACAACCATATTTCTTGACTGTATGGCCAATGAAAGCTGTCTGAAGAATTCCAGGTCTAGTTCATCCTCCTGGTGTGGCAGTCTTTAGTAGGCCCCTACTACCAAGTCACTTTCCCCCCCGACCCCCTTGTATCTTGACCCACAGTACCTTTGTATGGTCCTCCTCTGATCCCATCTTGAGTGTAGAGGATGTATTCTTTAACATAGAAAGCAACCCACCTCCTTTTTTCCCCACTCTGTTCCATCTGTACAACCTGTAACCCTCAATGCCTACTGCCCAGTTGTGAGTAGGGTCCCACCAGGTTTCAGTTACTCCAGCCAGGTCAAATTTTTGCTTGCAAGCAAGAATGCAAGTTCCACCTGCTTGTTCCCCATTCTCCTAGCATTAGTGTAGAGACATTTAAGCCTCCTGATAAGTGCTCCTGGTACCCCCTGTCTTGATGTCTATAGGGCCTCTTAGTGCTTACCATAGTGCTTAACTGGGCTGATCCAATGCATTGCTCATGGCTTGCTGATCCTAAGTTCTCCTTATCCTCTGCTTCCCCATCCCCCAGTGAACCTCATTTAAAGCCCTTCAGAGGAGATCAGCCAACCTGTAAGAGAACAGACTCCTACCTTTAGAAGAGAGATGAAGACCATCTTGTCTCAGGATGCCCATCTCATGGAAGTGCAGACTGTGGTTGTAGAAGCCAAAACCCACATGATGGCACCAACTCTGGAGCCACAGGTTGACTTCCCCAGTGCAGGCATCCTGATACTGATGACATATTAAAGGATAGGGTCTGATGTTAACAAATAGAAAAAAGGAGAAAAAATACCAAAGAAAGGTAATGTAATATTAGGAAAAACACATTAGAAAAGCCAAAGCAGAAGGGCTATCCAGAGAACTGAGGAAAGTACTCAATAGTACCAGTTATGATAAGATTGTAATAAAATCAGCTATACAGAAAAGAAATGAGGGTGCTATTACAGGGCAGCAAACACATACAGTGGTAAAAGGCAGTGGTGCAAAAATGGCAGAGACATAGCAAGTTTTCAGGTGATGAATAGATCACTCCCAGGATATGTAGGAAATGGTCAGAGCAAACCATCCACAGAGGCAAACAAAGAATACAGTGTACAATGCAGGCAATTGAAGAGTACCGTCCAAGACAGCATGTTAGCAGCAATGATACAGTGCTCTTTTTGACTATATGAATAAGGAAAAAGATATAATAATAATTATAATAAAATTAGAACAAAATAAGATAATGAGGCCCAGAAAAAAATAATTAAACAAACCCCTAAATTAGCATGTGGTACAAATAAACTAGCCAATACATCTGTAATGCAGAACAAGGGAAAAGTTCAGCTCACACCATGGCATTAATATTTTCTGGATCAGTGACTATAATAAGATATGGAGAGTGGAAAGTATCCATTCTAGATATTGGAGGAATGTAATATTAAATTATATAACATTATATAAGATATAAGGAAATTGCCAATGCTATGAGGAATAAACTAGGTTATAATAAATATGCCAACAAAAACCCATACCAGAACTGAAAGCCTAAAAATCATTTAAACCCGATACCAATCCCAGTGGTCATTGTAAAGCAGCTTCAGGAACATCACTTTTACAAGTTCCTCCATGTTTCTGAGTCTGACCAAAATAGATTTCTGGTATCTTATAGTAAGTACATGGTTCTTTTCCATCTTTATGATCTGACTGTATCTGGCCCAATCAGGAATTATAAATAGAGGATGAGTAACAATTTGGGGTGAAATGACAGGAGTTCAGCAGGTGGTCAGCACTTCTCAGGGTCTGGCCTAATGAGATGTCCTTGTGAGACTGCTTCCTGCTCTAGTTAGAGCTTTAATGTTCCTACACCACAGTTCAAATATTCTGGCTTGAATTGCATGGCAGTTGTGTTTACTAGTAGATATTATGTTGTAGTAATTCAATACCCAAGAAGAGGGATCTGGCTTTGGGCCTGAACAGATCATATGGCCTCACAATCAGTAGAGGCTTTCTTTTTGGCTGCTGCATATTTAGAATCTGACAAATATAATTACACAAAACAGCCCTGGTAGAAAAAAAATAGCTTGTCTTTCATGCCGCTTGATTTCTTTTCTTTAGTCTGTAATATTTTCTTTTTATGCTATTAACTTTTTTGTGTATGTATGGCTGTGAAATACACCTAGAACTGTGTTGACTTGGACAAGTTCGGTGAAGCAAGCGGGGAGTGGCAGGCAGCTCCTTGGAACTATTTCCTCACTCATCCTGGATCCTCAATGGCCTCCATTTGCTCCCACTGAGTAGAGTCATAAGAGGTGAAACTGGGACTTTTAGTGCCCTGGGCACAGCTGTATAAGAGTGTGGACAGTGTGTGTGTGCATGTGTGTGCATGTGCACATGCATGTGCCAGGGAGTCTTACAGCACAGGGGCTGCTGCCCCATGGCAGAGGCAGTGGAGCAAGGGCTGCCAAGGGCACCCCCCCTAAATCAGCATCTAAGGAGGCACCTGATATTCCCCTCTTCCATTTCCAAGAGGAGAAATAATCATTTGAGGGCTCAAGGCTCCCCTACAGCCTACAGTCTTGGGGAAACCCATAGTGTGGGACTCTAGCGCTGACATAGCACAGTGAAAAAGCCTGTGGCCAGAGTACTGAAGGTGGGGTTGGGGCACATGCAGCCGTGTGCCTGCCTGCACACACTGCAGCAGGGGAGGCAGTGCCCATGTGACTGCTGCAACTGTGATGGGGAAGTAGTCATGAGGTCAATATAGTGGGGGTTGGCCCCTGACCTCTAAGCTGGACAGCCCTGATCTAAACCTATATGATAATTAATGTTAGAAATTAACATTTCTATTTTGGTGTCTTCCAGAGACCCTAGTTGAAATTGAGCTCCTGTTCCAGATGAAGAGGTAGACATAGTTCCTACTCTGCAGAGGTACATTTAAGTTACTTCTGCAGTCTGATAGAAAACATATTACCTGATGCTGCAGTGGTAATCACAAGCTATTTTTGAGGAAAACCAAAAGGAGCAGAGAAAGAGGGGAAGAGAGAGATAGGGGGAAAGTGGCAGTGGACAAGACTTCCCTAACAAAGTGTAAAGAAAATAAAAAACTATCAGGGTTAAATAAAGAAAAAATGATTTGGGACAAATGTCTGCCACTATAAGTTACTACACACCAATGAGAGTGAAGTAATATCCTGGTCATTAATGAAGAAGTAACAGACAAAACTCACATTATCTTCTGTGATTGGGGCCCAAATGATATTTCTTCCATTTTATTATATTTCCTGTACTGTGTATTTGTAACTAAGGAGGAAACTTTTTGTTGGATTACTGATTTCTTTATCCCCCTGGCAGATGTGCAAGTGAAAGTGCAGTGGGATCTGATGCAAAATACCTACAAGTTCTCTTCCCACCATGCCACATGTGCATGACAGGAGGCATGACTGTGGGATCCAGCATCAGATCCCATCATGCCTGATTGCTGGTGCAGGGGGAGCTAGGCATTGTGATCCTGGCCTCCCCCTGCACTGACAAGTAGCAAGCTCCTGTGGCTGGGAGCCCCATCAGCTGATGGGGCTTCTAGTAGGCATGTGCAAAACAGGCTGTATTCAATTTGGATTCAGATTTGACCTGATTCAGAGGACAGTGATTTGATTCACTGATTTGGATCACTGTTTCAATTCAATTCGGCTGAATCTGAATCTGAAGATTCGATTCTGATTTGGAGAATCAGTGATTCAGCCATAGACACAGCTTTATATGTTTTTTTCTACATACCTCAAGGTACCAGATATGGCTTGTGAACACTGAGATGGTGGGATGGATGGAACATCCCACAGGAGCACAGGGGGGACCCTTGCATGTTTGGCAGTGGACCTAGAAGTGGAATAGAAGTACTTCCAGTCCACTTCTGGGTCCACTGTGGAGCATGCGGGGGACCCCCTGCTCAGCAATTGCCCATGGGGGGACCCTGGGTGCTTCCCCAGAACCAGGAGACATCAGTCACTGATCGGGGGGCCGGCTCTGGCCCACTTCTGGAGCACTGCCATGCGCATTGGGGACACCCCCCGCATTCCTGTGGGATGCTCAATCTGGCCCACCATCTCAGTGTTCATGAGCTACCTGGTACCTTGAGATATATAGAAAAAGTATATAAAGCTGTGTCTATGTCCAAATAGTCGAATCTCTCCAAATCCTATCTGAATCGAATTGGAGGCTTCCAATTCAATTCAGAGAGATTAATGGGTCTCCTTATTTGATTCAGATTTGGGGATTCAGGTGCCAAATCAGGCTGAATCTCCTCCGAATCAACTCAGTGATTGAAGCTTCACACAACCCTAGCTCCCAACTATGTGGGCACACTGCATGGCTGGGGGCCCCAGCCTGGCCATACATTCAATTGCACATGTTTTGTGTAATGACTTTTGGCTTATTCTTTGTTTTATCACACAATTAATTGCATTAACATGTAGCCAGGCAACAATTTAATGTTATATTAACTGCTTAATTATGTCTTAAGTGTAATGTGTGCCAGGGGCCTTAGATAAATGCTGTTTACTTGTTGTGGACAAAGCATACAGCAGAGCTGCTGCTAGTCATCATTTTTAATTAGGTTGTGAAATACTTTTTTTCAAAGTACTAGGGGATGATCTGCTGCAACCAGCGCAGCATTTTTCAGTAAAAGTTGATGTTCATTTTCTCAGTTGGAAAATATTCAGTGTTTTCTGTTGGAGGGGGTAAAGTGTAAATCTGAAGTTACCTCAGATACCTATTCCCAAAATGTAACAAATCATTAAAACAGATACATTTTTAACATGTTACGTTTTGTCTTCCAGGGAGCAATTTGGCTCATGTCTATGAATAATGCAAATTGAACATGGGGTATTTTTATAATAATATTCTGAGCAAAAAATCACCTCAGGCTAAACCTACCGATCTGAAGCATTGTGCTTTAGTAGTGTAGTAGTGTAATAGTGTACAGTAGTGTAGCTTGGTTTCACTGACGAGGGGGTAAACATGTCTGGTTTAGCTTTCGCTTACAACAAAGTAAGTGTATGCATGTGGGCAGATACTATAGAAGACATACAGGGTACGCCAACATGTGACTATTAATGCAACACAAACTCCAGCGTTTATTGCTCTGGGGCTCTGTGTTTACATGTGAGCCTAGGACTGCAGCTCATTGAGCTGGGGTGGCACAGCACTGGCTGGTAGGAGCTCTGGGCAGGCGCGGCTGGTGAATTCAGACTGGTGGGGTGGTGGAGCGTTCCACAGGGAGCAGAGGAGAGGGGAGAAATTTGCAGCCAGTCAGGAGTGGTAGGGGGGCGGTGTTTGCAGCCGGCCGGGC